>NC_135880.1:21710990-22105990 GCF_964194155.1 Cetorhinus maximus
GCACTGGTCTCTGGTGTTTTGCACTGGTCTCTGGTGTTTTGCACGGATCCCGCAGCCTGTTTATTTCCCTACCCAGCTTTTCTAATACAACTTCACACGGGCGTTTTTATATTTCTCCCTCTCTGGGTGTTCGTATGTTTTCCCTCCTTTAATGTTATTAATTTATCACCCTAATGCTTGCAATGATCTTTGCCGCCGATGTGAGGAATGCGAAGATAGCACTTTCACAGCGACTTGCATGTGCCTGAAATGTATACGTTTTAAAAACGAACCGCGTCCCAAAAAAATGACAAAGGGGATTGCGCCGGAGATTTGTCAACTGGGCTGGGAGTTAATGTCTCTTTCTCCAGTGTGCCATATGGTAACATTAACCTTCTTACAACAGGAGGAGCAATCGCTGCTGGAGCTGTTTGTAACACCTGTGTGGGGAGGGGAAACACCGCCACCTCAGCGCTCTGTGTGTGTGTGTGTGTGTGTGTTGTTGACATGCTGGAGCTGCACTTTATTTTTCAACATGTCGTTGTCCGTCTTCAAAGGATAACTGCGGTTTCATTTCCGTTGTAGTAACTGCCAATTACTGTAGTCCACGTACACACAAAGCAGCTGCTGTTAGCACCCATGTTGGAGATTTCTGTGGGGGTTGGATGAAATTCAAACGGAGTTGCGATAGTACAGAACGCGAAATAAAAACACAAATGCTGGAAATACTCAGTTCAGGCAGCATCTTTCACGGTTTCGTGCCTTCATCAAAACTCAAATGTAGGGCGGGGGGGGATACCGTTCAGTTTAATGTTGTGTTTCAGTATGGTTAATTTTTAAGTGAATGCATTGGCCAAAAATTTCCCACATATTCATAAATCTTAAGTCATGGGTGTCCTTGCAGTGTTTTTTTTTAAATTGTCATTCTTTGCTTTTAATAGAAAAAGTGTAAATTTGAAACACAAATAGAATTTTCTGGAAATTCTGCTTAGCTTGCCTTGTGTTCAAATTTAGTAAGCAGCACATTTCTATCACCTCTCAGTCTGCAACACGTTACCGAGAAACGTTTTACAAAGGTTTGAACCGTAGCTGTGGATGAATGATGTAACTGGAGGGCTTTAAAGCTGCTTTGATTGCAGGGTGGTTCTTGAGATGTTATTGCTTCCAGTTGGGAGATGTGAAAACTGGACATTTGTAAAGCTAGCACATGGTGAATTGTATATCTCTTTGCTTGCTAGTATGGCAGAACCGGTTACATTCATTTCAGAAGCTTGGGTTGTTATCAATCAGTAAACTGTTTTGATGGTTGGCTATTTTGAATTTAGTCTCAAGTACTAAAAGCTACTGTAGACTGGTCCTTACGTGGAGGAAATAAATACAATGACTACCACTAGAGAAAAAGTACTAGGGAAACTAATGGTGCTAAAGGCCGATAAGTCCCCTGGACCTGATGGGTTGCAACCGAGGATATTAAAGGAAGCAGCTACACAAATAGTGGATGTGCTGGTAGTTATCTTCCAAGAATCCTTAGATTCTGGAAAAGTCCCAGAAGATTGGAAAACTGCCAATGTGACACCCTTATTCAAAAAGGGAGGGAGACAAACAACATTAGCTTAACACCTATCATTGGGAAATGTTGGAGTCTGTTATAAAGGATGTAACAGCAGGGCATTTAGAAATGCATAATCTAATCAAGCAGAGTCAGCATGGCTTCATGAAGGAGAAATCATGCCTGACAAATTTATTAGAATCCTTTGAGGAGGTAACAAGCAGGATAGATAAAGAGGAACCAGTAGATGTAATATATTTGGATTTCCAAAAGGCGTTCAGTAAGGTACCCCACATAAGGCTACTTAATAAGATAAGAGCCCATGGTGTTGAGGGATAGTGGATTGGCTAACTAAGAGAAGACAGAGTTGGGATGAGGGGAGTATTTTCGGGATGGCAATCTGTAACTAGTGGAGTGCCACAGGGATTAGTGCTGTGGCCACAATTATTTACGGTATATATTATGACTTGGATGAGGGAAATGAATGTACTGTCACCAAGTTTGCGGATGACACAAAAATAGGTGGGAAGGCAAATGGTGAGGATGACACAGCCTGTCTATTTCCCTCTGTAGACTTTAATTGAGTGGGCAAAAACTTGGCAGATGAAATATAATGTGGGAAAATGTGAGATTATTCACTTTAGTAGGAATAGAGGAGCTGAATATTATTTAAATGGAGAAATACTGTGAAAAGCTGCAGCACAGAGGGATTTGGGGGTCCTTGTGCATGAATCACAAAAAGCTAACATACATGTTCAGTGGGTAATAGGGAAGGCAAATGGAATGCTGGCCTTTATTTCAAATGGAATGGAGTGTAAAAATAGGGAAGTCTTGCTAAAACTATACAAGGACCACACCTAGAGTACCGTGAACAGTTTTGGCCCCCTTATCTAAGGAAAGATATACTGGCATTGGAGGCAGTCTAGAGAAGGTTCACTAGGTTGATTCTGGGTATGGAGGGATTTTCTTATGAGGAGAGGCCTGTACTTGAGTTTAGAAGAATGAGGCGACCTTATTGAAACATATAAGATTCTTAGGGGGCTTGACAGGGTAGATGCTGAGAGGTTGTTTCCTCTTGTGGGAGAGTCTAGGACCAGAAGGCATAATCTCAGAGCAAGGGGTCACCCATTTAAGGCAGATGAGAAGGAATTTCTTCTCTCAGACGGTAGTGAATCTGTGGAATTCTTTACTGCAGAGGCTGGGTTGTTAAATATATTCAAGGCTGAGATAGACAGATTTTTAATCTGTAAAGGAATCAAGGGTTATGGGGAAAAGGCAGGAAAGTGGAGTTGAGGATTAGCAGATCAGCCATGCTCTTATTGAATGTCGGAGCAGATTTACTTCTGCTCCTACGTCTTATGGTCTTAAGATTGAGAAGATGTTTGCTGGAGGTATTCACAATCATGAGAGGTCTGGACAGAGTAGATAAGGAAAAACTGTTCCTATTGGTGGAAGGATAGAGAACAAGAGGGCACAGATTTAAGGTAATTGATAAAAGAAGCAATAGCAACACAAGGAAAAACACTTCCGTTCAGCGAGTGGTTAGGATCAGGAATGCACTGCCTGAGAGTGGTGGAGAGGGTTCAATCGAGGATTCAAAAGGGAATTGGATTGTATTCTGAAAAGGAAGAATATGCAGGGTTACAGGGAGTGGCACTAGGTAAATTGCTCCTACCAGGAGCCATTGCAGACAAGACAGGCTGAATGGCCTCCTTTTGCACTGTAACCATTCTGCAATTTAGCCAGATCATCAAAATTTGTGTCTCCACCTACCTAAAGATTTGCTTTCCCATCGTCCCAGTTATTTTGAAGCTGCTCTGGCTTTCCATGGTCTTCACTTTCAAATCAATCCCCTCCTTCATCAATCCCCTCCAGAATTATGCCCCTCTGCTGCTCTGTCACCAGTTTCCTTGGTCTTCACTCCCTTGTTAGCCATTGATCCTGTCACCACTATCATTGTGCCCAAGCCATGTCTTTGTCCCTGCTTTTAAAAGCCCCTTCTCTTCAATTATGCTTTCATCTCAGCCTCCCTTCGCTCCGTCTACACGGTGCCCACATAGTGATCCATATAGGGCTGTGTTGTATTACAAGTGTGTAGGGTGTTGGCTGTGTACTGTTTTTTTTTGCACTGGTAATGTTATTATGCTGTCATGAAAATGGAGTAAATGGAAGGAGAATTGAGAGTCATAAGCAGATGTAGAAAGGTAGGAATTTAAGGGAAAGCTTTTCTTCTTTGGATGCATGGCACTAGTGGGCACCAGAGGAAGCTTCCTATTAACCACCTAGTGAAGCTTCAACAGCATGTCTCTTTTCAGCAATACCCAGGTTCTGTATTATCAAACAACTGTTAGCTTTTTTGATGTTCTTCATTCACCAAAAATTATTTAAAAAATTAATGTGCAACTTGTTGGAGATATTATGGGGACCACAGACCATCAGAGACTTCAGTTTGACCTGCAACTTCCTAAGCTTAAAATTATTTTGATTTTTAGAACTATAACCTAACTTATGTTTAAAGCTCATGCTGTTACTGGAGTTTATACTGGAATGCAGGGTTAAGCACTTATTCCTTGCTAAGCTAGTGGTACCTAAGTTTGCCTGTTGAATTTGTGGAAATACAGCACTGTGTCATGTATACAACAGCTTTCATTGCAGTCACACACGGTGTGGAATGGGTGTGCTTTTGACTAGACATGGTCATTTCAAACAAGAAAAAAGCTCAACGATTTTCCCCAGTCTTCAGGAGCACAGCATTCACTGTGTCCTCTGACATCTTGTGGATCACCATTTACCCGTAGTGTTAACTGAACCAGCCATAGGAGCACAGTGGAAACAGAAGCAGGATGGAGTCTGGGTGTTCTGTAACAAGTGGCTCGTTTACTGACACCTCAATGTCTTTCCAACAGCTGCGGGATTCAAGTTAAGAATGTGATGAAATACTTGCCACTTGTTTGAATGTTTTTCCAATCGGAAAGTGTGACTCCTTCCAGGACAGAGTAGCCTGTTTGATTGCCTCTGCCACTGGACCTGATACCTTGTCAAATTGCACACTATTCTAACTTGAACATCAAATTTTATTTGTTCATTATTGCTGTGTTAATATTTTGGAATTTCCTACCCTGGTACCATTGTGGGAGTGTGGTCACTATAAATGTTACAGTGATCCAAGGAGAGAAGGAACAAAAGGCTGTATTGTGTATAGATCACTAAAATGGGCCTATACTCTCTGGAGTTTAGAAGAATGAGGTGCAATCTTATTGAATTGTATAAAATTCTTAGAGGTTTCGACAGGGTAGATGCTGAGACACTGTTTCCCCTGGCTGGAGAATCTAGAACTACCAGTCATAGTCTCAGTATAAGGGGGCAGCCATTTACACTGAAATGAGGAGAAATTTCTTCAGAGGGTTTTGAAACTTTGGGATTCTCAATCTCTGAGGGCTATGGGTGCTCAGTCAATGAGTACATTCAAGACTGGGATGGAAAGATGTTTGGACACTAAGGGGATCAAAGGATATGGCAGGAAAGTGGAGTTGATGTAGACCTTCAGCCATGATGTTAATGATGGAGCAAACTTGAGCTCTTTGGCCTCCTCCTGCTCCAAACTCTCATTGTTCTCAAATGTGGACCGAGAAGGTGAGGAAGTTGTGTGGTGTTTGGGTCAGCTCCCAACGCAGTACGCGTTCAGTTTCAGCACAGATAGACTAAGGCTCAACTTATCAGCAATAATTGCATTAAATTAGTTTGTATCTCCTTGAGATTAGAAGATGGAGGGATGATTCAATCTAGGTCCTTAAAATGATGAGGAATTCAAAAGGTAAATAAACTGTTTCCTCTGGTGGGGGACATCCAGAACAAGGGGACCTAATCTGAAAAATTACACACCACTTCACACAAAGGGTAATAGAAATCTTCCTCCCAAAATTGCTATGGATGCTGGTTAAAGCAAAATTTTCAAGATGTATACTTTTTTTAGGTAAGGCTAACGAGGGATGTGGAGCAGACAGGGAAATAGAGTTGAGGTACAGATCAGTCAGAGAATGGTTACAGCACAGAAGGAGACCTTTCGGCCCATAGTGTCTGTGCTGGCTCCCTGCAAGAACAACTCAGCTGGTCCCAGTCTCCCCCGATTTCCCCATAGCCCGGCATTTCTTTTCTCTTCAGGAGCTTCTCCAGTTCCCTTTCGAATGCTACAATTGTCTCTGCCTCCACCACACTCAGCTGATGCATCCCAGATCCAAACTACCTGCTGCATTAAAAGAGAGGTTTTGTTCATGTCACTGCTATGTAATTAAATGGCAGAACTGGCTTGAGGGACTCGAAGGTTGGGGAATGTACCAAGCGTAAGCCAAACTTGTAGATGTTTTGAAACTGTCCCTTCATTTTCAGTGGTGGGATGAACCTTTCCTCTGTTTCCAGCCTGCAAATATCTCCACATCGAGTTTACGTATTCTTGGCCCAATTCCAGTTGGCTGAAGGCACAAAAACAGCAGTTAATTTAGGACTAAATGAAGCTTGCTGGGAACAGCCATTGGAATAAGTGATTTGGGAATTGGCAAAGTCACACTAATGTTGAAATTGTGCTCGAGGCATATCGAAGGATGTCTATATCTATCCATGACCTGCTGAGAGTGGGTTCCTGAAATGCATATGTTTCTGTGTTCCAGCACTGTAGCATTTCATTGCACTGACCTTCAAAATTTCAAGTATTTTGGAAAGAGGCAATCTGTGCTTTGACCAAACAATTTTGATCTCCTTAGAAGCTCAGGAAGTGTTTTCCCTGAATGTGGATAATTTCCAAACGCCCCCATGCCATTTAGCAAACTTCATTGAAGCACAGAATGGTTGACTGCTTCTCACTAGATCACCAGCATCCCTAATGATTGGTATAACAGCTGTCTGTTTCAGCATGCCTGATTGTCTGTAACACACTGGCCTTGTTCCACAGATCAAGGCTGTACTGTGTGCAGAATTTAAGTTTCTTATTTTATATGGCCGGTTCTCTAGGTCATCTGAAAATGCCAGACAGGTTTGCCTTGGGGACTGCGCTGGTGGCCTTTTTATTTAAAGGCTGCAGCTGTTGGCTGGTATTGTTTTGATTCTCAGCCTGAGTGGTTCGAAGTCTTTTGAGTCAGTGGAAGAAGTATTGGGGTATATTTTGGAAAACCAGTAGAATGGCAGCGTTTGCATGTGCAGCAGAGGTAACATTGTGTAAAATATCAGGTACTGTTTGTGTTGCTCAGCTGTTCCATCACAGCAGGGCCCATAGTGTAAAATCTCCTGTGGCTCGGCTTAAAGAAAAACTTCAATTGAGAGAAATTCAAATTCTGCTATGTTTCTGGCTAGTTTTGAAATGACAGTAGTGCAGAACGGGTAGGAAGTAGCTGAACATGTAGAGAAATATTAACAAAAGTACCGGACACACCAATGTTCAGCCATATTCATTCTGTAGATAATGGGTGCACAAATCGTACCTGTTCTCTAAAAACTTAATTACCAATTCAAACTGTAACATTAACTGCATAGTAACTGGTTGCATAATCAACTCCTTAATAAAGGCATTAACAAATACAGCATTGCGAGAACATTAAATGTCAATAGCATCCATTGGTGCCCTGTATCCTAATAGGAAAGATAGGAACATGAATAGGCCATTCAGCCCCTCAAACCTGTCCCTCATTCAGTTAGATCGTAGCTGATCTGTACCTCAACTCCATTTACTTGCCATTGTTCAAATCCTATCTATGTGATGTAACTGTGCTTCCTAACTTAATGAGTTGCATATACAACTCTGTATTCCTTCATCCTTGACATCTTGTTAAGTAATAATAAGTGTCAAAAATGCTCAGCAGGTCAGGCAACATCTGTGGAAAGAGAAACAAGACTTGTTTGTCTTGTACACTTTTTTTCACTTTGTTTCTAAGACGCTATCGCATTCTTAAAATCACTGTTCAGTGTTGGCATCAAGCTGATTTGCATCTTAGAAAACACTCCTCCAGTCTACCCCAGTTCTATCTTCTGCATACTCCCAACTGCATTGTTGTGAATCTTTCCCTTTCCCACACCAGTTGCCATTGTGGACACTGAGCTAATTTGATTTGATATAACCCAATCATACAATGACACTAAGTTACTCCTTGTAACCAACAAGGAGGAGAAAATTTCATGCTACCAACCTGCTATTTTTCAAGCTATTGTTGTGTTGAGATACATGCACAACATAAGATTATGGTCGTGCTGTACTTGTTAAAGCCTTTATTGAGGAGTAAATTATGCAGCGTGTTACTGTACGCAGGTGTATTGTTTAATAATTTTTATTCGGCAGACATCCTTCAACAGCAACTTTCAAAACCGTGGCCTCTACCACCTAGAAGGACAAGGGCATCAGACGAGTGGAACACCGCCACTTGCGAGTTCCCCTCCAAGTCACACTGTGGACAAGTAAGATCCACAGTAGGTTAATCAATTATATGTTAGGTTCATGAATTAACCAGTTTTGACAAAGTACTTGACTTCCGGGAACTAAATTTGAGGTAATATTGCATTCACAGTCTTGATCTGTAAAAGATATTTCCAAAGCAAGAATCTCCTGCTTTGCTAGTGTCTTCCTCGTTAAGTATTGGTTCGGTCACTGCTTGTACAAGAATGCTCCCTGACATACTTTATTAAAAATTAGAATAATCCCCTATTTTCACAACAAAATAGTAAAAAGGCTGGTCAACGTGAACAAATATTCTCTTCTAAATAAACTACTTCCATGGATGAACATTAATTTCCAGCTTTCTGATTATCTGTTCACAAAAGCAAGTGTGCTAAAGCCTCCCTGGGCATCATTTTATTCTTATTTATACTTTCACAGGGTACGGATACCACTGGCTAAGCCAGCATTTATGGCCCTTGAGAAGTGGTGGTGACCCCACCTTCTTGAACCGCTGCAGTCCATTTGGCATAGTAACACCCATGGTGCTGTTAGGAAGGGAGTTCAGGATTTTGATTCAGTGACAGTGAAGGAATGGTGATATAGTTCCAAGTCAGGATGGTTTGTGGCTTGTAGGGGTACTTGCAGGTGGTGGTGTTCCCATGCATCTGCTGCCCTTGTCCTTTAAGGTGCTAGAAGTTGTAGGTTTGGAAGGTGCTGTTGGAGGGGCCTTGGTGACTTGCTGCAGTGCATCTTGTATATGATGCACACTGTTGCTACTGTGCGTTGGCTGTGAAGGGTGCTGGATGCTTTGCCCTGGATGGTGTCAAGCCTCTGGAGTGTTGTTGGAGCTGCACCCATTCAGGCAATTGGAGAGTATTCCATCACACGTCTGACTTGTGTCTTGTAGATGGACTTTGGGTGTCAGGTGTTTTACTGGCTGTAGAATTCCCAGCCTCTGACCTTCTCTTATAGTCACAGTATTTAAATGGCTGGTTCAGTTCAGTTTCTGGATAACCCCCAGGATGTTGATAGAACATGATTCTCTTCAGCCTTTGCCTGAGTATGCCAGTTGAGAAAAGATGTTGATGTCTATACTGTAGGGCAGCACTAGTATATTCATCCACCCAATTTATTGGACTATTGATCACATGTCACTGTTGCTCTAAGTTCTTAATTGCTGTTTCACCTGGTAACATGAGACCCTAAGCTGAGAAACCAGCCTAATATTTGCCTTCCAACCATCTCTCCCTCCCTCTATAAGTCCTTCCGAGCCACACACTATCCTGACTTGGAACAATATTGCCGTTCCTTCACTGTCGCTGGATCAAAATCCTTGAACCCCCTCCCTAACACAACTGTGGGTGTACCTACACCACATGGACTGCAGCGGTTCAAGATGGCGACTCACCACCACCAGGGCAATTAGGGATGGGCAATAAAGCTGGTCTAGCCAGCAGTGCCTGCATCCCATGAATGAATGAACAAAAACAAATGAATTGCTAGGAATTTGATCTGGTGTTCTCTAGTGACCTTTGCTAGTTGCAGATGAGGGCAAGGTACCATACTGTCCCTCTAGTTCAACTATAGAGCTTTACGATTTTAATTCCCTCCCCTCCAATCCTAGCATCCACTGTCCTTTGAATGACTTAAATTGTACTTCCACTATTCCACCCTGGACACGATTCCAGGATTTAATCATTTCGGTGTCAATCCTAAACTTGCCTTCTATTCATTTATTTATTTTTTGCCTTGTTATGCTTTCAAGGTTTAACTTAAAAGAGATTATCTTGAACTCTAATTCATTCCACTTGTCTTTATATTCCTCTACGATTCATGTTATTCATGTCCTTTCAAGGGTAAAGAATTTAATCTTCCTTGTAACAATTTTTTGACATCAGGAATCAATTGCCTTTGCTTTAAATTCTCTACTCCCACATCAGTTCTTTTTTTAAAAAGAACTAAAATGTAGCTGGTTAAATTCATCACTTGTTAATACAATATGTCATGTGGACTGTGTGGAATGGGATTATCAGCTCATTGACTAATGGACACTTTTTGAAGCACCATCTCTCCTACTGTATAAGGCATATAGCTGTGGATTAAGGTAAACTACTTGATTTTTCTATGGGTCAGAGTGAGAAGCCATAGATGCTCTCAAGCCTTGGTAAAGTGTGATGGTGCATCTTGTAGAAGGTACACATTGCAACAGTGGTATCCTGGTGGTTGGGGGACTGAATGGTTGAGGTGGTTAGGGGTCTGATCAAGTTTTGTCCTAGATGGCATCAAGCTTCTTGGGTATCATTGGTGCTGTGCATTCATCCAGACAAGTGGAGAGTATTCTGCCATACTCCTGACTTGTGCCTTGTAGGTGGTCGAAAGCTTTGGGGAGTCAGAAGGTGAGGCACTCACCACAGAATACCCAGATTCTGACCTTTTGTAGCTGCAGTATTTGTGTGACTGATCGAGTTACGTTTATGGTCAATGGTGACCCCCCTCCCACAATGTTAGCTGTGGAGGTTTCAATGATGGTAATTCTGTTGAATGTCAATAGGAGGTGCATCAACTGCCTTGTTGGAAATGGTCATTTGGTTGCCATTTATGTTGTGTGAACGTTACTTGCCACTTATCAACCTGAGGCTGGATGCTGTCCAGGTCCTTCTGCAAGTAGGCACGTGAAGCTTCATTAGCTGAGGAATTCCTTTGTGCTTCACTGAATCCAATCAGTGGAAAGTTTTCCCTCTTATCCCCATTAACTTTGATTTTATCAGTGCTCCTTGATCCTGCTGTCGGTCAGATGTTGCCTTGTTAAGGACGGTCACTTTCACCTCTGGGACTGTGGCTGTATTGAATGAATGGTGACATATTCATGGTATCTTGCTTATGCTTGAATGTTAATGCCATACAGTGATTACTGGAGGACAAAGTTTATCGTGAATAAATTTGTAAAATGGAAGTTTAGGCTGTACTGCTTAGTAACTGAGAGATGGAGAATTGCTATACTTTGGTTGTGTAAAATCACTCATGCATTTATATTCTTTGGTTTGCAAAAAAAAAACCAACTTGCCTGTGTTTAACTTGGCAGGGTTGAGATTGACACTGACCTTGTGGATTGGAAACAGTGCCAGATCTTTCGATCGTCGACTTAAAATTAATTTTCCATCCTGACAGGTCTTGGAAAAATTCTGGTGTTGCTTGATTAAATTATACCAGTGGGATTTCAAATTGTAGTTTTCAGACTTGCTTGGGGTCCAGACTGTGTGGAGGTGTATAGGTACTTAAGAGTGATCACGCACTGCATTCTAACATAGGTGGTAACATAGGAAAGGGAAAAGTTTGCAGAGCTGTGGTGAAAGAGCTGGTTAGGAGGAGCAATTGAATTGCGATTTCTAAGAGCTGGCAAAGGCATGGTGGGCCAAATGGCCACCGTCTGTACTATAAGATTCTGACTGAACAAATGGATTCTCCTATGTCCGCTCACTTCAACAATGAATGTGCTGCTCCAATTGAGAGTGCCTCACTGGCACAATTTAATCCAAAAATAGTCTTAGCAATGCAATCGTGATTGCACTTAGCCATGAGAGATTTGCAATGTTATATTATATTGATATGGTTAGATGAGAAAGGGCGGATGGAGGCTTGTGTGGAGCATAAAAACCAGCATGGAGCTGTTGGGCCAGGAAACCTGTTTCTGTACTGTAACTACGATGTAATGTTGGGACTATTTCCACTAGAACAGTTACGGCATCATCAACTCTGATGTCACCCGCATATCTATCCTTGGCCCCCTTCCTATTTCTCATCTACATGCTGCCCCTCGACCAAATCTCAGCGTTAGTTTTCACATGTTCGCTGATGGCACCCAGCTTTACCTTGCTACCATCTCTCTCGATGACTGCACTGTCGCAGAATTATCAGACTGCTTATCCAACATCCACTACTGGATGAGCAGAAATTTCCTCCAATTTGAAGATTTGGGAAATTGAAGCCATTGTTTTCGGTCCCCACTCCAAACTCCATTCCCTAGCTACTGGCTCCATTCACCTCCCTAGAGGGGTGTGGGGGATGGTGGTAAGAGCAGCCAATTCTCAATATTGGTGTCATACTTAACTTGGAGATGGACTTTCGACTGCATATTAGTACCACCATTAATGCTGCCTATTTCCATCTGAATAAACATCGCTTGATGTCGCCCCTGTCTTAAACTGACCTGTTGCTGAAACCTTCCTTCATGCCTTTGTTATCTCTAGACTTGACTATTCAAACACACTCCCCGCTGCTGCCCCACTTTTTACCCTCCGGAAATGTGAGGCCACCCAAAAACTGTTGCGGTGTCATAACTTGCACCAAGTTCCGTTGGTCTATTTTCTCTGTGCTCGCTGACCTACGTTGGCTCCCATTAAAGCAACGTACTGATTTTAAAATTCTCATTTTTCTCAAATCCATCCATGGCCTTGCCCTTACCTACCTCTATAATCTCTCCTACCCTCGAGCCCACCCCGATCTTCCCTTTTTGTTTCATCTGACCCTCCCACAACTCCACCCCCCCCCCCGCCCCACTTATTTTTTCACCACCATAAAAACCCATCACATTTCTACCTCTCTTCAGTTCTGAAGAGTCATATTGGACTTGAAATATTAACTCTGTTTCTCTCTCCACAGATGCTGCCAGACCTGCTGAGTTTTTCCAGTACTTTCTTTTTATTGCAGATCTCCAGCATCTGCAGTATTTTGCTTTTATCCCATACTTGTGAATTATTGAAAGACTGGCTTGTAATCATATAGTGCCTGTCACAACCTCTGGATGACCCAGTGAAGCATTTTGGAAGAGTAGTCACTATTGCAATGTAGGAAGCATAACAAATTTGTGCACAGCAAGCTTTCACAAACAGCAAAGGAACATAATGGCCAGTAAATCTGTTTTTGTGATATTGATTGAGGGAAGAATGTTAGCCAAGACACCAAGGATAGCTCCCCTGCTCTCCTTTGAAACTGTGCCACGGGATGTTTTACATCCATCTGAGAGGCAGATGGGACCTCGGTTTAACATCGAATCCAAAAAACAGCGCCTCCATTAGGAGCGCCCCTTCAATACTGCACTGGAGCGCTGGCCTTGAATTTTTTATGCTCAAGTCCCGGAGTGGGACTTGAACCTCGGGGATTAACTTCCCACCCCATCCTTAATAACTATAATGTATCTTGAATGTGGTTTACATAATAAGGATTCGAACATTTTTATTACAGGAAAAACGTGGAAGATTTTACAGGACCCAGAGAAAGAAGTGACTTGGGATTGATCACATTTGACCTATCTGCAGATATCCTTTGAAACATGTTTTGCACAAACAAAACATTACAGATTATAGAGTGGGACACGTGTGCCCAGTGATGGTGTCACAGTGAAATTTGGTTACAATGATTGTGTTGGGAAGCTGCCCAAATTATACTGAAACTGAACCATCGCTGCATCTGAAGTCTAGCAGCTGAGCAGTTTGACTAATGCACTGGGAGTTTAAGCTCATCTGTAAACAGCTATGGCACTGCTTGAACTGCCAAAGAATTCTCCCCTTCATTTAATTAAAGTCTGCAGGAGCAATGTTGAAAGCTGATGTCAAAAGAACATCTTAATTCTAACATAAGCAGGGCTGACAGCAGGCATTCCATGTTAAGCGCCAGTGAGCAGAACTAAGAGCATGCAATCCTGTCACATTTGAATGTAAACTTTAGGCATTCTTTCCTTATCCTAGTACAAAGTGTTTGGTACAGGCCAGTTTTGGGAAAAAAAACATGCTAAATATGGATGAGAATTCATCAGTCTATCTATTATCAAAATGATCTTTTTAAAGCAGATTCTTGCTCTGTGTATAATGTACATTGACACAGACTGAACTGCTGTTCTGAGAATTGCTGGTGCCGCAAAGAAATGTAATCATGTTGTGCAATCACTGCTATAGGGAGGGGGTCTAAAATCAGTTTTTTGTTGCCAAACTTCTGCACCCATGACCTCTACTACCTAGAAGGGCAAGGGCAACAGGAGTATGGAACACCACCGGCAAGCTCCCCACCGAGTCTCGCACCTTCCTGATTTGGAACTGTATCGTTGTTTGTTCACTGTTGTTGCTTCAAAATCCTTGAACTCCCTTTCTAACAGCGCTGAGTGTTCCTACACCAGATGGGTTGCAGCAGTTCAAGAAGGCGACTCACCACCATCTTCTTGAGGGCAATTAAGAGTGGGCAACAAATACTGGCCCTGCCAGTGACACTCCCCTCCTTTGAATGAATAAAAGCAAAAAACCTTGAAGAAAACATGACACTATTATTGATTTACCTATTCACCCCTTTAAAGTTGGAGCAGTGCTTAAATATTTTCTTTTGTTTAATAAGACCATTAGTAGATTTCCTGTGAAGCTGCTGCCAAGGCTTCCAGGTTTGGATTACAAGGGATGCAGTGCCAGACTTGGGTCAGGTGGGGCGGGGAACACAGAGTCGGACAGGAGAACGAAAGGGATGGGGCAAGTGGAAATGTTTGCTGTCAGTAAGAAATGTAGACGTAGAGTTGTTTGAAGCACTGGGTTCAACCTTCAGTGCAACATATTTAAAATGACGAAGACAATGAATGAAACATGGCTTTTTATGGCCGCTCTTCTAATGGTTCTGTGGTTTTTAGCCCTAGTGAAGAGCATGACTGATAACATTATCCCTTTAGGAGGAAAGTAAAAATTCAATCATATATGCATAAAACCTCTCTGTAAATTCTCAACCATAGCTTTTCCACATGGCATTTCTAAATTTCAGGCAGAAATCCAATCTGCCAGCAACACTCTTTGCATATTCCTTTCTCTGTTAGCAACTAGTATATTGATGCATCATTTACTCGAGTGGCCCAGAGCAAAATTGTATATCTGAGTCTATGCATTCTAATCCTTACAACAATCTTTGGAAAACTTTTTAGTAGACTCATGAATAGGGAAAATCGACAAAATGTTGGGGAAGGACACTTGGAGAACTACACAATTTTTGTTTTGTGCTTGTAAAAATCCAGCTAAGTAATGGGTTCAAGATACCTGTTCTGCGGCTGTTACAACCCAGAATTTGTAATTTAATTGCTTTTCTGGGTCATCCTTAATACCCACGAGGGTTTTCTTTCTGGGTAAATTTTTACAGCTGTTAAGGGAAAGAGACAACAAATCACTGATGTGACTTTGTTCATGACACTTTCTGGGAGCTGAACAGAAGCAGAATTAAGTGTGTTCCTGATTATGTTTGGTCAACTTAAGACCCTTTAGTTAAATGGAACAGGAGCATAATCTATCAATTCCCTTTTAGACTGATAAATAAAAATGTTTTTGAACAGTAAGAATTTGCCACCAGTTAGATAAAGATATTCTTGCTGCATGTTTTCTTCTTTAACTGCATTCAACATCTGAAGCCAATATTTGACTGGAACGTCAAGCAACTGTTTCTTTATTTATCAGCGGAGTACAAAACTAAGAATAATGTGAGTATGTTTTCTAAATGGAATCCTGATCAATAGAAATCTGGAAAATGTCTGGCTGTTCTCTGCAGCTGCGACTGGGGGTTTGAAGGTTGCGTTGCCTGCCCGGTGCCGGGATTAGAGGCCTCTGCTCTTCACAACTGGGAAGAACTTGGAGTGCAAAAGGGAGGACCCAGCTTGTTGTTGCCCACGTGGGAAACATCGGCATGAGTAGAACTAGGAATGATATCCTGAGAGAGTTTGAGGAGCTAAGATCCGAATTAAACTGCAGAACCTCACGGGCATTAATCTCTAGATTGTTACCTGATCCACGCTCAAATTGGCATAAGGTCAAAGAGAGCAGAGGGTTAAATGTGTGGCTAAAAGGGTGGTGTGGGAGGCAGGGGTTTTCATTCTGTGCTGGGGAAATAGGGAGCTGTAGTGTTGAGAAAATTGAATAACTAGGATGGTAGACAGGACTTAAAACTAATGAAGGAGGGGGGTGGTGTGGACGGATTCAGGAAAGGGTACCCACAAAAGTGATGAGAAAAGTTTAGGCTTTAGAGCAGAAAAATGATTTAGGTAAAAAGAAGCAGAGTGGCTCAGGAAATGACAGTGAGCTTTACAAAGATAATAGGGCAATTAATGACTAAGATAGCAACAGGAAAAGTTTTTTTTAAAAAGAAGTTTAAACTGAAGTTACTGTATGCAAATATGAAAAATTTGCAACAAAAATGAATTAACGGGAATAAATGTGTTTGATCTAGCCATTATGGGGACGTGGTTGAGAGTGACTAGGGTTGGGAATTAATATTCCAGGATACTTGCCTTTTAGAAGAGAGGCAAAATGGAAGGGGAAGGGGGAGGGCGGAGGTGGTGGGGGGAAAGGGGGAGGGGGGGGGGTTGGAATGGTGCTGCTAGCCCTATCATTAGGTATGGGATTTAGACAGTAGAAAAAAAGGATCTTGGCTTGGAAACTCATAGAATCAGTTTGGGTAAAGCTAAGAAACAACAAAGGGCAGAAAACACTGATGGGCGTAATTTATAGGCTCCCTAAAATTAGTTATAGTGTTGGGCAGTGTATAAATCAGGAAATTAGAGGTGCATGTAACAAGGGTAATACAGCAATCATGGGGGACTTTAATCTTCATACAGCGTGAGCAAACCAAGTTTGCGACAGTGGCGTAGAGAACAAGTTCATGGAATGCATTCAAGGTCGTCTTCTGGATCAATATGTCAAGGAATCAAGCAGGGAACAGGCTGTTTTAAGATTCTTATTGTGCAATAAAATGGGGCTAATTAAACTTGTTGTCAAGGAACCTCTGAGGAAGAGTGACCACAAAATGATAGAATTTTATATTGAGACTGAGGGTGATCTAGTTAAGTCCAAAACTAGGTTCCTAATCTAAATGAAGCAAATTATGCAGGTATGAGAGGTGAATTGGCTAAAATAGATTGGGAAACTAGATTAAAAACTAAGCAATGGAAGATATTTAAATAAATAACTCATAACTCTCAGCAAATAAATGTTCCCTTAAAGGCTAAAAAACACATTGATAAAATGGCCGTATCTTGGTTAGTCAGTGAAGTGACAGATAGTATTGGATTAAAAGAAGAGGCTTAGAATGATGCCAAAAAGAGGAGTAAGCCTGAGAATTGGGAGGATTTTAGGATTCAGCAAAGGGTGATCACGGAATTGGTAGAGAAAATGGGAATATGAGTAAACTCGCAAGGGACATAATAGGTTGTAAAAGCTTCAATAGGTGTGGGAATAGGAAGAGAATCAATGAAAGTAAACTTTGGTCCCTTCCGGACAGAGACAGAAGAAATTATGATGACGAATAACAAAATGGCAAAGACATTAAATTAATGTTTTGTATCTGCCTTCATGGTGAGAAACACAAAACTTTCTATAAATAGTGGGGAATCAAGTGTTTATTTGTAGTGAGGAACATAAAGAAATTAACATTAGTTTTAAGAAGGGAAAAATAGTGATTAAAAGCTGACGAATCCCCTGCACCAGATGGCCTACATCCTAGGATTTTGAGGTCACTACAGAGATAATGGATGCACTGGCTTTGATCTTCCAGAATTCCTTAGATGTTAGAATGATCTTAACGGATTGGAAGGTAGCAAACATATCCCTGCTATTCAAGAATGAAGACCGAGAGAAAACGAGAAACTATAGGCCTGTTAACCTGACATCAGCAGATAAAATGCTAGCACTTATTAGGTTGATTGGGCAGAGTGAACACAGATTTATGAAAGAGCAATTATGTTTGATAAATCAATTAGAGATTTTTGAGGATGTAAGTAGGATAGATAAGGGAAACCAATGGATGATGTGTACTTGGACTTTCAGACAGCATTTGACAAAGTGTCTAATGTTACTAATGGGATTTGGGATAATATGTTAGCATAGATTCAGGATGTTAATAGAAAAGTAGTAGTAGTAATAAATGGGTCCCCTTATCTAAGGAAGATATACTGGCACTGGAGGCAGTCCAGAGAAGGTTCACTAGGCTGATCCCGGGGATGGAGGGATTTACTTATGGGAAGAGGTTGAGTAGGTTGGGCCTGTACTCATTGGAGTTTAGAAGAATGATAGGCAACCTTATTGAAACATGTAAGATTTTTAGGGGGCTTGACAGGGTAGATGCTGAGAGGTTGTTCCCCCTTATGGGAGAGTTTAGGACCAGAGGGCATAATCTCAGAGTAAGGGGGCACCCATTTAAAACAGATGAGGAGAAATCTGCATGTCCTTGTACAGGAATCAGAAGGTTAGCATGCAGGTACAGCAAGCAATTGGGGTGACAAATGGTATGTTAGACTTTATTGTGAAGGGATTGAAGTATAAGAGTAAAGAAGTCTTGCTGTAATCTTGTAGGGCTTTGCTGAGACCGTGGCTGGAATGTGTGCAGTTTTTAGTCTCCTTACTGAAGGAATGATGTGCTTGCCTTAGAGCAATGTTGTCCAACAGGACTTCGATGCTCATTAAACTTATGGCAGTTGGGTCACCACATGATACAAAATATATGTAGTATTAATAAAAACAACGCACAGTCTTTTGAAAATAGATTTGAGGTTTTAAATTGCCAGCAATCGAGACTGATACATTCACTGCCAGAGCCAGGAGAAGGGCTTCAAAAGTGTTCCGCAATCCAACTATCCCACAAAGCAAAGATAAAAACAAAAAGCTAAAAGCTACTGCGGATGCTGGAAATCCAAAACAAAAACAGAATTACCTGGAAAAACTCAGCAAGTCTGGCAGCATCGGCGGAGAAGAAATCAGTTAATGTTTCGAGCCTTCATGGCCCTTCGGCAGAACTGGAGCATAGTTAGAAGAAGGGAGAAATATAAATTGGTTTAAGGTGGGTGGGTGGGGGGGGGGGGGAGAGACACATTGAGGGTGTGGTGTGGTGATTGTGGAGATGAGCAGATAATCAAAAGATGTCACAGACAAAAGGGTCAAAGAGGTGTTGAAGGTGGTGGTATTTGTCTGAGAAAAGTGCTAACTAAGAATGGAAGACAGGATATTCAAAGTACAGCTCTAGTGGGGGTGGGGTGGAAAGACTAAAGGTTTTAGTTTTAGATTTAAAAATAATGGAAATAGGTGGGGAAAGAAGAATCTATATAAATTATTGAAAAAAAAGGTGGGGGGGGGAGAAACGGGATGGGGGGAGGGGGAGTTTAAGATCTAAAGTTGTTGAATTCAATATTCAGCCCGGAGGGCTGTAAAGTGCCTAGTCGGAAGATGAGGTGCTGTTCCTCCAGTTTGCGTTGGGCTTCACTGGAACAATGCAGCAAGCCAAGGACAGACATGTTGGCAAGAGAACAGGGTGGAGTGTTAAAATGGCAAGCGACAGGGAGGTTTGGGTCTTTCTTGCGGACAGACCGCAGGTGTTCCGCAAAACGGTCGCCCAGTTTGCGTTTGGTCTCTCCAATGTAGAGGAGACCGCATTGGGAGCAACGAATGCAGTAGACTAAGTTAGGGGAAATGCAAGTGAAATGCTGCTTCACTTGAAAGGAGTGTTTGGGCCCTTGGACGGTGAGGAGAGAGGAAGTGAAGGGGCAGGTGTTGCATCTTCTGCGTGGGCATGGGGAGGTGCCATAAGTGGGGGTTGAGGAGTAGGGGGTGATGGAGGAGTGGACCAGGGTGTCCCGGAGGGAACGATCCCTACGGAATGCCGTCAGGGGGGGTGAAGGGAAGATGTGTTTGGTGGTGGCATCATGCTGGAGTTGGCGGAAATGGCGGAGGATGATCCTTTGAATGCAGAGGCTGGTGGGGTGATAAGTGAGGACAAGGGGGACCCTATCATGTTTCTGGGAAGGAGGAGAAGGCGTGAGGGAGGATGCGCGGGATATGGGCCGGACACGGTTGAGGGCCCTGTCAACGACCGTGGATGGAAAACCTCGGTTAAGGAAGAAGGAGGACATGTCAGAGGAGCTGTTTTTGAAGGTAGCGTCATCAGAACAGATGCGACGGAGACGAAGGAACTGAGAGAATGGGATGGAGTCTTTACAGGAAGCGGGGTGTGAGGAGCTGTAGTCGAGGTAGCTGTGGGAGTCGGTAGGCTTGTAATGGATATTGGTGGACAGTCTATCATCAGAAATTGAGACAGAGAGGTCAAGGAAGGGAAGAGAAGTGTCAGAGATGGACCATGTGAAGATGATGGAGGGATGGAGATTGGAAGCAAAATTAATAAATTTTTCCAGGTCCCGACGAGAGCATGAAGCAGCACCGAAGTAATCATCGATGTACCGGAGAAAGAGTTGTGGGAGGGGGCCGGAGTAGGACTGGAACAAGGAATGTTCCACATACCCCATAAAGAGACAGGCATAGCTGGGGCCCATGCGGGTACCCATAGCCACACCTTTTATTTGGAGGAAGTGAGAGGAGTTAAAGGAGAAATTGTTCAGTGTGAGAACAAGTTCAGCCAGACGGAGGAGAGTAGTGGTGGATGGGGATTGTTGGGGCCTCTGTTCAAGGAAGAAGCTAAGGGCCCTCAGACCATCCTGGTGGGGGATGGAGGTGTAGAGGGATTGGACATCCATGGTGAAGAGGAAGCGGTTGGGGCCAGGGAACTGGAAATTGTTGATGTGACGTAAGGTGTCAGAGGAATCACGGATGTAGGTGGGAAGGGACTGGACAAGGGGAGAGAGAAGGGAGTCAAGATAACAAGAAATGAGTTCCGTGGGGCAGGAACAGGCTGACACGATCGGTCTGCCAGGACAGTTCTGTTTGTGGATTTTGGGTAGGAGGTAGAAGCGGGCCGTCCGAGGTTGGGCGACTATCAAGTTGGAAGCTGTGGGAGGAAGATCTCCAGAGGAGATGAGGTCAGTGACAGTCCTGGAAACAATGGCTTGATGTTCTGTGGTGGGGTCATGGTCCAGGGAGAGGTAGGAGGAAACGTCTGCGAGTTGACGCTCAGCCTCCGCGAGGTAGAGGTCAATGCGCCAGACAACAACAGTACCACCCTTGTCAGCGGGTTTGATGACAATGTTGGGGTTGGACCTGAGAGAACGGAGTGCAGTGAGTTCAGAGAGAGACAGATTAGAATGGGTGAGGGGAGCAGAGAAATTGAGATGGCTAATGTCGCGCCGACAGTTCTCAATGAAAAGATCAAGAGAAGGTAAGAATCCAGAGGGAGGGGTCCAAGTGGAGGGAGAATATTGGAGGTGGGTAAAAGGATCCGTTGAACGGGGATCCGTTGAACCTCCAATATTCTCCCTCCACTTGGACCCCTCCCTCTGGATTCTTACCTTCTCTTGATCTTTTCATTGAGAACTGTCGGCGCGACATTAGCCATCTCAATTTCTCTGCTCCCCTCACCCATTCTAATCTGTCTCTCTCTGAACTCACTGCACTCCGTTCTCTCAGGTCCAACCCCAACATTGTCATCAAACCCGCTGACAAGGGTGGTACTGTTGTTGTCTGGCGCATTGACCTCTACCTCGCGGAGGCTGAGCGTCAACTCGCAGACGTTTCCTCCTACCTCTCCCTGGACCATGACCCCACCACAGAACATCAAGCCATTGTTTCCAGGACTGTCACTGACCTCATCTCCTCTGGAGATCTTCCTCCCACAGCTTCCAACTTGATAGTCGCCCAACCTCGGACGGCCCGCTTCTACCTCCTACCCAAAATCCACAAACAGAACTGTCCTGGCAGACCGATCGTGTCAGCCTGTTCCTGCCCCACGGAACTCATTTCTTGTTATCTTGACTCCCTTCTCTCTCCCCTTGTCCAGTCCCTTCCCACCTACATCCGTGATTCCTCTGACACCTTACGTCACATCAACAATTTCCAGTTCCCTGGCCCCAACCGCTTCCTCTTCACCATGGATGTCCAATCCCTCTACACCTCCATCCCCCACCAGGATGGTCTGAGGGCCCTTAGCTTCTTCCTTGAACAGAGGCCCCAACAATCCCCATCCACCACTACTCTCCTCCGTCTGGCTGAACTTGTTCTCACACTGAACAATTTCTCCTTTAACTCCTCTCACTTCCTCCAAATAAAAGGTGTGGCTATGGGTACCCGCATGGGCCCCAGCTATGCCTGTCTCTTTATGGGGTATGTGGAACATTCCTTGTTCCAGTCCTACTCCGGCCCCCTCCCACAACTCTTTCTCCGGTACATCGATGATTACTTCGGTGCTGCTTCATGCTCTCGTCGGGACCTGGAAAAATTTATTAATTTTGCTTCCAATCTCCATCCCTCCATCATCTTCACATGGTCCATCTCTGACACTTCTCTTCCCTTCCTTGACCTCTCTGTCTCAATTTCTGATGATAGACTGTCCACCAATATCCATTACAAGCCTACCGACTCCCACAGCTACCTCGACTACAGCTCCTCACACCCCGCTTCCTGTAAAGACTCCATCCCATTCTCTCAGTTCCTTCGTCTCCGTCGCATCTGTTCTGATGACGCTACCTTCAAAAACAGCTCCTCTGACATGTCCTCCTTCTTCCTTAACCGAGGTTTTCCATCCACGGTCGTTGACAGGGCCCTCAACCGTGTCCGGCCCATATCCCGCGCATCCTCCCTCACGCCTTCTCCTCCTTCCCAGAAACATGATAGGGTCCCCCTTGTCCTCACTTATCACCCCACCAGCCTCTGCATTCAAAGGATCATCCTCCGCCATTTCCGCCAACTCCAGCATGATGCCACCACCAAACACATCTTCCCTTCACCCCCCCTGACGGCATTCCGTAGGGATCGTTCCCTCCGGGACACCCTGGTCCACTCCTCCATCACCCCCTACTCCTCAACCCCCACTTATGGCACCTCCCCATGCCCACGCAGAAGATGCAACACCTGCCCCTTCACTTCCTCTCTCCTCACCGTCCAAGGGCCCAAACACTCCTTTCAAGTGAAGCAGCATTTCACTTGCATTTCCCCTAACTTAGTCTACTGCATTCGTTGCTCCCAATGCGGTCTCCTCTACATTGGAGAGACCAAACGCAAACTGGGCGACCGTTTTGCGGAACACCTGCGGTCTGTCCGCAAGAAAGACCCAAACCTCCCTGTCGCTTGCCATTTTAACACTCCACCCTGTTCTCTTGCCAACATGTCTGTCCTTGGCTTGCTGCATTGTTCCAGTGAAGCCCAACGCAAACTGGAGGAACAGCACCTCATCTTCCGACTAGGCACTTTACAGCCCTCCGGGCTGAATATTGAATTCAACAACTTTAGATCTTAAACTCCCCCTCCCCCCATCCCCACCCCATTTCTTTCCCCCCCCCCCCGGCTTTTTTTTTTCAATAATTTATATAGATTCTTCTTTCCCCATCTATTTCCATTATTTTTAAATCTAAAACTAAAACCTTTAGTCTTTCCACCCCACCCCCACTAGAGCTGTACTTTGAATATCCTGTCTTCCATTCTTAATTAGCACTTTTCTCAGACAAATACCACCACCTTCAACACCTCTTTGACCCTTTTGTCTGTGACATCTTTTGATTATCTGCTCATCTCCACAATCACCACACCACACCCTCAATGTGTCTCTCCCCCCCCCCCCCCCCCCCCCCCACCCACCTTAAACCAATTTATATTTCTCCCTTCTTCTAACTATGCTCCAGTTCTGCCGAAGGGCCATGAAGGCTCGAAACGTTAACTGATTTCTTCTCCGCCGATGCTGCCAGACTTGCTGAGTTTTTCCAGGTAATTCTGTTTTTGTTTTGGATCCCACAAAGCAAGCCTGCTGTATACACTCTCAAAGAGTGGTGACAATCTGTTAACTGAAGCACTCTGTTTCTGATAGTGTGCTCCAGTTTAGAGAACAGGAATGGGGAGAAGGGAACAAACTATTTTTCTTGGTTCATTCAGCAAGTGGTCTTTAAGCTTCCAAGTCATCAGAAATCTGACAATTTAACTATGCTCTGAAAGACATCTTTGTGGTATGACTCCTTTCTAACAGCAACATGCTTGGTCTTCATTGCTCAATTAGGGATTGGTGATAAATAGTGGCCTAGCGAGTGATACCCTATACTCATATCCACCACTGTAACTTTAACAGAATGCCCTACTTTATGACTCTATAAAATGAATAACGTCAATTCTCCACATATCTGTGGCTGATTCTCCACATGTGGCAAGTGTATTGGACAACACTGAGCTAGGAAGTGCAATAATTCTTGGGATGACAGGCTTGTTCTGAGGAGAGATTGAGTAAACTAGGCCAGCGTTCCCAGAGATTTTCAATGAAACACAAAATTCTTGAGCTCTTTGGCATTGCTGCTGGCAGGATGCTTTTCCTTGCTAGAGAGTTTAGATCTCATGGACACTGACTTGGAATAAAGAATTGACCGTTTAGGACTGAGATGAGAAATTTCCTCAAAGAGCTTTGAATCTTTGGAATTCTGTATCCCAGGGAATTATGCATGTTCAGTCATTGAGCACGTACAAGATAGATTTTTGAATGGTTTAAAAAAAATTGAGGATAATGAGGGAAGATGGAGTTGAACCAGAAGAACTTGTTGAATGGCAGAGCAGGGTCAGATGACCCACTCCTGCTCCTATTTCTTATGTTCTTAATTTCCAGGTACTTGATGCTACTTGCCAATTTGGAATGATTGTGATGATCAGACAATGTCATAAAGTTGGAAATGTGTGGCCTCAAGACTGGAGTGAGGGGAAAACAATATTAGCATAGAGAAACATTACATCCAAAAAAGAGAGAGACTTTCAATAAGATATAATTAATTAATAACCTCAGAGTGAAGGCACCCCTGGGGAGCAGCAATCATAATATGGTTGAATTCTGCATTCAGCTTGAGGGAGAGAAGAGTGGGTCCAAGAATAGTATCTTAAACTTAAATAGGGACAGTTATGTGGGAATGAAAGCAGAGCTAGTTAAAGTGAGCTGGCAAATTAAGTTAAGGGACAGGTCAGTAGAGATGCAATGGCAGACATTTAAAGGGATATTTCAGAATACACAGAATAAATACATTGCAATGAGAGAGAAACATTCCAGGGGGAAGGACCCACCATCTGTGAATACACAGAATAAATACATTGCAATGAGAGAGTAACATTCCAGGGGGAAGGACCCACCATCTGTGGTTAACTAAAAAAGTTAAAGACAGTATCAAACTTAAACAAAAAGCATGAGCAAATACAGGTGGCTGGTCAGAAAATTTGACAATGTAAAGAACAGCAAAGAATGACCAAGATTAATAAGGAGGGGAAAATTTGAGTACGAGTGAAAGCTAACTAGAAATATAAAGATGGATAGTAAGAGTTTCAATAGATATTTAAATGAGAAAAGAATGAACAAAGTGAGCACTGGTCCTATAGAAAGTGAGTCTGGGGAATTAATAATGGACAATAAGGAGATGGCAGACAAATTGAACAGGTGCTTTGCCTCGGTCTTCACTATAGAGTACACAAGTAGCATCCCAGAAATAACTGTAAATTGGGAATTGGGAGGGAGGAACTCGGGATAACTTCAATCACCAGGAAAATTGTACAGGACACTGGTGAGACCACATCTGGAGTACTGTGTACAGTATTGGTCTCCTTATTTAAGGAAGGATGTAAATGCATTAGAAGCAGTGCGGAGAAGGTTTCCTAAACTAATAACCAGGAATGGGCAAGTTGTCTTATGAGGAAAGTTTTTTTTAAAATTCGTTCATGCGATGTGGCTGTTGCTGGCTTGGCCAGCATTTGTTGCCCAAGCCTAATTGCCATAAGGTGGTAGGAGCAGAAGTAGGCCATTCGGCCTATCGAGTCTGCTCCGCCATTGAATGCGATCATGGCTGATCTGATAATCCTCAACTCCACTTTCCTGCCTTTTCCCCATAACCCATGATTTCCTTACTGATTAAAAACCTGTCTATCTCAGCCTTGAATAAACTTAACGACCCAGCCTCTACAACCCTGTAAAGTCACCCATGATTAAGGCACTGTGTTTTTTTACATGCCCTCATTTATCTCCTAATTTATTCTGTCCTCCAGTACAACTACTGTTAGGGGGCCTATAGACTACTCCTGCAAGTGTCATCTTCCCCTTGTTATTTCTTATCTCCATCCATATGGATTCTACATCTTCCAATCCAAGATCATTTCTTGCTATTGTACTTGTTCCATCTTGTACTAACAAAGTTACCCCACCACCCTTTCTTTCCTGCCTGTCCTTTCGAAAAGTCACATACCCCTGAATATTTAGTTCCCAGCTTTGATCTCCTTGTAACCATGTTTCCGTAATGGCTATAAGATCATACCCATTAACCTCTATTTGTGCTGTTAATTCATTTATTTTGTTCCGAATACTACATGCATTTAAGTAAAGAGCCATTAATTTTGCCTTTTTACCATTTTTGTCCACCTTTGGCCCTATTTGCTGTTTTTAAATGTTTGTACACTCTGCCCCTCCCTGTTACGCTCTGGACATTAATACCTGAATAGCTGCCCTGCAATGCTGCCATATACGTCCAATCCCTGTACACCTCCACCCCCCACCAGGATGGTCTGATGGCTCTCCGCTTCTTCCTCGAGCAGAAGGAAGGTGCAATCCCCGAACAATCCCCATCCACCACTACTCTCCTCCATCTGGCTGAACTTGTTCTCACACTGAACAATTTCTCCTTAAACTCCTCTCACTTCCTCCAAATAAAAGGTGTGGCTATGGGTACCCGCATGGGCCCCAGCTATGCCTGTCTCTTTATGGGGTATGTGGAACATTCCTTGTTCCAGTCCTACTCCGGCCCCCTCCCACAACTCTTTCTCCGGTACATCGATGATTGCTTCGGTGCTGCTTCGTGCTCTCGTCTGGACCTGGAAAAATTTATTAATTTTGCTTCCAATCTCCACCCCTCCATCATTTTCACATGGTCCATCTCTGACACTTCCCTTCCCTTCCTTGACCTCTGTCTCAATTTCTGTCCAGCAATATTCATTACAAGCCCACCGACTCCCACAGCTACCTCGACTACAGCTCCTCACACCCCGCTTCCTGTAAGGACTCCAACCCATTCTCTCAGTTGCTTCGCCTCCGTCGCATCTGTTCTGATGATGCCACTTTCAAAAACAGTTCCTCTGACATGGCTTCCTTCTTCCTTAACCGAGGTTTTCCACCCACGGTGGTTGACAGGGCCCTCAACCGTGTCTGGCCCATCTCCCACACATCCGCCCTCACACCTTCCTCTCCCTCCCAGAAACATGATAGGGTCCCCCTTGTCCTCACTTATCACCCCAACAGCCTCCGTATTCAAAGGATCATCCTCCGCCAACTCCAGCATGATGCCACCACCAAACACATCTTCCCTTCACCTCCCCTGGCGGCATTCCGCAGGGATCGTTCCCTCCGGGACACCCTGGTCCACTCCTCCATCACCCCCTACACCGCAACCCTCTCCAACGGCACCTTTCCATGCAACCGCAGAAGGTGCAACACCTGCCTCTTTACTTCCCCTCTCCTCATCGTCCAAGGGTCCAAACACACCTTTCAAGTGAAGCAGCATTTCACTTGCACCTCCCTCAATTTAGCTTACTGCATTCGTTGTTCCCAATGCGGTTTCCTCTACATTGGGATGACAGGATGACCGCTTTGCAGAACACCTTTGGTCTGTCCGCAAGCATGACCCAGACCTCCCTGTCGCTTGCCATTTCAATACTGCACCCTGCTCTCATGCCCACATGTCCGTCCTTGGCATGCTGCAATGTTCCAGTGAAGCTCAACGCAAACTGGAGGAACAGCACCTCATCTTCTGACTAGGCACTTTACAGCCTTCCGGACTGAATATTGAGTTCAACAATTTTAGATCATGAACTCTCTCCTCCATCCCCACCCACTTTCCGATTTCCCCCCCCACCTTTTTTTCCCAATAATTTATATAGATTTTTCTTTTCCCACCTATTTCCATTATTTTTTAATGTATTCCCATCCATTGTTTTATCTCTACCTTTTAGCCTATTTCAATCCCTTCCCTTCACCCAACCCACCCCCACTAGGGCTATCTGTACCTTGCTTGTCCTGCTTTCTACTCTTAATTAGCACATTCCCTAGATAATATCACCACCTTCAACACCCCTTTGTCCTTTTGTCTATGACATCTTTTGGCAATCTCCACCTATCCCTGGCCCTCTATCCAGCTCTACCTCCCCCCCCCCCCCCCCCAACTTAAACCAGCTTATATTTCACCTCTTTTCTATTTTTCCTTAGTTCTGTTGAAGAGTCATACGGACTCGAAACGTTAACTGTGTTCCTCTCCGCAGATGCTGCCAGACCTGCTGAGTTTTTCCAGGTATTTTTATTTTTGTTTTGGATTTGCAGCATCCGCAGTTTTTTGCTTTTATCCTTTTACTTTGTTAGCCTACGCATCTCCTTTCCAGAACAGCCTCCCCTGCCATTTAGTTTAAAGTCCTCTCTACAGTCTTAGTTATTCAATTCACCAGGACACTGGCCCCAGCACGGTTCAACTGAAGCCTGTCCCACAGGAACAGCTCCCTTCTACCCTATTACTGGTGTCAGTGTCCCAGGAACTGAAACCCATTCCCCCCCAAACCAACCTTTGAGCCACGCATTTAGCTCCTTGACTTTATGTACCATATGCCAGTTTGCCCGTTGCGCAGGTAGTAATCCCAAGATTATTATCTTGGAGGTTCTGCTTTTTAATTTAGCTCCTAACTTTTCAAATCCTTTCAGCAGAACCTCTTTTCTAGTCCTATCAACGTCGTTGGTACCAACTTGGACGATGACAACTGAATCCCTCCCCTCCCACTCCAAGTTCCTCTCCAGCCCTGAGGAGATGTCCTTAACCCTGGCACCGGGCAGGCAACATAGCCTTCAGGACTCACGCTCGTGGCTGCAGGGAACAGTATCTATCCCCCTAATTATACTGTACCCTACCACCACTACGTTCCTATTTCCTCCTCCCACTTGAATGACTCCCTGTACCATGGTGCTGTGGTCAGTTCGCTCAGCTTCCCTGCAGTCCTCACTCTCACCCACACAGATTGCAAGAATTTCCTAGTTGGACAGTTGCAGGGGCCGAGGATCCTTGAACGCTACCCCCTGGGCCCCCATACCTGCTTCACGTGCAGTCACAGGTTACAGTCAGATCAACCATGATCTTATTGGATGGCGGAACAGTCTCAAAGGACCGAGTTGCCCTAACTTGTATGCTCGTTTGTAAAGTAATTATTAAGAGAAACTGCAGGGATATCTGGGCCAAATAGCTGCCTTCTAGATTGTAAATTTCAAAGGCTATGTTGGTCTCCTGCCTAATATTATTTTGCTTTATAGTAGTGACCTCAAGGGGTTGATTTTAAACAGATGTCGGTGTATCACTTTCTCTTTCTTCCACCTCTCGAAATGAAGAGTTGAGATCTGCGATACTCTTTGCTAAATGGGAAGTAATCTGGCTGTGTTTTATCTGTAAACCCATTGATAATTCAAGATCTAAAAGCAAATCTGAATTGTTTAGGGCTCTTCCTCAAATACATATACACCCATTTCATTAAGGCAGTTAAGACTGTTAGGAATTTTGGGCTTCCACCAGAAGTTTTCCTCATTTACCACCAACGACTTCTACGAACCACTCTCGTCAGCACATAAACTACTAATCCATTGGGAATGACTCTTCAGAAGCTAGTAAATTAGCTTTACTTACCCCTCTACAACTTCTGGAATGTACTTTGCAACTGTCAAAAGGGCAGAAAGTTTAATGTTGAAAGCATGTCAAATTGGATAACAAAAACTTTGCATTTGTGGTGTTAGTATCTGGCTTTTCATAAAGTGATCAATAAAATCTGTAATATTTTCATTCGCTTCCATTGAAATTAAAGGAGCATAATTGCCAACTCTGAAGCTTAAGCAGACTTAGTTATAAATCCTTGGGAACAAATGTCCAAATAGAGTTCCATTGGTGATGTCCAAGTGATGTAAACAGTCAGCAGGTCAGTCCCGATCTATAGAGAGAGATGAGTTAAAATGTCTTGGGTGCGGACCCTTCAACAGAACTTTCCTCCACACAGACGCAGACTGATGGGCTGAATGTTTGCAGCACTTTGTTCTGAACTCCAGCATATGAAACTTTTTGGTATCATTATATTTCCATTTAAGACAGATGAGGAGAAATTTTTTGTCTGAGGGTTGTAAGCCTTTGGCGCACTCTTCCCCAAAAGGCAGTAGAAGCAGAGTCTTTGAATGTTTTTAAGGCAGAGGGAGGTAGATCCTTCATAAGCAAGAGGGTGAAAGGCTATCAGAGGTAGGTGGGAATGTGGGATTGAGGTTACAGTCAGATCAGCCATGATCATATTGAATGGCGGAGCAGACTTGAGGGGCCGAGCGGCCTACTGCTAATTTGTATATATGTCTTATGTTCTGGGTGTAATGGCACCAGTCACAATGTTGTGTATATAAGTTATTTAAACTCTTCTTGCAAATGCAGGCACTGAACCAGGTTGTTCTCTGGGACAAGATTGTTCTTCGTGGAGATAAGACGAAATTGGACCTGAAAGATGTGAAGTCAAAATATTTCTTCTTTGATGATGGAAATGGCCTCAAGTAAGAAATTTCCACCCATCTATCCGTCTGTATCTTAAGGTAGCAGTAATTGCCAAACTGCTGCTCTTTAAAACAGTCATGACTGTTTGAGTTAATGCACCATCTGTGATGTGTGAATGTCAGAATTATTCCCAAGTGAGGCAAAGCAAACGATTTGCAGACATCACAGGCAGACGTGCGACAAGTAGAAAAATTGAACTAAAAATAGGTGTTGGCAAAATACAGCTCTGTCAGTATCTGAAAACAGGTTAAAGCTTCGGTAGGACTCTTGCCTGAAACTGTTTTGATAAAGTCGAAGCATTATCCTAACTGGCCCATGTGTATGTTTAGCATTCTTTCTCTCTATATGCAGGAGTGGATTATGCAGTTGCTTCCCTTGCCTGATCCTCCTTTGTGAGTGGACAAACAGTCAGCACCCTATTACAGATTGAATCTACACAAGGGCTTAACTGCAATTGAGACGAGTTACTATAGTGACTATGTATTGTGTTTAAATCTGCGCTGTTTTCCAGGGGTGAGGGTGTTGTGGCAGTGCTGGGAGTTGGCGGGAGCGGGTGGTGTGGGCAGGTGCTCCTCCCCATACCACTGTTCAGCTTGATTATTGATCTGATTCATTCTGCATTCTGGCCTGTGCATTGCTGTGTATAGCCAGTGTGATGGGGAAGGAAGAAAAAATCGGAGAAATGTTGTAACTGGCTGACCCCAAATTCTATGATTCGCCCAAAGGTGCGAATGCAGGTCTGTGAGCAGGCTGCCCTTTCTCTGCATAATGGATTTGTGAATCAGAATGAAGCACTGACTGAATGAAGCACCCAGCTATGTGGAAAATTGCCCGGGTATGTCCTGTACACAAAAAGCAGGACAAATCCAACCTGGCCAATTACCGCCCCATCAGTCTACTCTCGATCATCAGTAAAGTAACGGAAGGAGTCATCAGCAGTGCTATCAAGCAGCATTTGATTCGCAATAACCTGCTCACTGACGCCCAGTTTGGGTTCTGCCAGGGTTACCCAGCTCCTGACCTCATTAAAGCCTTGGTTCGAATATGGACAAAAGAGCTGAACTCTCAAGGTGAGGTGAGACTGACTGCCCTTGACATCAAGGTCACTTTTGACCGAGTGTAGTATCAAGGAGCCCTAGCGAAACTGGAGTAAATGGAAATTGGGGGGGAAACTTTCCGCTGGTTGGAGTCATACCTAGCACAAAGGAGGATGGTTGTGGTTGTTGGAAGTCAGTCATCTCAGCTCCAGGACATCACTGCAGGAGTTCCCCAGGGTAGTGTCCTCGGCCCAACCATCTTCAGCTGCTTCATCAATGATCTTCCTTCCAACATAAGGCCAGAGGTGGCAATGTTTACTGATGATTGCTGAGTGTTCACCATTTGTGACTCCTCAGATACTGAAACAGTCCATGTCCAAATGCAGCAAGACCTGGACACTCAGGTTTGGGCTAACAGGTGGCAAGTAACATTCGTGCCACACAAGTGTCAGGCAATGACCATCTCCAACATGAGAGAATCCAATCATTGCCCCTTGATGTTCAGTGGTGTTACCATCATTGAATCCCCCATTATCAGCATCCTAGGGGTTACCATTGACCAGAAACTGAACTGGACTAGCCATATAAATACTGTGGCTACAAGAGCAGGCCAGAGGCTAGGAACTGTGTGACGAGTAACTCCCTTCCTGACTCCCCAAAGCCTGCCCATCATCTATAAGACACAGGTCAGAAGTGTGGTGGAATACTCTCCACTTGCCTGGATGAGTGCAGTTCCCACAACACTCAAGCTGGACACCGTCCAGGACAAAGCAGCCAGCTTGATTGGCACCATGTCCACAAACGTTCACTCCCTCCACCACCGACGCACAGTAGCAGCAATGTGTACCATCTACAGGATGCACTGCAGGAATTCACCAAGGCTCCTTCAACAGCTACGACTGCTACCAATTAGAAGGACAAGGGCAGCAGATAGATGGGAGCACCACCAACTGTAAGTTCTTCTCCAAGTAACTCACCATCCTGACTTGTAAACATATCACCGTTCCTTCACTGTGGCTGGTCAAAATCCTGGAACTCCCTTACTAACAGCACTGTGGGTGTACCTACACCACATGGACTGCAGTGGTTCAAGAAGGCAGCTCACCACCGCCTTCCCAAGGGCAACTAGGGATGGGCAATAAATGCTGGCCTAGCCAGCGAAGCCCACATCCCGTTTGAAGGTGCTGTTGGAGGAGCTTTGGTGAGTTGCTGCCTCTTGTAGTTGGTCTTCACTGCTGACACTGGTTGTGGAGGAAGTGAATATTAATTAGTCTTTTCAGAGCTGTGACTGGGTCGTCTTTGTGGAATGCAGGATGTAAAAGTAGAGCCAGGAAAATAAAACATTTTGATCCGTAGTGGTTTAACTGAGAGATGTGGAGGAGGGATTGGTGATTTACAGGAAAGTTGGTGTCAGGAGGGTGGTATATGCATGTGTTTGTCCTTCATTCCAAAGGCTTAGACTGGGTTTATACCATCAGTGTTATAGTGGAATCTTTGTGTCCCTTACAATTGTAAGGGCCTTCAGTTTTTGCCGGTAATGCCTTTGGCTGTAGTTTTAGATTACTTCTGAAACTAAATTAATTTGGTTCGTTGTTGGTAGCATTGTTAATAGCTTAATATGGCAGAATGTTTGCTTGGAATTCAGAATTTCCGCATCCTGTTCTGCTATTGTTGCAGCTAACTTGCTTGGACTATTAATCATATAAATGAAGAGGTGACTAGAGGTAATAAACTCTTGTGGTAAATGTGTGTATAAAATACAGGGGCATGTGTGATAATTTTTAGCAGTTGCATGTATCTTCTTGCTGCAACAGCCTGTGGTGTGGTTAAATCTCCCCCCAAAATCCACACCATATCATTGCTAGTTTGTGTCTCTTGGTCTGTCCTGAGTTAATTAGTTGCTCTTGGCCAGGGATATATTACTGAATGTAACAATTGCACTCAGTTCTCCTAGTTAAGGAAAGGGAGAGAGGATAAAGCAGCCAGGATTCACATTCTGCTTGCTATCGAGATTCATGCCCCGCGCAGGCAGTGCATATGTGGACGTAATGATCCACGTTTCTCCAGCCTGCCCGTCCTATCTTTGTCATTAATTAACTCGGCATAGTGAATTATCAGTACTTTCTGACATCTGTGGAAGTACATCCTAGGTGAGTCTTTACAGCCGGAAAGGAGAAGGTTGGGGAGTGGCGGTGGATCAAATGTTCAGTCATCAGTGCTTGCAGTACCATCAAGGACCTTATGGTGGTGCCATTGTTGAGCTTGTAGAAGCTAAAGTTCCCAACAGCTCCGGCAACAGATAATATCCATTGAAGCTATGGACTTCTGATCACATTTATTAATTTGTTTCAGCTACTTTTTGGGATATAGAAATGCATGCAAAATGTGTGGCATCTACATTGCATACTATATGATGGCAGCCCTATAACTGGCAGATAGCGAAACATTTAGTAACACGAACATTGAAAGTGATCCACACTACGCATTAAAAGTTCTAAAATAGACTGCATAGAACTTGTGTGTGTGTTGGAAGTGCTTTCTTTTGAGGGGAAGCTAGACAGGTACCTGAGGGAGAAGAGAATAGAGGGTTACACTAATTTTGGATGAGGAAAGATGGGAGGAGGCTCGAGTGGAGCATAAACACCAACATGGGCTGAATGGCCTGTCTCTGTGCTGTTTATTCTATGTAATCCTATGTAAATAATACTGCTCAAGAGACTGGAATTTGTATCCTTAAAACTCTCTGCCTCTGTCTGTTCTTTTAAGACACTCCTTAAAACTTACTTTGACCAAGTTTTGGTCATCAGCCCTAATATCTCCTTATGTGGCTCAGTACCAAATTTTGCATTAACACTCCTGTGAAGTGTCTTGGCAGGTTTATTACTTCAAAGGCATTGTGTGACTACAAGTTGTTGTTAAGTGATATAGATTTTCTGCTTTCAGCCTAATTACTACTTTCTTGTCAACCATTTTTAAAGCTCGCCGGTCTTTTTAATTCCCAACAATCGCAGCCTCTTAGATTTATATAGTAAAACGTCGCAGGGTGCTTCACAGGAGTGTAATCAGTCAAAATGGTCGAAGAGGTAGCTTTGAAGGAGCGATTTTGAAGAAAGATTGAGGAGCAGAGATTAGGGAAGGAAATTCAGATCTTGGGGCTTAGACATCTGAAGGCATAGTTGCCATTGGAGGGACAACGAACGTCGAGGCTGCACAAGAGGGTCAGAATTGGTATCAACCAACGCTCCTGAAGGTTTGTAAGGCTGGAGGCGGGGAGGGACCAGACAAGGGAGGGATTAGAGCACAAGGGTAAAGGTTTTGAAATGAGCGTTGCTGGACTGGGAGCCAGCGGTGATGGGTGAATGGGACTTTGTGAGAATCAGGAGTTGAGTTACAATTCACCTGTCCGTGTGTAAATTCTTGCGTAGCCCCAAGAAAATATAATTTGCACATTTAACATTTTCTTTTGACAGGGGAAACGAAAACATCACTTTAACTCTGTCCTGGAATGTGGTTCCAAACGCTGGAATTCTGCCTCTTGTAACGGGTTCAGGTCACAGTTCTGCTGCGTTTCCAGATTCCTATGAGATGACGAAGAACTATTGAACTCTTGACTATTTTCCTTTGTTATAATACCTTTTATTGTTGTAATTTGAAACTCATAACTCGGAACATATTTTTATATCCAAATATCATGTCTGTGTGGCTGGGGTGAAAAAAATCTGAAAATTCCCCCAAGTGAAAATAAAATGGGTGACTGTTTTGTATTTTTTGTAACAGGCGCACAAGAAATCCTTTTGAATTGTGATGTTTTATCTGTGTCCAGATTTAATTCCCGTTATATAACGAAGTTGGACTTCACTTGATGGGGGAGGGGTGGGGGGTGGGGGGGGAATTTATTGCTGCGCGCTAAGTGTGACACCATGTCTCATGACTGTCGCACTTAAATCTCCCCCGCCTTCCCAAGTGTGAGAAACACTTCCTCCCTCTAGCGTTTAATTGCTCACAACAGACATTGGCCATGTACTATTTGCACCATGAGCTCCAAACACTTTTCTTTTCCAAAGCCAATATTCTTGTGTTATTTCTTTGACAGCCATTAGGCATATTGAGGTGGGGGAGTGCGGGTTGGTGTTAGAGAGCTCAGTTCTAGCTGTTGTGCTTTCTCTGCTTGCCCAGCCTTGCCCTAAATAAAAAGGCCACTTGACTCAATTTGCATCCTTGAAGAAAATGACTGCCTTCCTATTAATTATGGTACTTATTAATTCCTCCTCCATCTTCTAAAGCTCTAGTCTAAAGCTCACTGTAAGAAGTCTCTGTTTATTCAGCAGGGTAAGGATTTTCTCAACAATAAAAAAAAATGAATCCTATTCCTCAATTGTAAACGGGCTGTTTTATTTTCAGACTTTTCATGTTTTTCTTTGCTGTATATTAAAAACACAAAGTAAATTGAAGCATGAGTATTTATATTGAGTGTTCTGAAGACAATTGCTGGAGTCTGAACTTTGCTTGTATCCTACAGCACAACAGCTTTTATACTGTATAATTACTGTGAATTGCAACAAAAATACAACAATGTGCATATTCTGTAGAACAGAATATATTATCTTTTTTGTGGTATATTTTTTGATTCTAAAGCATACTGTTTGTGGATGGGTATCGATATAGAAACTTGAACCCGAGGAATATTTTTAAACTGATTAAGGTTAGGGTGACTGTACTAGAGAACAAAGTATGTGTTTGAATAAAGGGGTTTGTTTTTATTTTGTCCGTGAAGAGTTGAGCAGTCGTGACTTTTATTTTCTTACTGCCCCCTCCCTAGCCCCATAAATTTAAAAATGAAAGGAAGCCAGATACCTACCATTCCACCTGCTGTTCTACCTAATGTATCATGGCTTTGTAGTCTGGGCTGACCCTGGACACTGAGACTGTGTGTCCATGTGCACGCATGTTGTTGTCATGTTTTTGGCTTTGCCTGTATTGAAAACGACTGACCGTTTAGTGCTGCATGTTGTCACATTGGAGCAATATTGGAAGTCGAGCAGGAAATACATCTTGGACACTGCGGCGGTTATTTTATCCTGTGCAGTTTGCTGTTCTAGGGCCGCAGGCCTGTTTGTTTTCCCTGAGTTTCCACGGAGAGACAGTGGGACATCCTCGAGCTAAATTTAAAGTACACTTAAAAAAGATTTTCCAAAACCAATTTTACAATTAGAATCCCTGTTGTGCGAGGCTCATACTCTGAGCTTGGTGTAGCTTGTAGGAGATGTTGACAATAACTTGTGATGGAATTCGGATGATGTTCTTTCTTGCCTTGTTGGCAAGGCATTTTATCACCTGAGCATGCCTGGTCGAGATAAACAGCTTAACATCTGGTGGAAGCTTGAGTGCCATTATCTGAGGCTGGGATTTGAGCCAGGGTCTTCAAGCCCTTAGTATCTATCGCACCATGTTGCTCTGCAATATCTTTGTTTATACTAGTTTATTTCAACCCCTAATCTTGAAGCATGCAGGCAAAGCTTGTGAGAGCACTAGATTCTGACCTGTGTGCAGATTTACCTTTGATATGTTTTACACAGGTTTTTTCTACGTTAATACGCTTTTGGAGACTTGGCTTTCATTAAGTTACAAGACAGTCCTTGTGCTGTAGAGTTTCTTCAGGCCCCTCGCTTTTTTTTGGTAAAAAAGAATTTCATGTTAACAATGTTCTGCAACAGTATCAGCCAAAAGGCTGATGGTTTAGCATTGCAATCTGACGCAAAGGAGATTTCACGGTGGTTTGAAAAGCATTTACTCTTTCTTTCATTTGAAGGTTAAAAGAATTCAGACCAAAGGAGCATGTAAGCAATTACTTATTAAAAATAAAAAGGGGGCCAGAGGTTGCATTGAACAGTGGTGCAAATTTACATGCCTATTGTACACGCAACTTCAGAATCTTTGGAGAAGAAAGGGGCTGGACCCTAAGAGCCTTCAGTCTGGTGCTTTCCGAGAGAAACTTCTAAAATTTTCCTTTGACGTACTTGTCCAGATTCTGTCTTGATTCCAAAAGAAGGAAGCATTGCTGCCAACTGCATGGGGGCAATTTCTAATTTCTAATGGAACCTTTTCAAACTATGGCCTAATCTTTAATTTCTAAGCCTGTTACTAATTACAAGCATCCGATGTTTGGTGGAGGGTGGGGTGGAGGAGAGGAAGACGGAGTGGGGTGGGGGGGGAAAGAGGAAGAACCCATTTATTTGAAGGGAAATGGGTGAGCGGGACAAGAATCTGAATTGCTGAAATACTTTCCTGATATCATGTGACCAGCAGTCAGTGTCATCAAAGGTGCCTTTTTAAAAAAGAAACGAGCATGGAATTTGGTGCTGCTCGTGTCAAAATTTCAAACGTGTTTAAATTTAATTGTGTGGTTTTGTGACCACTGCCTCTAACCCATTTAACATATTTTCAAACTGTGAAATTGCTTTCTTCAAGCAGTTTGTATCCCTTAGAACTCAAATATTGCCATCAAGTTTGTATCCCTTAGAACTCAAATATTGCCATCAGCTGGAGAAGTAGGTCTCATTGGTAACAGGGTAACTCAGTGCTGGAGTGTGAGCAGTATTTCAAAATTTCAAGAGCCAAGTTTTTAACTCAAAAATTCTTCTCGAATGGTATTTGCATTCTATATTTGCAAAGAGGTTGAAGCGGATTTGAGTGCATGCTATATACAAAAGCATTAGTGTCAACCTTGAAATTGTAACTCTTGCACGTGCAACTCTTCACCATAAGGTGCCACTGTTTCTCCTCTATTTTTCCCCTCTGGGTAATATATTATTTCTGGTTAAATAAAGCACTGACTAAGATTATAAATTGAATTATTCTGCAGTGTTCCGGGAAAAAAAGGTTCTCCACATCAGAAGTTTACTTCTATGTTTAAATCCATACCTTTGCTGTACATTATATACTAAGAAAAGGAAGTGTTTTCACTTTGTCCTATGCTTCAGCGTCCTGGCAATGTGGTAATTGCACAACCTAAAGTTCCTACAAATGTCTGTTTTCATCATGAATATTTTAAATTATCGGTTGCGGTTTAATTACTGCTGTTGGGTAGAACGTTTTTGAGCAGTTCAAGAAAGTAGCGGCGCCAAAAATAACATTTTGCTTTCTACTGAAACTTTTCAAAGTCACATAGCACCCGACAAGATTAACGGGACTGTAGGTCACACGAAATTTTGAAGATGAAAACTGGTCTGAAAGTCTGCTCATTGAGGTAAGCAACATCAGCTTCAATCAAACTTGATCAGGCCTGGACAGAGGTTAAACACAGGAGATTGCTGCGCTGACTGCTGCTCCGCAGGATGCCTTAACCCCAGCCTGAGAGGAGGGTTCTCCACCTAACTGGAATTTTTCCTTCCGATTCCCTGCAAGACCTACGAGCACCATTTCATGCTGCGAGCTTAAACTGCCACGCGACTGGGTTGATAGCCCAAAGTTACTGTATCATGAAACATCCTTAAGTTGGTCGAGGGTATAATGTTGGCTATATAGAATCAGCTGGGCTTGATCTGAATAGGTCCTAAAGGGGATGGAACTAATTAAGTTAGTGGCACCATCAACTTCTCCCCCGCCCCCATGGCTTTTCCAAGGTAGAACTGGTAAAGTCACCTGTAATTTTCAAAAGTGAGCACAATCACGGATACATGTTTTGTTCCCTAGTTTTAGCCAATATGTTCTTAAGACTTCCGAAATTTGTATAAACGTGAGAATTTTTTGCTCGTCATTGGCCTTGGCTTTTTGAACAATTTTTAACATGGGCTTGATCCTGTGACTAGTTACAGAGCTACAGCTGAGCTGGAAGGTTGTAGGTTTGAGTCCCACTCCAGTGACTTGAGCATGCACTCCTGGCTGACACTCCTGCCACAGCTGTGAGGGTGTGTTGCATTGTAGGAGTTGCCATCTTTCAGGTGAGATGTTAAATCAAGGTCTCCTCTGCCCTCTCTTTGTTGGGGGTGGGGGTGGGGGGGGGGGGCATGGAAGTGTGGTAGTAAAAGAAGAACTGGATTTCTTTCTCGTGTCCTGGATAATACCCCTCAATCAGCATTACTAAACACAGACTATCTGGTCATTATCTCTGCTATTTGTTGAATCTTTTGCTTTGTGCAAATTTGCTGCTGTTTCCTACAATACAACAGTCATGGTGCTTCAAACCTATTTCATTGGCTGTAAAGCGCTTTGGGATGCAGCATGCTGTATAAATTTAAGTCCTTTTGCTTCTTGACAAGCAAGTGTTTGGCCGGGTCTGTCATCTTTCGTGACTTTACAATATCCAGCTATCTGAAACTATCCCTGTGTGCTTTCCTCTCTGCCTGAACACAGCTGCCAAATCTCCCAACAATGGCAATTCCTCCTGCCCTTTATAGTTACCTACCGTCTCCCAAGAATCTGCCCTGTATGCTGTTGCCTTCCTTATCCATATGGTATCATGTATGCTGAAGACACCAAGTTCACCATTTCTCCAGATCGACCCCCTGCCATCATGATCTGTGCGCTTGACCTGCTGAACTTTAGAGGGGGACCAGTTATCGCTTTGAAGCTGTGCTATAAACTTTGCTTCATTTGCTGCTGTCCATCCGTTTGGCCCCAGCTATTCAGTCGGGTTGGACCATACAATGCAAAATCCTATTCATTATTAAAACTGCTTATTTCTATCTCTGTAACATTACTGGATCAGCTTGTCCATTAGTGAAATCTTTATCCATGTTTTTTGCCTCTATGAAAACTTCCTGAGTTCTATCAAAAGGTTCTTCTAGTAAGAAGCTAGCTTCACCACAACGTTGCCATCCCAAGTGAACTATGGTTTCCAGCCTAATCATTTTCAAATCCTGGTTGTGCCATAGAGCAACCTACTGGATCAATTGTGGTGTTGATAAGGAGCTGAGTTTCTAACAACTGCCATGAATGAATTATAAAATAGTTACAGTACACCAGGGAGGCCATTCAGCCCATTGTGTCTGTGCCGACTCTCTGCAAAAGCAATTTAATTAGTCCCACTCCTTTTCCCCATAGCCCTGCAAACTTTTTTTCCGGACTTAGTTTCATTTCCACTTCTTCCCATCTACGTATGGTGTACGTTTATAAATGAAGAGAGAAACAGAAGGATGTACAATGCTACTTGGGAACTTGCAGTTATACCAATAGAGCCATACCAACAGGTTGGGTGATCAGTTCCCATAATAGTGGTGCAAACATTATTGCATTACCTGTCTAGTGGTCTAAGCTTGCCCTTATAAATTTGGTACCTTACGTTTCGTGCCCTTGTGCTTTTTTTTTTAAACTCAACAAACATACTGCAGCAATGTCAGTTTGGTGTTGTTTTCATTTGTCTTCTGGTTTGATTTTTAAGCCTTTTGATGATTGCAGGCCCATTCTACATCAAAACTAACTAGTCTATCAAAGGTAGCCCAAAACTTCCCTTTGAGTACTGATTCCCTTCTGTAGTAGGAGGAAGTTGACTTTATTGTTTCATGCATAATTATGGTTACACACCTAAGTAGATTTGGACCTTAATCTAAACACTGCTGATGAATTCTAAAAGGCAAACTTACAAAGTGGTTGTAGCCATACTTTGGTGAGATGTAATTTGCACTGAAACATGTGGATTACTTCAGGTTGGCCCAGTCATATTCATTCCCAAACGTTAGTCCTGCTGGCCTTCTGATGAGCTGCCTGCTCTCCTTGGCAAGGCAGTGGCAGGCGCCAACATGGCTGCTGTTTGCTTTTGCCACTCATGCTCTGCAGGCAGCTCCTGCCTCCAGGTAACGCTTGGTGCCACTGAGCTGTGGACTGAGCTCACCTGCCCAATTAGGGCATCTACATTTTAAAATGACATCGTGTTCCTGACCCTGCTTTGAAAATCCAGCCCAAGAAATTTAGTACAGCAAGAGACTGGTTCAACTTTACACAATTTGCATGTCAATGCAATGTGGGTTCATCATTAAGACTCAAAATGACATGAAGTGAAGTGAGAATCACCCCTAGGGAGTCTGCTGGCAAGTCAGATACTGGCTCTAGATTCATACTTCATTTACATTGCATTACAGTCACAGTAAGAATGTACTTGAGAAGTCTTAAATAGCCTGCACCATATAACAGTGTGAAATAGTTCTAGCTGATATTCTCTTCTGATTTTGCCATATAATTTCAGAGAGAAATATTATATTCGAGCTTTTGGGGGAAAAAAAAGGCGTGGGAAATGGAGAGATATTTATTTGATATTGTTAAAGTTTCACTCTAAGAATTGGTGAAGTGACTACAGCTGGATGCATTAGTAAGCTCTTGTATTATTGAGAGTGCAAAGTGTCCAGCTCCAGGTGCAGTTATACCCAGCTGAGACCAGATTCCCAAAGCACTAGCTCTACTCAGAACTCGCATGTGGCAGGAGACTCCCAGGAGGATGGTGGAAATACTTTAGGGATGTCCTTGACGCATCCCTGAAGAGGTCAAACATCTCGGCTGACTTGTGGGAGACCCTGGCTTGGGACCAACCGAAATGGAGAAGATTCATTTGGGAACACTTTGAGAGACTTCGTCAGGAACATTAGAGGCGAAATCAAAGCATCAAAGAGAGCGCACAAATCTCCCAGCAACTCCCCTACCCTCCGCATGTGCCAAAATCTGCAGGTCACACTATCTCAGAGCCCATCGAACTGGAGTGGAAACAAACCACCCTTGATCCTGAGGCACTGCTTAAGAAGGAAAAAGATGTAGCTATGCTGTTTTAGCAACATATCAGTAGAAAGCAGCATACAAACAAAACAAACCAATGTACTTCCTGTATACATATTTAAATAACTAGAACCTACCATTGTTCAAACAAGTAAAGCACTCACAATGTTCAAAAGCACTCACAGTCTCATAATTTTACCAACAAATGCACATAAAAGTTACATCTGTATTGAGATCACGTCTAGATTTTCAAAATGCCACATATGGTTGATGGCTAACACTGGTGTACAGTATACTTTAGAGGATGTTTTATCACACTATTGTAAAGTGTTCTTGGGGATTAATGAATTTAAAAGCTTAAGTAGACTCTTCTGCAGGTGTTGCGATCTTTCTAACAGGCAAATTACTTTATGCGATGATTGACGCCATGCACATATTATTTATTTCCTGTTTAAAATGAAGCTGTATTCATACGATCTTTCATACAATCCTAAAGGGAGTTTTTTTTTTTATACTTACTGGCATCTTGTCATCCTTTGTTCCTGCATCTAATGCATTACATTGCTGGTCAGAAATAACCTGCGTGCTGACATTATACCAGTAATGAAGAATTTTCCCTCATCTGTGATATTGCAAAGTCTGGGTGTTGCCTACATTCTTCTGCTCTCATTAAGGATGCCCCAAAAGGGAAAGGATTTTACATGAGACTTCTCCTCTGAGGTTGCTTTGACCTGAAGCTTTAAATGCCTATAATGGGAGATACCAGTACCTATAGATGGGTACCTACTGTAATATTCAAAGGGAATTGGCCTTTTAGTTGCACATTTTATAAAATATTGAAGAGCACTGAAAGTGTAAATGTGTTTCCATCTGAAGTGTTACCAATCTTTGATTTATCAATTAAAGCATTACATCAACATCTTACATTTATGTAGCACCTTTAAAAGGTGCCCATATGAACATTCCCAAACAAAGTTTGACACCAAGCCTAAGGAGATTTTGGGGCAGATGATTAAAAAGCTTGGACAAAGAGGTAAGTTTTAAGGAGTGTTCTAAAGAGGTAGAGCAAGGTGAAGAGATTTGGGGAAGGGATTCCAGAGTTTAGGACCTAAGCAGCTAAAGGCAAGACCGTCAATGGGGAAATGCTGAAAGTCAGGGTTGTTCAAGAGGCCAGAATTAAAGGAGTGCAGAGATTTTGGAGGGTAATAGGGTGGAAGGACATTAACAGCGATAGGAAGGGGTGAAGGCATGGGTTGGTTTGAAAGCATTGATCAGAGTTTTTAAATCGAGGTGTTGCCACACTGGGAGCCAACGTAAGTCAGCCAGCATAGGGGTGATGGTTGAAAGGGACTTGGCGTGTTAGGGTATGAACAGCAGAGTTATGGGTGAGCACAAGTTCACGCAGTGTGCAGGCGAGATGCCGACCCAGGTGAGTATTGGAAATTCAAGTCTAGAGGTAACAAAGGCATGGATGAAGATTTCAGCAGCAACTGAGCTGTGTAAGAGCTGTGGATGTTTACAAAAGTTATGAAACTAATCTGTTCCAGGGGTTCAGATGGTATTAGAAACTGAGAACGACACTTAAACATCATATCAGCACCTCCCAAAGCCCTTAGGTTAAATTAGACAAGTTACTCATCCAACTATCTAATAACTTAATACCTATAGTCTTAAAAGTTAAACATTAACGGCATTTAAGTGTCAATGGAATGTTAAAGACTATTGTGTCATTAATACAGAGTAACAATTCACAGAAAAGTACAATGAGTTAATTATTTTGTAGTTCCAAAGTGGAATTTTTTAAGAGAATTGAAAGCCCTATATGTCTATGTACAATTGTCAGATGTCAGAAATTGAAAGCCTTATATGTCTATGTGCTGTTGTCATATGTCAGATCGTATCTTAAATTTTTCAAGCATCACTTGCGGTTTATAAACACCTGGCCCTCAGTTTTCACCCTTAAAAGCATTTCCAGCTTTCCTGGATTAAGTAGAGGTCTTCGATGTGCATTCTGAATACTTAATTGAATGCGTGGGCTGAGTTTTCCAGGTCCCGTGATGGTGAGCTATTCAGACCGCGAAAATGGCGGGATGCCCGCGATGGGATGGCTGCCCAAAACTTTCCCGCCACTGTGGAAGTTTGCTGGGGTGGGTTGAAATGTGGATTGGCTGCCTGCAGCACAGGCAAGCAATTCACATAATTAACGGCCCAATTAGGAGCAATATCTGGCCTTGTCGGTGGCACAGCAACCCATCCCCCGCACGGTCATGGGAGGCTACCAGCTTAATGGAGCCAGCCTCCCTGCGGCGGTCTGGAGGCTCATCAAAGTCAGAGGCTATAACCCTCAATGAGGGGGCTAGGCATCAATGGTCACCCCCAGCAGTACTTCCCCTTCAATTCAAGGGCCTGCCCTTTCCCCACACCCCTCAAAAATAATGATTTATTTTTTCACATCTGAGGGCACCTCCATTTTGAGCTTTAATGTTAACCTGGTTCTGACACAAACATCCAAACTGCTCATTAGATACTGCTGTGTCTCCTTTGTCTTGCCCTCCCTTGAAAGCTTTGATTTTTAACTGATCCAAATTCTGGGAAAGGATCTTTCATGTGACGAGGGATGACTGGTGTTCAAGGGAGGCTCTGTTTTTTAAAAAAAAGGCCTGAATCATTCAGTACTTGGGATCTTTGAATCCACTCCTGTGGTTTAAGAATAGAAATTCCTTAAGCTCAGGTTTAAGAGTCCAAAATAACATGACTTGTAGGTATTTAATCTTTTATTGCTCAGCCATCTCTGTAAATTTGGAGAGTGTTGGGCAGGGGTGGGGGGTGCTGCAATGTTGATCACATCCATCTGTGCTGCGCTTCACCAGTAGCTGAAGGCCTTTAGAACCAAAACTTGATGTTGCTTAACAATTGCAACTCCATTCATCGTACCTAAGTTCCTAGTATTTTCAACCTTGGTGGTGCCTGACACTAATGGGCCTTACCCCTTCAATTTAACTGGCTTTTCAAAAGGGTATGCTGTCCTTTGTGCATTGGAGACAGCAGAGAGAAAAAAAATCACTCGAATCTCAAGAGCAAATCCTTTTTCAAATTCATTCTCTGGTAAGCGTGGCATTTATTGCCCATCCCAAGCTGCCCTGAAAAATATGGTGCTGGGACTTGTTCTCAAAGTGTTGGTATGGCTTGGTACAACTAGGTGAACTGTCCGGCGATGGTAGTTGAGAGTCACCCATCTTGTTGAGGGACTGAAGCCATAGATAGGCTAGACCACGTAAGGATGATGGATTTCCTTCCCCAAAGGATATTAATGAACAAGTTGCGGTTTTACAACACTTTAAATAGCTTCATGGTCACTTTTACTGAGACCAGCTATTTTTTATAAAACTGAATTCAAATTTTCACTGCCATGAGCTGATTTGAACTTGAATTCTGGATTATTATTTCGGCTTCTGGACTACTAGTTCAGTCACATTATTTCGGCTTCTGGACTACTAGTCCAGCCTTATCTTCTATTACTATCTTCGGTTACAGTAAGAGTAGCAAATATTTTTGGCCTGCACCAAAAAATGAAAACTCAATCCCATGAGCGTAAATGTTGTTTAGCAAAATGCATGGCAAAAAATATTATCAACTCGGATGCAGTTCAAATACTGTACTCAGCTCATAAACCTAAAATTGCATCGGCAGCATTAACATTAAAGTGGTGCTGTGTAGAGTTTCATTTATAGGATCACAAAATAATACAGAAGGACACCATTTGATCCATGGAGTCTTCGCTGGCTATTGGAGGAGCAATCTAGTTAGTCCTACTCCCCTGCATTTTCCTCAGATCCCTGCAATCTTTTGTCCTCCAATATTTATAGAATCCTGTTTTGAAGGCTACTATTGAACCTGTACCCATTATCCCATCAGGCAGTGCATTTCAAATTCTAACTTCTTGTCGTGTAAAAAGGTTTTTCCTCATACAGTTGTTTGGTAGTACAGGACTTGAGTATTGCTGAAAAAAATAGACATTTTGTCAAAGCTTTTTGTCTTGCACTCATCAGGACAATTCAAAAGAATACAATGTAAGGGAAAACAACAAATTTATACTGTATGAGAAGAGAGTGCTGATTGGTTGGCAAGTGCACTCTGATTGGTAGAGGCATTGCCATGGAGAATGCACCAATTGATGGTGATTAACAGTTAACCGCCAAGCTTTGTTTGAATTTTAAGCCAGGCAGCTTGACTCTGATTGGTCAAGACATTGCCCTGAGGAATGAAACAGCAAATGACTGTCAGAGCTAAACAAAATAAGTGTCAACCATTCGCTGATTCGTTTCTTCTTCTAAAGAAGAATTTCATATTGGAGTTGAAATGTCAACTCTATTCCTCTCTCCACAGATGCTGCCAGACCTGCTGAGTTTTTCCGGAACTTTCTGTTTACATACCAGTTTCTCCTGTCTATCCATGTAACCAAAATCCCTCATCCTTGGAATCATTTGAGCAAATCTCTCAAGTACTCTCTCCAAAGCATTTACAACCTTCCTAAAGTGTGGTACACTGAATTGGACACAATACTCCAACTGGGGCTGATTGGGTAAATTAAGCTACTTTCAAGATGTAATTGGTGTTGATTCTGTTGTAAGTTGCATAAATTTACACTTTACAATATTGAAACTCCTCATTATGAATATATAGGTGCCATGGGTTTACCCGTGATCAAAGATAAGAGAGCTCTACGCAAAATGGAGATTTAGAAGCAAACTACATGACCACAAGGAGATGTGACAAAGCCAGTGGATACTTCCCAAGGCCTCTAGACAAAGGTCCATTCTGTCCTCAACAACAAGCAGTCGCATTTATATAGTGCCTTTAGTGTAACAAAACACCCCAAGGTGCATCACAGGAGAAATATAGAACAAAATTCAACACCTAACCACATGGCGAAATATTAGGCCAGCTGACTCGGTCAAAGTGGCAGGTTCTAAGGAGCAACTTAAAGGAAAGTAGAGAGATGGAGGGATATAGGGAGGGAATTCTAAAGTGAAGGCCTGGCTGCCATCATTGGAGTAATTAAAATTAGGAATGCTCAATAGGCCAGAATTTGCAGAGCGCAAATATTTCAGAAGGTTGTAGAGTTGAAGAAGATTACAGATATAGGGAGGGGTGAGACATGAAGCGATTTGAAAACAAAGCTGAACATTTTACTGCATTAAAAGTGCTTATATCAATGCTAGTTGATGTTGTGGCTGTTGTTCCATACTCTAGGCAGGAACTCAGCCAAGTTGTTTCTGGGTGCAAGCCGAAAGATTTGTTGTTGGAAGTGAACCTAAACTTCAATATCTCCACCTCACTTCCTCTTTTAAGACACTTATTAAAACCTATCCCTTTGACCAAGCTTTAGGTCATCTGCCCTCATAACTCCCTGTGTGGCCCAGTGTCAAATTTGTTTGATACTCTGCCGTGGGAAATTTTATTTGATAAAGGTGCTATATAAATGCAAGTTGTTGTTAATGGCATCAAGATCTTTACAAAATTCTGCTAAAATGCTTCTGTGCCGGATTGTAATAAGATCTTATTACCTGTATCAGTCACATTATCAAACTATCAGTTAAGGATGAAGTTGAAAAACATCCAGAAATCTTTGTAAATACTGATGCAAAAGTTGAATTAATGCAGAGTAGCAATCAACAAAGTCAATAGACATTGAATTGTACCATTTTGGTTTTATTATGCAGAGGAAGTCATGACCCAATTGCATGGTTGCTTTGTTCCCACCACACCAACATGTAGTTTTAGTCAGCAAAGAACAAGGGAGGCAAACAGTAAGAGAAGAAACACAAAGCTGATTTAAAATAAAATGTTTTAAGGGTTTGGACATTGCTGACACGTACGTGTAAGGAGTAAGTCACTCATTGTCCACCCCTGGCTGAGAAGGAAGTATGTTGCCTCCTCCTTGAACTGTTGTAATCCTTGTGGTGGCTCCCTCAATGTACAGGACATCAATCCAGTGATATTGAATAGTGATGGTGTGACTTGCTGGGAGCTTGGAGTTAACAATGTACCCATGACATTCTCAGTCTTGTCCCTCTCAGTAGTAGAGGTTACAGAGGAGGGAGGTGCTATCGGAATAGCCTTGCTGAGTGAATATCTGCAGATTGTGAATGTTTCGGCCACAGCGCACCAGGGGGGCATTGAACATTGTCCAGTGGCAAGACACCAAACAAGTGCACTGCTTTGTCCTTGATGGTGCCGAGTTTCTTGATTGTTGCTTTAACTGAGTCCATCCATGACTGTAGTTGTAACCGAGTCCATCCAGGTGAGAGCTATATTCCTGACTTGAACCCCTGTAAATAGTTGATTGACTTTGAAGGTTCTGGAAGTGAACCATTCTAGTCTCTACCTTGCTCTGGTTGCCACAATTGTGATTCAGTTAAACTTTTGGTCAATGGCGATGTTGCTGCTGCGAAACTCAGCAATGGTGGTGAAATTGAAGGCTGGGCCTTTGCTGGTTCTGGGACTGAGTGCTTATATGGCAGGAATAATATCTGTTACTTGTCAGCCCAAACTGGGATAGTCTAGATGTAAGACAGCTTATTGTGATTGCTAAGTCGTGAACGCAGTTCAACATTGTGCAATCACCAACAAAAATTTTCATTACTGATCTTATTGCTGCAATTAGGGGTGGGAGTTGTGAGAAAACATTGGAGGAACGGGGCTTTTCAGTCTTAAAACAAGATGTCTCAAGGTGAAGTTATAGCAATAACAAAGCGATCAGGGATACAGTGACATGGTGGTTGTATTCCTAGACAGAGGCCTGGACTAATGATCCATTATTGATGAAGTAACTCTGCAATGAAAAGCCAAATCAGTTATTGTGGCTATGGAACTATTGAATTGTGGCAATGTCACTAATTCCCTTTAGAGAAGGAAATCAACCATCCTTACCTGGCCTATGTGTGCCTTCATTCCCACAGCAAAATGTTGACTCTTAATCATCCTCTGAAATAGCCTAGTAAGCCACTCAGTTGTGAGCGATGGACAGTAAATACTGGCCTGGCCAGTGATGTCCACATCTTGTGAATAAATTCAAAAACACTGAGAAGGTAAATATGGAAAGCATGTTAAATTATAAGAGGAGCACAAAGTGTCAAACTAATAAAAGGTAGGGGGAGTTAACTGTTCTGCACACACAGAGTGATCTGTGCACAGCATTTTGACCCCTGGATAAAATAGTCGAGGTGAAAGCTCTACTTAATTACTCAAGAACCAATTGGATGGTGGAATAGGGGCTCTATTCTGGACGACTAATTAAGATGAGCTGGGTGAGGTTCCTCATTTGCATTTAGTTTAGGATTTAAATTAGACTCTTGGAAGAGCTGGACTCCATTTTGTAAATGGTTCACATGTTCTTAGAAATATCAAAATTAGCTCGAAAACGTAGGCAGAAATTGTTCGCTGTGGTTGTTAGTGGCAGTGCAGAGGCTGGCACAGCATCACATTTGCACCATCTTGTTCCAACAAAGAGATGCAGCTGATATCCAACATGATGAATGCCAGTTGGAGTAGGTTTCATACTGGCACTGCTGGCAGTATTTAACACATTTAATAAGTTTATTATCACTGTTAATCTGCTGCCTTAAAGTGGCTATGTCAAATCTTCCTTGATCAAGACACAACATCAAACTTGATTGTTTTGCCTAAGGGCTTAAAAATTCCCCTGAAGATGTAAATGCAAAATAAAGACGTACCTGTGAACAAGTCACGACTACCCTCAGCACAACTAGCGCATTGTGTTTTTGAAAGAGAAGATCGAAGTTGCTCGAGATATGTTAATACATATTAATACTAAGCAGCCATTTGTCTGTCAATTTTATAAATTGCTCTTTCATCATTATAAGTTAATCACTTATCGTAATTGGGGTGCGTGCTGAAAGCTGCAAAGGAATGCTTATAGAGAGCTTGTTGATTTTGAAGGATTAAGTTATTTATTTTTTCCAAAGTATTTTTGTTCTCCGAGTTAACTGACTCTGACACTTATAGCATTAAAATTTGTGGATCCTTTTGTAAAGATTGACCTTTACAATCTCAGATTCCTGCTCCAAAGACTCCTTCCACAGTTCCAGTGACTGGCTCGATCTGTCTAGGTGACATGAACTCGTTGCACGTGAACAGTGCAGTGAACCAAAGCATTACCATTTCCCAAAGTAGGTGTGTACTCTTCCACAGCTGGCGGCCATTCAGACACCCACACATTCATAATATACAGCCAAACAGCGCAGAAGGAGACCATTTAGCCCATTGTGCCTGTGCTGGCTCTCTAAAAGAGCAACCAATTAGTCTCATACCGCTGCCCTTTCTTCATATACCCTGCAAATTTGATCATTTTTAAATATTGGTCTAATTCCCTTCTAATAATTATTATTGCATCTCTTTCTACAGCCTTTCAGGAAGTGCATTCCAGATCATAACACCCCTCATTGCATAAAAAAAACTCTTCACTTCCTCTCTGTTGTTTTTGCCAATGATCTTATTTATATCTCTGTCCTCTGGTTACTGACCCTCCTGCCAGTGGAAACAATTTCTCCCTATCCACTCTAGCATGATCCCTCATATCTAACATGCTTAACATTTAGTGTGTTAGATATAGTTGTTTCATTTCCCTTACTGCAGTTTAACTGCGGTGTGGAAGAAATTCCCGATTTGTCAGAGTTTTTGGGAATGGACTGTTCTGGGAAATGTCTGGCAATTGCTTCACATTGCCTTTGCTCTCTTCCTGCTTCCACACTGGTCCCCAGGGCAGAGGACAGAAGAGGCACACTGGTTCGTAACATTCATTCTGTTTCTCTCTCCACAGATGATGCCAGACCCGCTGAGTTTTTCCAGTGTTTTCTGTTATATTTCAGATTTCCTGCATTCCATTGTCTCTGTTGAGCACGGGTGCTTTTACGTTGTAGGGTAGGTACCCCACACTGATGCATTTTGTTTTCTCTCCTCCCTCTCTCTCTCTCTCTCAGCCTCTCTCCCCAATTTCCTCCCCCAGCCCCTCCGGTGATGAGACAGACATGACCACTGTCCGTCTTCAATCAGTGGCTTAGCCAATAGATATTGAAATTTGGACTTAGTTGTGTGTTGAGATTTGCAAGTTGAAAGAAAGTTTTGAATCCAGTTGCCCAGAGTCAAGGAGGCTCGCCAACTCTGATTGGATGTCTTTCAGGAGATCTTATCATATGACCACCTGGCCCCAATTGTCCAGCCCCTACAATCCTATCAGTGGACACCCAACACATCTATCCTTGTGACACACTGTCCTCCCAAACCGAGCATTAAGTGGACAGACTCTTTATTACTTGATATATGACGATGCTTGACTGTCAGTAAAACAGCCAATATTCCCATATGCAATATTTTTAAAACTAATAAAATGTTCAAAGAACATGAAAACAGCAAACAATTTTTAGTACTCTTAAAACAGGTACTCCGTGGCGCAGTTTAATCCCCTCTGACTTTTGGATTTGATTTAAACTGAAGCCCAGTTTAGTTGGATATAACAGTGTATATCTATGGTTCCATTTGGTAGGATTTGAAGAACTGCACACATTTATATCTCTCCTGAAGCCAGTATAATAGATTAATTGCCTTTTGTGGGATCTTGCTATGCGAAAATTGGCTGCCACATTTGCCTATGTAGCAACGGTGACTACAGCTGTATATTAACCATGAAGTGGTTTGGAATGTCCTGAGTACTTTAAAGGCAAATATATTCATTATTTCTATGTATCCTTTTTTCAGCTCCCTGAGAAATGCAGTATGGCTTATTGTATTCTGTCATCTGGTGAAAAATAATTAACTTCAGGCAGAAGTGTAAATATATATATTACATTTTATTAATGAGCACATGACTCAATGCTATAAATTTTAGTACAATTCATCTCGCCAGTGCTTGCTCTGATGATATTGTGGCAGATGATGTGCGCCCTCCATTGTGTGGTTCTCTGGCTCTTTCCTTTCCCCCAGAGGTAAAGGAGTTGTTGGGGAGCAGGAAATGAACACTCAACACATTTGAAAGAAATTCCTTTCTACATTATTTTAACAAAGATGTTAGCACTTTTAAAATGATTGGCTGTTAAAGTAACAAACGGAGGAATTTCCTGGGATTTCACGAAGTGTTTCAATGCTGGTAACCCAAAGCTTTTTGGCCGAAGCTGTTTTTGACAATGACAATGCCCCTTTAATTTCCCTTTCTCTAAGGAAAAGAAAACCACTCCGCAAACACATGCACCTCTAGATATTTATAACAGCACATTACTATTTTTGATTATACCAGGCATTTCGGGGAGGCCCGTTGCTGTCTGGCAGCTGCTTTCTACATTGTTTAACCTTTCAAGGTCTAAAAGGCACATTCCATAGATGACCTGCTAAAAATACCCAAGTGACTTTTGCGCTGTGTTTGTCAGTCACACAACAGCTGGTGTATGTACGGTTTCAATAATGGCATGTTCAGCCTTTGACTGCTATGTCAAGTCACGAGACTGATAAAAGTACATGTTGTGATAGTAAAATTAGTTTGAAGGAGAAAATGACTCCTGCTTTGTCAATGTTATTTACTCTTCCCAAGTTTGTTCACTGAATTAAACTGCTCTCTTTATATGAGTTGGTAATCTGCATTCTTAGTCCCACCATACACTGACTCATATAGAAGTATTTTGAGAGCTGTCTACACCACCTTATTGTGCAGCACTTCATTGTTAGAAATCTGGATAAGATCACTAGGAGAGTTGGTGGAACATTGTTCTAAACCAGGGAACACTCTTTCAACTGTAAAATCCAGGTTTAAATCAAACCCAGGCCAAGGTTATCCTGATATTTCCTCTCAGTTCACTTTTGGGATTGGGTGGATTAAAAAAGTCAATGAGCTCAGGTCCTGGTGGACCCTTGTGGATGACAGAAAACTACTCTGAATTTTCATTTCAATTGGTGCTGTTTACCAGTGAGAAGCATACAGGGTGAGGCACTCAATGCACCGCAGTGATGTGGTGGGAGGCAACCTTTGAGGCTGACATTGTCATCCATTTTAAATTGCTCCTCAGTTGCAAACTGCCAAAGTTTGTATTAGCCTCTCAATTACCCAATGACAACCAATGCACAAAAACGGCCTGACCCTTTAACACTCACATTCATTTCCGTGAGGAGGTACGAGGATCAGGTTACTAATCTATAACTGGAGAAAGTCATAACATCTATTCATAAACTGGAATTCTTTGTATATCATGAATAAAGTTTATGGTTTTAATATATTGCTTCCTTGGTCTGTCAAACCTTCAGATCTTAAACAGATGGTTCAGCCTTTTTGTAATGGTTGAAATATAAGTGATCAAAATTACTTTACAAAAGTAATACTGTCTTTTAACCTGCCTAGAGTAACCTGCCAGAGTAAAGAGCTGGATTTTTGCAGTGAGCAGTGAAATAAAGGCACTCACTACTGACCTTAAAGAAAGTTGCCTACAAAGATCTAGCGATCTCTGTGGTGCGGACTTCCTCTTTTCCAATGTCAGTTTGAATTCGGCATCAAATCAAGGGGATCTCCAGGTATCCAGAAGCAGTGATGTCATCAAGCAGGGCAAGCAGCCAATCACGTTAAAGCATTCTCACAGATAGCAATCCAGGAAGTTAAAAATCACTGGATTCCTTCACTATAATTTTTTACAGTTAGCACAATAAATGATCAGGACATATATTTGGGACTAAGGTAGAAGATAAAATATCATAAACCGATTTGGAACTAAATTGTAATAAAACTATTTGGAATTACTCCTCATAATGGAGAAATTTGAATGTTCCACAAATATAAAACATTTTTTTTCAGGACCAGTGAGGCTGTTTATCAGTAAATATGAACCTAGTATGTTGTTGAAAGCCTAGCGATACCTCAATCAACAAGGCACAATTATTTCAAAGATCTTTGCAGTGATACCAAAAGAGTAATAATAGAATAAAAGCAAAATACTGCGGATGCTGGAAATCTGAAACAAAAACAAAAATTGCCGAAATAACTCAGCAGGTCTGACAGCATCTGTGGAGAGGAAGACAGAGCTGATGTTTCAAGTCCACACGACTCTTCATCAGAACTAAAGAGAAATAGAAATTTGATGAAATATAAGCTGTATAAGGGGGGGTGGGACAGGTGGAGCTGGATAGAGGGCCAGTGATAGGTGGAGGCAAAGGAGAGATTGCCAAAGATGGCCTAAACAAAAGGTCAAAGGGGTGTTGATGGTGGTGATATTAGCTAAAGGATGTGCTAATGGTGATATTAAGGGTAGAAAGCAGGATAAGCAAGTGACAGATGACCCTAGTGGGGGTGGGATGGGGGGAAGGGATCGAAATAGGCTAAAAGGTGGAGATAAAACAATGGATGGAAATAAATTTTAAAAGTAATAATAGAAATAAGTGGGAAAAGAAAAATATATATATATTAAAAAATTATAATAATTATTAGGAAAAAGGGGATCAAAAAGAAGGTGAGGACGGAGGAGAGAGTTCATGATGCTGAACTCAATGTTAAGTCTGGAAGGCTGTAAAGTGCCTAGTCGGAAGATGAGGTGCTGTTCCTCCAATTTGCGTTGAGCTTCACTGGAACATTGCAGCAGGCCAAGGACAGACATGTGGGCATGAGAGCAGGGTGGGGTGTTGAAATGGCAAGCGACAGGGAGGTCTGGGTCATGCTTGTGGACAGACCGAAGGTGTTCTGCAAAGCAGTCATCCAGTCTGCATTTGGTCTCTCCAGTGTAGAGGAGACCGCATTGGGAGCAGCGAATGCAGTAGACTAAATTGAGGGAAGTGCAAGTGAAATGCTGCTTCACTTGAAAGGAGTGTTTGAGCCCTTGGACAGTGAGCGGGGGGAAGTAAAGGGGCAGGTGTTGCACCTTCTGCGGTTGCATGGAAAGGTCTGTGGGAGAGGTTAAGGTGTAGGGGGTGATGGAGGAGTGGACCAGGGTGTCCCGGAGGGAACAGTCCCTATGGAATGCCGACAGGGAGGGTGAAGAGAAGATGTGTTTGGTGGTGGCATCATGCTGGAGTTGGAGTAATGGTGGAGGATGATCCTTTGAAAGCGGAGGCTGGTGGGGTGATAAGTGAGGACAAGGGGGACCCTATCATGGTTCTGGGATGGAGAGGAAGGTGTGAGGGTAGATGCGCGGGAGATGGGCCGGACACGGTTGAGGGCCCTGTCAACCACCGTGGGTGGAAAACCTCGGTTAAGGAAGAAGGAAGACATGTGAGAGGAGCTGTTGAACTGTTTTTGAAAGTGGCATCATCGGAACAGATGCGACGGAGGTGAAGGAACTGAGAGAATGGGATGGTATCCTTACAGGAAGCGGGGTGTGAGGAGCTGTAGTCGAGGTAGCTGTGGGAGTCGGTGGGCTTGTAATGAATATTGGCGGACAGTCTATCACCAGAAATAGTAATAATTGTGATTCTGTGAAGTTGTCACCGGTTCAATGATTTCCAATTGATGACAGTCTGGGAGACCTCAGCAGTGCACTTTCTGAAGAAGCATAGGATCACTGGCAGCGACTTCTAGATTTCCTGCTTTAGCTGTGCATATGCAGACCAATGTTCCCGCTAAGATGCATAGTGCATGGCTGCACAGCAGCTTGGAAGGTACTGTGCAGGACTTGTTCCATTATAAGTACTGAGTCACGCACAAAGAAAATCTCAAGGGACCGCACTCTGAAAAAAATGGGCCACGAACAGAAACAAAATTTTAAAGGAAACTTTGGTGCAGACTTCAGAGGTTGCTGTCAGTTTTGGAGGAGTAGTGGTGGTGAACGCTGACAGCTTTGTCATCATTATTACCACAAGACCGAGGCCAATATAAATCTTGGCATCACAATGGCTCGTTGGGTTAGTCCAGTGACCAGCTCTCCATACTAATCCCCTGGAAGGCCCCAACTCCACTTCCTGCTGTGATCCCCACAGTTAGCTGACCTTAAGCTGAGGCAGCAGCAGGGCACATAATTGGTCTCACTCTCCTTGGTTAGGGAAGGGTTAAAAATATCCAGATGTTCTGTTTGATTGCCAAGCAGCGACCCCTGCTGTACCTGTCTGAATTTATGTGGAAGCATCAACAGACAGGATCCATGCGATACCCCATGAAGTTCAAACAGTCCTAAGCAATTACATTCTCTGTGTACAGGATCCTCATCTTCCTCAACCTCTCTGCAGTCTTTACCATTGCTGATCCTCCTCTTCTCTGCTGTCCAACTTGACAGGCCCTCCTTTGGGACCGATTCTTACCTACCCAATCATAGTGAGAGTATTGCCAGCAATGGCTTTTCTTCCTGCCCTGACACCATTATTCCTGGAGGCTACACAAAGCACCTATCCTTCCACATTTACATGCTGCCACTTGGTCATGAGATGAGCTTCCAAATGTGTGCTGATAATTTGATATTCCGCCACTACCATTCACCATTCTGCTGCCTCTATGCTGTCAGAGGCTCGTTCAACATCCAGTGTAGGATGACCTGCAATTTCCTTCCATTAAATATTAGCGGGCTAGAGCCATTGGCTTCAGCCCCCTCCCTTAAAGTCTGTGCACTTCCCAGCTAGTGCTTAAACACTCACTCATAACCTTTGCCACTTCCAGACTCAACAGGGAGGAATCTTAACACCTTAGCCCCTGCGCGATAGGAGGACTACTTTTGAGCTTAGAACTCAACTCTCTGCACAATGCAACCAGTAGTTGGTCTTTATTAGAGCAAACAAATTGACATTCTACCACCGAGCTCCCTGACCAATCAGGGAGGGAGGGTGGGCTGGATGATGCCTGCATTCCATCAAAGGAAGAATTTCTAATTAAAGGGACCATGGGATCTGCCAGCACTTGGAATTTTCAGGCTGTAACAAGCACAGGAAGAGAGAGGAGACCTGGGAAGGCTGCACCCAAGCCCGTGTCTCTCACTCTTACCTGGAGATCCTGCTTGTGGGACCTGAATGGCTGCAGCGAGGTGAACTCTACAACAGATGGGAGGAAGAAGGCAACCTCTTGGAAGTAGCTGGGAGTAGCCGAGGACATCAGCAACAGGAGTGTGCTCCATTCAACCTGGAGACAGTGCACCAAGAGGATCGGAGACCTCAAGGAGGAGGACATGACAGGGAAGTGACATAACACATTCAGGTGCCAACACCCACAATCTGACTTACAAAGAGAAAAAAGGGATTTGCATTTTTATAGCATTTTTCTGGGTTACAAGACGTCTTAAAGTTCTTTGCAGCCAATGAAGTACTTTTTTGAAGTGCAGTCGCTGTTGTAATGTAGGAAATGCCAATTTTTGCACAGCAAGATCCCATAGACAGCAATGTGAAAGTAACCAGATAATCTGTACCATTTTGTACACAATAGGATCACATAAACTGCGATGAAGTGAATCACCTTAACAGCCCCCTGATCTCCTTCTAAAAGCCCAATTAGATCTTTAACATTAACCTGATCCAGCAGTCAAGACATAAAAACAGAATGTGCTGGAAATACTCAGCAGGTCTTGCAGCATCTGTGGAGAGAAAAACAGAGTTAATGGTCAGTATCTTGTTGAGGTGTCAGGCGACCTTGCCTGCTGACTGCAGAGCCAGCGAGAGACCCACGCTGCTTCTATTCCGGAAGGCCCACTGAACCATGAGCCAATCAGGCAGTGGCAAGGCCAGAGGCGGGCTTTCCCCTGGAATCAAGACCCTGGGGGGCGGAAGTCTCGCCTGCCATGAAAGTAGTTGATTGTGATAGTGGATCCCATTATTAGATACTTTACAGTACTCTGTACTAGATGTGGGGTCACTTGGCCTGGGGGTTGAAGGTCAGATAGCACATGTTGGAACCTGTCTTGATAGAATTCAGTTACTGCAGGTATGTGTTCATGTTTGGAAAATGTGTTATCAATAAAGTTAGCTCAGCTATAATGTCGGCGACCTGTGTGCATCGAAACAAGTAAAACAAGACATCGCCTACGGAGAGCTGCCAGCCAATCAGAGGCGGTCGCTGCTGCCGGAATGACAAGCTCTGGAGTTCCAGGGTCATGGAGTGACCCAGGCCACAGGTAAATAATGTCAGGAGGGGTTTCGTGTAGTGGGAGTCAGAGGGAGAGGGGTGCAGAGGAAGGGGGTGGTCATCAGTAAGGGCAGGGGAGTGGTTCTCAGTGGGCCACCCCCGCTTCCCAATATTGAGTCCCTCAATCAGGCACTTGAGCGCCTTTGATTAAGGGATCCCCTCCTGGAGCTGACAAGATGGCGCACAGTTTTGGTTGTCATGCATGCCACATGGCGATAGGCCCACCTGCAGCTGGGTTAATGCCCGTGGCAGCGGGATGAGGCCACTTAAGGGCTTCAGTTGGTGGTGGGGCAGTAAGATCGACCACTGGCCTCCCCGTCCATAACTAACTTCTGGCAGAGGCAGGTTCAGGTGTGCCACCATCTCACCTAATTAAATGCCCATCCCACCTCCAAGCTCGCCACCAGCGACAGCAGATGATTCTGCCCAATGTTTCGAGTCAAACATGACTCTTCTTCAGAACTGCAGTCAAGACCCTGGTTTAATATTTCATCCAAAGTGTGATGCCTCTGACAGTGCTCCCTCAGTACTGCACCTGAGTGTCATCCTGGATTAATGCTCAAACCCTACAGTGGAATTTGCACAAATAACCTTGTGGCTCCAGGACAGGAATGCTATTAACTAAACCAATTGGACAAATTATCATCGATATTAAACATAACTTAAACAATTGTGGCCTGAGACCCTTTGTTACTTGAAGGTCATCTTGAGTAAGTGGTGTTCCATAACACACAATGATTGATAACTTCATTGAAATATTTTAGCCAGCATATAGAATCTAATTCCAATGAAAGCTTTGCATTTAGTTTGCAGTTAATCTCGTCTGAGGAATGTTTTAAACAGATCTAGAAACAGTGGGGCAAAGCTTGACTTGATGCAATAGTGTTTAAATGGACAACCCATTTTACATTCTCTTAACTTCTATTTCTGTTATATTCAATGAAAATAAAAAGACCAGCCGCTCACTATCAGGTTTTTTACACTATCACACAAAGTCACGATCTAATCCACTGCATCGGTTTGTGGTGATGACAGTGGTACAATACCTTTTGATCAGCTTCACTTTGACAGCTCACTTTTTGTAACCAAGAGCATTAAAGATTTCTCAAGTGGTTGCGGCAATCAATCATCAGGCAGTGACAGATATGCATATGGAACAGTGATACCAGTTGCATTGTCGTCACTCTCAATTATATTAAAACTAAGCAGACATCTCCACTTTTGTGACTGACTGATGAGTAAATTGAAATTGAAACCCTAAAGCTTTATTCGCGCACACTGACCATTTTTTATTTTTGCTCAGTTATTTATAGTCTCTTTACTGTGAACCTCTTTCACAGAATAAACATTTCATAATATTTACAGCCCAGCACACACAAATGTTTGTACAATGCCTGACTGTCTGTCATTTTATCAAACTAAATTTTAAGAAGCATTGACACCAATTGCTTAAAGGAGTTTGTTTTAGGAAAACTTGCACTTTAGGTGAACATATTTTACAAAGTGCAAAATTGCAAAAAGCTTACAGAGCAGCAAGTGGTGGGGAGATGATGGTGTAGTGGTAATGTCACTGGACTAGTAATCCAGAGGCCCAAGCTAATGCTCTGGGGACCTGGGGTCAAATTCCACCGAGGCAGATGGTGGAATTTAAGTTCAAATGAATAAATCTGGAATATAAAGCTGGTACCTGCGTGTGGTGGGGGGTAGGGAGATGTGGGTCCAATGCTCTTTCGCACATGTGCGCAAAAGAGCGCTTCGATCTCCCTGAGGCACGGAGCTGCCTCAGGGAGATTGAAGCACTTTTTAAAAAAAATAAAAATAAATACAATAAAAATGTAAGGAAACATGCCCCCTAATGTGACTGTGTCACATGAGATGGGACATTTTTTTTATTTTTCCAAAAAAAGTTTTTATTTAATTTGTAAAAGCTTTAGGAAACCTCATCCCGCTTGTGGATGAGGTTTCCTAAAAAATGTAAAGGCCGCTTGGCCTTTTCGCCTGCCCGCCAACTGTAAGGTTGGACGGGTAATGTAAAATTCAGGTTAATTACCTGATTAATGGGCCTTAACAGGCCTTTCAATTATCGGTGGGCGCGCAGCCAACTCCAGTGCGTACCCACTGAACGAAATATCGCGCGACTTTGCAATGACATCGGGACGCATGTTCGACATCATCGCGCGTCATTTAGTGTTTCGGCGTGTCGGGCGCGTGCCCGCCTGCTGACTGGAAAATTCCGCCCCACAAAACGATCATCGAATGTTGTTAAAAATCCCATCTGGTTCACTAATTCTCCTTTAGGGAAGGAAATCAGCCGTCCTTACTTGGTCTTGGTCCTACATGTGACTCAGACCCACAGCGATGTGGCTGACCCTTAACTGCTTTCTGAAATGGCTTAGCAAACCACTCAGTTCAAGGACAATTAGGGAGGGCAACAAAGTCTGGCCCTGCCAGTGACAACCGCATCCCGTGAAAGAATAAAGGAAAGAAAAATACAGAAACTGATCATTCTGCCCAACAGTTCTATAATGGTATTTATGCTCCATCTGAGTCTCCTCCTGTCTTACTTCAACTCACCCGATCCGCATACCCTATTTTCCATTCACCTTTACGGCCTTGAGGGATGGTAGCATTGTGGTAATCCTATTGGGCGAGCAATTCTGATTCTCTGCTGATGTGAACTCCAGGCCCACCATGGTGGCTGGGGCAAAGAGGGGGAGGGGTGAGGTTTTAAATTCATTAAATAAATTAACTGTGATCACAAAGCTGCCCTTTTCTTGTGAAAACTCATTTGGCTCATCAATGCCCTTCAAAGAAGGAAATCTGCCGTCCTTACCCAGTCTGCCCTATATGTGACTCCAGGTCCACAGCAATGTGGTTGACTCTTGACTGCCCTCTGAAGTAACTTCAGTTGTATCAAAACACTACATGCCTACAGCACATAGACTGCAGTAGGTCAAGAAGGCAGCTCACCACTACCTTGTCAGGTGTAATTAGGGATGAGCAATAAGTACTGGCCTTCTCAGCGATGCTCACATCTTAAGAACAATTTTAAAAAATGATCTAACTTCCATTCGCCTTAGCTACTCCATGGGCGGAATTTTCCCGTTGGCGTGCGAGGGCACGCACACATGTAAAATGACATGCGGTGATGTTGGGTGAGCGTCCCGGCATCACCGCGCGCCATTGCGATATTTCGTTGGGCAGGCGTGCGATGATCTCCGATGTGCGTCCGACATTATTTAACGGGCCACTTAAGGCCTTTGAGGTGGCAATTGACGGTGATTTTTCGGCACCCGTGCAATCTTCGGGTTGGTGCACGGGCACAACGGGCAGGCGGGTAGGACACATTTGTGTTAACCTCATCCACGGGCGAGATAAGAGGGTTCAGTGGGGTCGCGAGTGTGCTCTGTCACGTACAGATATTTCAAAGTTACTGATACTTGTCTGTGTGATCTGCAATACTTCAAAATGCATACCAGCTGCTTGGTCTGGACTCACAACCTTCAGGTCAGCACTCTGCAGTGAGGAATCTATTTTGGGCCTGCAGGTTTCAGGAAGCCTTCCCTTAGCCTGGGAATGGGAGCTGAACTCTCCACTGGAAGCATCTCCTTTGAGGAGGAAGGGAGGGCTAGAAGGGGGAGGAGGTCAGGAGTGCATATCAGCCTCCAGGGGAGCCACCTTTGGGAAGTCAGGCACAGGCACAAAGGGGTGCAGGATCAAGAGGTAGGGAGGGAGGGACCACAGAAGATGCCACTATCCTGCTGCCAGGGTATACAGGCGGCGAAGCAGCTACCTCAATATGTCTGAGGTGCAGTGCCGAAGGAGGTTCCATCCCTCAAGGGCGACAGTGAACTATACCTGTCAGATGATTGGGCCTGAGATCTCCGTTAACTGTGTGGGTGGACACCCCATGCCAGCGGCTCTAAAGGTCACAGCTGCCCTCAACTTCTATGCCTCTGGCTTTTTCCAGGGGTCGGTGGGTGATCTTTGCCATGTCTCCCAATCAGCTGTCCACACTTGTGTCAAGCAGGTCACAGATGCTCTGTTCAGGCGTGCATTGACCTTCATCCATTACCGCTGGGACCAGGCCAGCCAGACACAGCGAGCCAGAGGCTTTGTGGCCATTGCTGGCTTCCCCCGTGTCCAGGGTGCAATAGACTGTACACATGTGGCCATCAAGGCGCCAGCAGGTGAGCCCGGTGCCTTCATCAACAGGAAGGGCTTCCACTCCATGAACGTGCAGATAGTGTGTGATCACAGGATGCTGATTCTACAAGTCTGTGCAAGGTACCCAGGCAGCTCTCACAACGCCTACATCCTCAGACACTCCCAGGTGCCGGGGCTCTTCAGTGCTCCAGCCCAGCTTGATGGATGGCTGCTGGGAGACAAGGACTATCCCCTCAGAAGGTGGCTCATGACGCCTCTCCGCCATCCAAGAACAGAAGCTGAGCAGCGGTACAATAGGAGCCACGGCTCCACAAGGGCTGTGGTGGAGAGAGCCATCGGTCTTCTCAAGATGCACTTCCGATGCCGGGACCGCTCAGGGGGCCGCAGTCGAGTACCTCCCAGATCGTGTGTCGCTGATAGTGGTTGCATGCTGCGCTCTCCACAATCTTGTGCTGGAAAGGGGAGACACAGTGGACGATGAAGAAGTAGACGCATTGGCTGCAGCTGCACACGATGAGTCCAGCAGTGAGTTTGAGGATGAGCACACACAGGGAAATGCTGAGGGGGTAGACGCTGACCCGGGCATACTCCAGGGAAGCAGGGACACCCGGGAGGCTTTAATCTAACGAACCTTCAGCTAGCACAACACATATGGACCCCAGGACAAGCCTGGGCTGCAGGTTCCATACTCGATACCTAAGTGCAAAATCTCCCTGGTTAGGAACATTAACTAAGGTTCTTGTTAATAAAGCTGAATGTCCAACAAAGCACTCATTACATTATTGGAAACCATCCACCTGCAGAAGAAAAGAGGCAACCTCAGCCATGGTGACATGTCTGAATTTAATATTGCAACCAAAGAAACTTAATGAAACAAAATGAAATCAATATATAGAGGTACCAACGAGAGAGGATGTAATACTTGATCTTCTATTAGGGAACCAGACAGGTCAGGTGACAGAAGTATGTGTTGGCGAACATTTTGGGTCCAGTGACCACAATGTCATTAGTTTTAAGTTAATTATGGATAAGGATAGGTCTGGTCCTCGAGTTGAGATTCTAAATTGGAGAAAGGCCAATTTTGTGGAAATGAGGAAGGATCTAGGAAGAGTGGATTGGGATAAGTTGTTTTCTGGCAAGGATGTGTTCAGTAAGTGGAAGGCATTCAAAGGCGAAATTTTGAGAGTGCAGAGTTTGCATGTTCCTGTCAGGATTAAAGGCAAAGTTAACAGGCATAGGGAACCTTGGTTTTCAAGAGATATTGGTGATCTAGTTAAGAAGAAGAGAGAGGTGTATAGCAGGTATAGGCAACAAGGAGCAAATGAGGTACTTGTAGAGTATAGAAAATGTAAAAAAATACTAAAGAAGGAAATCAGGAAGGCAAAAAGAAGACATGAGGTTGCTTTGGCAGATAATGTAAAGGTAAACCCGAAGGGTTTCTACAAGTATATTAAAAGTAAAAGGATAGTAAGGGACACAATTGGTCCCCTTGAAGATCAGAGTGGTCGTCTATGTGTGGAGCCTCACGAGATGGGGGAGATCTTAAACAGTTTTTTTGCATCAGTATTTACGCAGGAAACTGGCATAGTGTTAAAGGAAGGAAGGGAAACAAGCAGTAGTTTCATGGAACATATAGAGATTAAAGAGGTGGAGGTGCTTGTTGCCTTACAGTGAATAAAGGTGGATAAATCCCCCAGGACTGACATGATATTCCCTCGGACCTTGAGGGAGACTAGTGTAGAAATTGCAGGGGCCCTGGCAGAAATATTTAAAATGTCCTTAGCCACGGGTGAGGTGCCGGAGGATTGGAGGGTAGCTCATGTTGTTCCGTTGTTTAAAAAAGGCTCCAAAAATAAACCAGGTAATTACAGGCCAGTGAGCCTGACGTCAGTAGTAGGTAAATTATTTGAAGGTGTTCTGAGAGATCGGATATACAATTATTTGGACAGCCAAGGGCTGATTAAGGATAGTCATCATGGCTTTGTGCGTGGTAGGTCGTGTTTAACGAACCTTGTAGAGTTTTTCGAGGAGGTTACCAAGAAAGTAGATGAAGGAAAGGCTGTGGATGTTGTCTACATGGACTTTCGTAAGGCCTTTGACAAGGTCCCACATGGGAGGTTAGTTCAGAAGGTTCAGACAATTGGTATCCATGGAGAGGTTGTAAACTGGATTCGAAATTGGCTGTGTGGGAGAAGACAGAGAGTGGCAGTGGATGATTGCTTCTCAGACTGGAGGTCTGTGACTAGTGGTGTGCCTCAGGGATCTGTGCTGGGACCATTGTTGTTTGTTGTCTATATCAATGATTTGGATGATAATGTGGTAAATTGGATCAGCAAGTTTGCTGATGACACTAAGATTGGAGGCATTGTAGACAGCGAGGAAGGCTTTCAAAGCTTGCAGAGGGATCTGGACCAACTGGAAAAATAGGCCAGAAAATGGCAGATGGAATTTAATGCAGAAAAGTGTGAGGTGTTGCATTTTGGAAGAACAAACCAAGGTAGGACATGCACAGTAAATGGTAGGGCACTGAGGAGTGCGGAGGAACAAAGGGATCTGGGAGTTCAGATACATAATTCCCTGAAAGTGGCGTCACAGGTAGACAGGGTTGTAAAGAAATCTTTTGGCATACTGGCCTTCATAAATCAAAGTATTGAGTATAGGAGTTGGCATGTTATAGTGAGGTTGTATAAGACATTGGTGAGGCCAACTTTGGAGTATTGTGTGCAGTTCTGGTCGCCTAACTACAGGAAGGATATCAGTAAGGTTGAAAGAGTGCAGAGAAGATTTACTAGGATGTTGCCGGGTCTTATGGAGTTGAGTTACAGGGAAAGATTAAACAGGTTAGGACTTTATTCCTTGGAGCGTAGAAGGATGAGGAGAGATTTGATAGAAGTTCACAAAATTATGAGGGGTATAGACAAAGTAAATGTGAGTAGGCTCTTTCCACTTAGATTAGGAGAGATAAACATGAGAGGACATGGCTTTAGGTTGAAAGGGGAAAGGTTTAGGGGGAACATTAGGGAGAACTTCTTCACTCAGAGAGTGGTGAGAGTGTGGAACGAGCTGCCATCTAATGTGGTAAATGTGGGCTCACTCTTAAGTTTTATGAATAAATTGGATAGATACATGGATGGAAGAGGTCTGGAGGGTTATGGACTGGGTGCAGGTCAATGGGATTGGTGGAATAATATTTCGGCACAGACTAGAAGGGCCGAATGGCCTGTTTTCTGTGCTGTAGTGTTCTATGGTTCTTTGGTTCTAGGTGTTCAAAATCACACCAACTCAAATAAACCTGATTGCGGGCCAACACAAAAGCACCAGTGATAAACCCGTGGTGTGCCTAAGGTGCCTTATGTTTACATTTCCGGGTGCTACGTCTTGGTGCCGCCCCATTGCTTGGAGTGGCTTGTGAGACAGCCAGATGATTCTGCTGTCCTGTTGGCCTCGATGACCTTGGTGGTCGTCCTCTGGCCCATGGAGCCTGTGCTGGTCCCACCTGGGAGGGAGCTGCCAGTTCCACAGTTGGCATCTCCCCAATCGTCGCAGCCTCACCGGATGCAACGGTCACTGGCAGAGGGGCGGAGGAGCTGCTGCCCTCATCCGGAGCGCCCTGAGAGGAGCCCGCAGAGACGACAGGCAGCTATTGCGCTGACGTGAGGTCACTTCGGACTTCCTTGCTCACCGTGGTTGGGCGGGCACTGAACTGGGAAACTTGGTGCCCAGACCATCTCCCACACTGGCACTTACCAGCTGAGGTTAATGCCAACGTGAGGGCTTGCTGATCCGAGTGCATCCCCAGGAAGACATGATGGGTCTCCTGGAGGAGCCTCTCCCCGAGAGTTGCCACTCTCTCCATGGAGGATGCATGGTGCTTCGACATGAGGCTCATTGCTTTGGAAAGCATCCACGTAGACTCCTCCACCATGGACACCAAGCCAAGCATAGCCTCATGTATCTCCCCCAGATGCTCCTGCACACCCGGCCGCATTTCCTGCGCTTGCTGCATGTCGGACGACTCCAGGGCACATCATCAGACACCAACTGAGCATATGCCTGGTCCCCTGCAGTCCTCCGACTGCTGGTGCCATGGGCACTCTCTGTCTCTGCCAGCTCCTCCAGTGACTGTGAAGTGCCCTCACCGCTGTGCCCCAGGACACTAGCAAATGTCCTATTTCCCACTGAGGTACTAGTATCTGCGCTGGTGCCTGCCTGGCAAAGATGATGTGACACTGGTGAGACTTCAGGCCCTCAGGTGTGAGAGGGGGGCCTCTGCTGCTCTTCCTCCCGTCCCTGCTTCCCTGATGTTGAAAGGAAGAACAAGAACATTGGATCAGTTAACGTGGAGACAATGTCAATGTGCATCCTTGTCCCCCAGATCATTATGCGCTCATCCTTCCGTAAGTTGAATCAGTGAACATTCAGCAGTGCTATGGCTGCTGGGAGAACAATGGCAAACATACCTGGCCGTGGCACCCCAGCCTCACCCACACTGGTGGACCTGGATTATGGCACCTCTCCAAATCTAGGGCCTCCTGCTCGAAGTGGCTGAGAGTTGCCAACTGGGCCGGCCCTCCACCAGTCCTCACCCGCTCAGCGGCATTATGTGCATTCTTCTACTGAAAAGAAGAGAAGAGCATTGATCATTGCTAATTGTACCAGGACTCTCTTCACGGACGGCCCACCCCAACCAGTGTGGGACACATCAGGGCTCCATTGCCTCCTCACCCCGCTGCTGCCAAACACTCACACAAAGGTACTAGGCCTGTTCCCCACCCACCCACCCCCCGTCCCCTTGGCCACATGCTGCCTACATCACATTAGGTACCACACGGTCTAACTTTTCATAGCAAGGAGGCTCAAGCAAGTGGAGCGCAGAGGGCAGCAGATCGATCTGTGCCACACCACATTGAAGCTCCTCTCCCAGCCTGGCATCACCCTGACTTTGACATGTCTTGGAGTTCCAGCTCTGCGTCCAGGTGCAGCTCCTCCAGGTTGCCCCCAAGTCAGTAATGTGGGTCTCACTGTACCACATGCTGCGGGGGCAAAACCCATCTCTTCACCACCCTGTCAGGGTGACCTCGGCATGGGCAATATCTGCTGTTCTACCCAGCGAAGGACACATGCCGTCAATGATTCAATGCAGTCACTACACTCAGACTTGGGGTTGGGGGGTGGGCGGTGGCGGGGGGGTGCACAAGGTGGGAAAGCCTACCTGCTGGATTAAGCGACCAAAGCCAACATGGTACTCACCTTTCCTGAGTGCAACAGGTCATTGAAGCGCTTGCGACCCTGGATCCAGGTGCGCCGCACCACTCCGCAGGAGCTCACCACCTCCACCACCTCCTCCCAGGCACACTTGGTCATGTGGGGGGGGGCCTCCTCCTCCCATCCTGGGGTACCAGGACCTCCCACCGTGCTGCCACCTCCTCGAGGAGCAAAAACATTTTCTCTTCATTTATCCTGTCAAACCCCTTCATAATTGAATATTGCTGAAAAAGAGACATGTCTAAGCTTTTTGTCTTGCACTCATCAGGACCCTCGGAAGAATACCAATATAAGGGGAAAACAACAATTTATACTGCATGTGAAGAGAGTGCTGATTGTTTGGCAAGTGGCATTGCCATGGAGAATGCATCACTGATGGTGACTGAAAATTAACTGCAAAACATTATTTGAAATTTAATCCAGGACGCTTGACCCAGATTGGTCAAGGCATTGCCCTGAGGAATGAGTCAGTGAATGGCTGTCACTTATTTTGTTTAGCTGAAACAGGCACAATGTATGTACATGTTCTTTCTGTCTGCGTAATTGTGAAGACCTTTATCAGGTCACCCCTTGGCCTTCTCTTTTCTAGAACTTTTCTTTGTCCAGTCTTTCCCGATAGACTTTAACATAGCAAGATTTTCTACTGGGGGAGATGTGACAAGTATATTAGTAGAAAACAAACAGTGGGGAAAATCTTAATGCCTCCATATTCCTCCCACATTTCATATACAGAGTCTGCGAGCTGGTAAAATAGAGAAAAACAATTTTCTGCTTTATTTCCAGTAGTGCCTCAAATTAAACACTGTTGATTTTGGCACCCACCAGACTAAGGAAGGAACTTCACACTTTAATTCTAACATTAATAGGATCCCAGTGGCAATTTAACTGGAGTCTGCGCAGGGCCAGCTAGAACAGGACAGGAGCTAGAGGGAAGGATAAAAGGGTCGCCTGGCTAATTGTAAGCATACCTTTAGTGGGCCCAAGAGAAGCAGGAGTGCTCGGACAGTCCCTACATTGAAAGTTGTAGTCTGTCCTTACCCTGGACTCCTCTTCATCATAACCCTTCCGAAATCCCCTTCACCCACAACCCCACCACTATTCCCTGCACTGCCACCACTTTTGGGTGGGAGGTCATCCAGCAGCATTTAAACAGGGTCTGGGAGTTAAGATACAATGGGCTTGTTATACTTAGGTCAGCAAGCGTTTCATAATTGCACTGCCCACAGCTCTTCTGAAACCTCCTCCAGGTTAAAATGGATCCCTCAGCATTTAAAATACACCAACCCTTTGATATAATTTAGCAATATTACAAATTTCCTTGTTATTGTTTAAAAGGATGTCATTTTGCACAGTCATTGGTATTTTCACAGGATCAGGGATGCTATGAGAAAACTGAAATATTCTAAAGAGATTTGCAGCAAGGAATTTTAATTGGAGGCTTGGGTAAACCAATACTTCGAACTGGCCTTGCGTGCCTTAGTGTAATCTCCCTCAGCTGGGCACATGGATCAAAGCAAATGTTCTCTCAACTGTCTTTACACGGGATGTAAGTGGTTCATTTGCCAGATTTTCATTCAGCTAATACAGTTGCCAGGTTTTACAGAATGATTCATTTTGCAAACCGATGCTTCAAGTGGAAGAGTCGCAACTTGCCTGAAAGCCGTAGCGCTACAAGAGCAAGCAACAGTAATGCTCTCTGCCACTTGGAGGGCATTGGACGTCGGCAACATTGTTGAAAAATCAGGAAACGGTGCACCCTGAGGGATGCTGCCAATGGCAGAGGACCACGTCAAATTTACCCTAATATTCCTAAGAAATCTGAACTTAGTTTCTACAAGTCGGTCGTAATAAATAGGTTGCTTAGTCTTTGAGTGATCAGGATGTTTCTTCAAATGCCTACACGTGCCTTTCTGGAAAATGTTCTCAAAACATGCGATGTGGTTGCACCACCCGTTCCATCTCTCGTTGGAATCCTGCTTATTCCTAACTTTGTTCCATTCTACCATCTGTTAATCATTACATTCCTGCCTTCTGAAATTCTTTGCAAAACTATTTTTCTTTGGTCCCAGTCTTCTTGCCTTCAAAATGTTCTGAGAAATTAATCACCCCGATTGTGCCTTCAGTCTCCCTCAGGCGTTCCTCCACCTTTTTCACGGCATCTTCTTCTCTCTCTTCTGCTGACTACCCACCTCAGAGTCTTAAGACATTGCAAAGGAAACACCTTTAAAGCGCTCCAAGATGTTTCACCATGTAAGGCATGTCACGTAAAAATTAAGGTCTTGCAGTTAATAACTTGGACAATATTCAACATCAGAGGAAGGAAAGAGATAACGGAGAAGCTGGTTGAAAAAACAAAAGACTGCAGAAAAAGAGTAGAGATCAGAATGGGCAACCCTTAATACTGGAGCTTTTATTCTTTGAATCTAAATATGAACCTTGGGCCAAGGGAAGATAGTATCATGTCAACCAGTGCATGTCTGCAACAAAATAATTTTGATGTTGAGCAAGGAACTAACATATACATAGTGCCTTTCCTGACCTTAGCATGTCTAAAAATGCTTTGTAGCCAATGAAGTAGTTTTTAAAAATTCTTCCTTGTGATGTGAACATCGTTGGCAATGCTTGCATTCGTTGCCCATCACTAATTGCACTTGAGAAGTTAGCAATGAGCCACATTCATGAACTGCTGCAGCCCATGTAGTGTAGGAACATCCACAGTGCTGTAAGGGACAGAGTTCCAGGTTTTTGGCCCAGTGACAGTGAAGGAATGGCAAAAAAGTTCCAAGTCAGGATGGTGTGTGGCTTGAAGGAGATCTTGCGTGTGGTGGTGTTCCCATACATCCGGTACCCTTGTCCTTCTAGATGGTAGAGGTCGCGGGTTTGGAAGGTGCTTTGGAATGAGGCTGCATTGCATTTTGTAGATGGTACACACTGCTGCCACTGTGCAGCAGTGGTGAAGGGAATGAATGTTCAAGGTGGTGAATGGGATACCAATCAAGCAGTCCTGTCCTGGATGGTGTAGAGCTTTTTGAGTGTTGTCGTAGCTGCATTCATTCAGGCAAGTGGAGAGCATTCCATCACACTCTTGATTGTGCCTTGTGGACAAGCTTTGGGGAGTCAGGAAGTGAGTTACTCACCACAGAATTCCCAGCCTCTGACCTGCTCTTGTGGCCACGGTATTTATATGGCTAGTCCAGTTCAGTTTCTGGTCAATGATGACCACCAGGATTTTGATGGTGGAGAATTCAGCGAACTGAACATCAAGGGAAGTTAGATCCTTTCTTGTTGGAGATGGCCATTGCCTGGCACTTGTGTGGCACAAATGTTTGAAGTGTAATAATTGCTGTCCCACAAACAGCGGTGTGATACTTATCATATAATCTGCCTCTTTTCAGTGAATTTTGACTGAGGGAAAATAATTGTGCAGGATATCGGGGAGATTTCCCTTGCTTTCTTCAAGTAGTGTCATAGAATCTTTTACATGCAGCTGAGAGGTCAGATGTGGTCTTAACTTGATATCTTATCCAAAAGATGGATTACCACATAAACAGGAAGCTCGGAAGGAGAAAGATCAGAAAGAACAACAACAATTTGTATCTCTGTATCACCTATAATGTAGTAAAACATAAGGTGCCTCACAGGAGTGTTAATAAACAAAGTTAAAAATGAGCTACATTAGGGTAGATGATCAAGATCTTGTTCAAAGCAGGTTTTAAGTAGCATCTTAACAGAGGAAAGAGAGTAAGAGAGGTGAAGAGCTTTAGGAGGGCATTCCAGAGCTTAGATCCTTGGTCGGTTAAAGCACAGCCACCAATGGTGGAACGATTAAAATCCAAGATGTTCATGAGGCCTGAATTGGAGGATTGTAGCACTGAAGGAGATTACAGATGTAGGGAGGGATTCGAATAGAAGGATGGGGGTTTTAAAATCGAGGCATTCCAGGAGGTCAGTGAACACAGGGGTGTTGGGGGCAGGGCTTGGTGCGAGTTAATACATGGGCAGCAGAAACTTGGATGACCTCACACTTACGGAGGGTAGAAACTGGGAGGCCAGCCAGGAGTGAATAGTTAAGTCTAGAGGTAACAAAGGCTACAAATGGAAGCAAATGAAAAGATTGTAAATGGAAGAAAATGTAATCCTGCCACCAGACCGAGAAACCATGGGAAACCAAAAAAAAAAAAATAATAATTTGAGTAAAATAAAAAAGAGTTGCAAAGACTGAAAAGGAACTTTTGGTATTAAAAACTAAAGAGTGATACATGCTAAACAGATTAGCATTCAGGGGAACATAGGAACATAAGGAATAGGAGCAGGAATGGGCCATGAGCCTGCTCCACCATTCAATAAAATCATACTCCACTTTCCCACCTTGTCCCCATCTCCCTTGATTCCCTTTGTGCCCAAAAATCTATCCATCTCAGTCTCAAACGCACTAATTGACTGAGCATCCACAGCCCATGAGGGTAGAGAATTCCAATAACACTCTGAATGAAGAAATTTCTTCTCATCTTTAACAGTAAAACACTGATGACTTACCCTAAGACTATGACCATTTGTTCTAGACTCTCCCACCAGGGGAAACACCTCTCAGTTTCTACCCTGTCAAGTCCTCTAAGAATTTCACATGTTTTAATGAGATCACCTCTCATTCTTCTAATCTCCAAAGAATTGGGTTGCTAACCCTTCAAGATTGGCTTAGAGTCTCCAGGAATTGAAGATCAATGTCCAGGATTCCATTGTGTGCTGGAGAAAAATCATTGGGACATTAAAAAAGATTGATTTTTTGTCAATTTCTTTGAGGCTTTCTCTTTATCAGATATAAAAATATTGAAAATGAGAGAAAAAATCTGTTTGGCTAACAGTCAAGCATCATCTAACTGCGTAATGAGACTTTTTCCTTTCCAATTCCCCTGGTGTAGAAAGTCAATACGTCACAAAGATGGATGCGTTCACCGATGGCTGGAGCGTGGGGGCAAGTCATGTGATGATAACTCTGAGAATACATTTAATCAGAGTTGGCAACCCTACCAGAGAATATACAATCATAGAGTTATACAGCTCAGAAACAGGCCCTTCGCCCCATCATGTCCATGCCGGCCTTCAAGCACCTATCTATTCTGGTCCTATTTTCCAACACTTGGCCCATAGCCCTGTATGCTGTGGCGTTTCAAGTGCTCATCTAAATACTTCTTAAATGTTGTGAGGGTTCCTGCCTCTACCACCCCCTCAGGCAGTGTGTTCCAGTTTCCAACCACCCTCTGGGTGAAAAAAAAAATTCCTCAAATCCACTTTAAACCTCCTGCTCCTTACCTTAAATCTATGCCCCTTGGTTATTGACACCTCCGCTAAGGGGAAAAGTTTTTTCTTATCTACGCTATCTATGCCACGCATAATTTTTTATACATCTATCAGTTTGCCCCTCAGCTTTCTCTGCTCTGAGGGAAACAAGCCTAGCCTATCCAGTCACTCTTCATAGCTGAATTGCTCCAGCCCAGGCAACATTGTAGTGAATCTCCTCTGCACCCTCTCCAGTGCAATCACATACTTCCTGTAGTGAGGCGACCAGAACTGCACACAGTACTCCAGCTGAGGCCTAACTAGCATTTATACAGCTCCAACATAACGTCCCATTCTACTCATCTCTCCTCATGGGACAATCCTCTCACCCGAGGAAGCCAATCTAGTGGACCTTCATTGCCCTCCCTCTAAGGCCAAAGTATCCTTCTTTTGGTATAAGTAATCAAAACAGTACTCAGTACTCCAGGTGTGAACTCAACAAACCCTTAGATAATTACAACATGACTTCCTTACTCTTATATTTCAACCTCATTGCAAAAAATGCTAACATACCATGTGATTTCCTAATTGCGTGCTGTACCTGCACGTTAACTTTCGCTGATTCATGTTCAAAGACAGCCTCTGAATCCTAACAATGTATCTGTGCCAGATGTAAAAGGAGCTACCCAGCCTAACCCCACTTTTCAGCTCCTGGTTCATAGCCTGGTAGGTTACAGCACTTGAGTATTTTTTAAATGTGATGAGGGTTTCTGCCTCTACCACCCTTTTAGGGAATGGGTTCCACACTCCCCACATCCTCTCAGTCAAAATATTTCTCCTCAGCTCCCCTCTGTTCTTTTTACCAAATATTTTAAATCTACAGCCCCAGTTATTGATCTGTATATAAACAGGAATAAGCCATTCCTGTCCCCTCTATAGGGGCCTCAATTCCATTCACCTTAATTAAATCTCCCCTCAGTGTCTTCTGCTCCAAAGGAAACAATCCCAGGACTCAATTTCTCTCCTGCTCCCCCCCACCCAGTCCAAACCTGATGTATTTGGAGTTCAGTGGATCTTCTTGAGTTGTTGGGACTTGACTTTCCCCTCATAGCGAAAATTCTCAATCTCTGGCAACATACTCATAAGTCTCCTGTATACCTTTCTCTAGTGTGATTATATCCTTCCTGTAATGTGGTGACCAGAACTATATGCAGGCTTTTAGCCTGACTATGTTTTAAGCAGATCTTGTATAACCCTCCTGCTCTTATATTCTATGCCTTGGCTAATAAAGGGAGGTATGTTGTATGCCTTCTTAACCAACTTATCTATCTGCCACTTTCCTTTCCATCTGACCAGTCCTTTGATAGCTTCCTGCAACCAACAGTTTTCTTTCTCAATATCAACCACACAGCCAATTTTTATAGCATTTGCAAACTTCGTATTCATACAACCCTACATTTACGTCTAAATCATTGATATATACCATGAAAAAGACCTGGGGCTGAATTTTCAGGAGGTTGGGGACTCGGCCAATTACGCACAAGTGCCAATACCGCTGGTTTCGCCCTCACCCCTCTCTGATCTTAGACATTTATCTGATGCATTTCTTGCCTACAATTGGTTAAAATGCCTCACAAACTAACTGAGTGGGCAGCGTTTTCCCGTCAGCAAGCGGGGAGGGGCGGGGCCCGCTCGCTGAAGTGTAAAATGATGCGCGGTGACATTGGGTGTGTGACCAACGTCACCGCGCGTCATTTGGATTGTCAGTTCGGTGGGCACGCAACCAACTCGGCTGCGCACCCGCCGAACTGTCACAGACCTATTAAAGCCTGTTAAAAACTAATTAACTCAATTTAATGAGCTGCCCGTCCAACCTTAAGGTTGGGGGGCATGTGAAGAGCCCAGGCGGCCTTCGCATTTTTCATGAAACCTCATCCACGGGCGGGAAGGGGTTTCATGAAGTGTTTTAAAATCTAATAAAAATATATACATTTATTCTTTGACATGCCCCAGCTCATGTGATAGTGTCACATGAGGGGACATGTTTTAAAAGCTTAAAAATCCTTTATGTTGAAGTTTAAGACTGAAACAAATCCCGAGGTGTCTCAGGGAGATCTCTGCGCTCTTTCGCGTGCATGTGCCTAACAGCGCAGGGAACCATTCAGGGAATCCCCTCCCCCCCCCCACCCCGCCCGCACAGGGAGCACACAGTGCTTCCAGGCACGCATCACGATGGGCGGGCCTTAATTGGCCCTCCCACATAAAATGGTGGCGTGGCCCCGAACGGGGGTGCTGATCGGGTTCGCGCCCGCCCCCGCACAACCACCCCCAATAAGGGGAAATTTCTGGCCAGTGTTTTATTCCTTGTACTAATACACTGTATCTGAGGAGGCACTTTTCTGTGTCCGCAGTTCTTACAGAATAAGGAAAGTCTAAGAGAATTAACAGGGAGTCTGCTCCTTCTATAAAAACAGCAAGAGCTAGACCTCCAGCTAGACAGAGCTAGACAGCTGATCTCTTTGGAAACATATCACTACAAATTTACCCACCAGTGCTACTACCACTGACTACCGATTATCAAGCACAGACCAACCTCAGGGTGCAGCACCCTCTATTTTTGTATCTTGGGAGGTTTCCCTACTTGCACTTAACCAATCAGGTTGATACTCATGGTGCCAGAAGGACTCAGTTTCTCTCCTGCTCCCCCCACCCCTACCCCCACGTGGTAATTATAGTTTTGGGAAACGTTGGACTGTAGTTTTAAGAATAATCCTGTGTTGTAAAATCACATAATCTGTGTGAAGCAATGAGGTAGCAGCCTGGGAAACCCCTACAGGATATGCACACGTGTAGTTGCTGCTGCTGTCTTTAAATAATGTTAAATGTGTCCACTAAGAAAAGCTGTCTGAAGATCAACTCTATAACACTCACCCAGTCCAGACCTGATGTATTTGGAGTTCTGTGGCTATTATTGAGTTGTTGGGGCTTGACTCTTCCTCCAGCAAGGCAGACTTTGTGTCTATGATTCATTGACGGTCACTCCTGATCATGCATTCCTCAAGAGATTTTTTTTTAACACACTCAAATGGGAAGAGGTGATATCTTTATATTTACACATCGGGTGTTAGCTAGGTGGTTTGAGCTATAGATAATTACTTTTTATCTTACTATAGGATGCCTATGGCACAAATGCAGGTCTTCCTGATGTAATTAACCTAGAGTTTTTATGGCCTCAATTAGTTTATGTCCTTTCGTTTTGAAGATTTTATGGCCCAGCTTTCTGGGAAATTCCATGGAGATGGTGATGGCCTTGGTGACGGCCACTCATTTAGCCACATGCCTTTTCCCAGAATTCAGTTCAACAGCTGAATTCCATTTTATGTGGGTCAGATTTCAAGCCAAGGCTCCATTTTAGGGAAACTCCCCCCCACAAATCTTCATGTCACTGGTTGGGAATTCATGGGCTACTGTTCCTACACCCTCCCCAAATACTGCGATCAACCTCCACTAACTCTAACTTTGAATGATCAATGTCTTTCACAGTAGGAGAGAAGCTGAATCCTGAGTCTTAATCAACCCAGCAGGCAGTTGAGGCTGCAATCTGAACATTAATCAGAGTAACGGGTGCAATCTCACGCTCCTGTCTTCCCTGGCGTGTAAAAGAAAAAAAAAATCAGTTATTCCGTAAAATGGATAAATCTCACAACAGCACAGCAACAACCCTGGGTTATATTCAAAGATTATACAATTCAACACTTTTCCAGTTGAGCCCGGGACACTTTAGGTTTAAATTTGGGCAGGTTCGTGTGAGATAGGAATGTAGGACTTAAGAGCAGGAGTAGGCCATTCGGGCCTTCAAGCCTGCTCCGCTATCCAATAAGATCATGGCTGAAACAAAAGCAAAAATAGCTGGAAAAACTCAGCAGGTCTGACAGCATCTGCGGAGAGGAACACAGTTAACGTTTCGAGTCTGTACGACTCTTCAACAGAACTAAGGAAATATAGAAATATAGAAGTTCTGATGAAGAGTCATACGGACTCAAAACGTTAACTGTGTTCCTCTCCGCAGATGCTGTCAGACCTGCTGCGTTTTTCCAGCTATTTTTGTTTTTGTTTCAGATTTCCAGCATCCGCTGTATTTTGCTTTTAGCTAAGATCATGGCTGACCTGATTGTGGTCTCAACTCCACATTCTTGCCTGCCATCCATAACCCTGACTCCCTTATCTATCAAGAATCTATCTAACTCAGCTTTAAATGATTTTAATGACCCAGCCTCTACTGCATTCTTGGAAAGAGAACTCCACAGAGTAATAATCCCCTGAGAGAAAATAAAATCTCATTTCTATCTTAAAAGGGAGACCTAGGGCTTAAACTATACCCACTAGTTCTAGTTGTAAATAAGCAGACAAATGCCTGGTTGAGACCCTCGGGGCGAGATTAGTTTGACTGAAGACAGCCCAACACAGAAGTACTCATCCCAAGCCCACATTTAAAGAATGCGGGTCACTGCTCCCCTACCTGCCCACCCTCAATTATCACAACTACTCCCCTTTCCAGGCCTCCAATTCCATTACACCCCCCTGTTGTAATATGTCTTCAAGGGATCGCAGCAATGCCATCACTAGAAGGGAAGTGTGTCATGTGATCCAGCCTCAGTTTCACTTTAGCCTGTGAGCAGAACACAGTACACACAGCTCTGCTGCTAATGTCTTCAAGCTTTCTACCCATATAGATAAGTTCTCATGTGCTTATTTTAAATAAATGAACCCACAATGTATTTACACAATTCCTTATGCGTGACTGGTGCTTTTATATCATTGTAAAAACACGGCGCCCAACACCTCCCCCTTCACCCAACCCACCCACCAGAGTCCGATTCCCCCTCCTTTAGGATGACCACTGCTGGAAGCTACTAACACCAGACACCATGTGTGGATCATTAGACCATAAGATGTAGGAGCAGAAGTAGGACATTCATCCCAACGAGTCTGCTCCGCCATTCAATGAGATCATGGCTGATCTGATCATCCTCAACTCCACTTTCCTGCCTTTCCCCATAACCCTCGATTCCCTTACTGATTTAAAATCTGTCTATCTGAGCCTTGAATATGCTTAACGACCCAGCCTCCATAGCCCTCTGCAGTAAAGAGTTCCACTGATTCACTACCCTCTGAGAGAAGAAATTCCTCCTCACCTCTGTTTTAAATGGGTGCCCCCTTACTCCGAGATTATGCCCTCTGGTCCTAGACTCTCCCACAAGGGAAAACAACCTCTCAGCATCTACTCTGGCAAACCCCTAAGAATCTTATGTTTCAATAAGGTCGCCTCTCATTCTTCTAAACTCCAATGAGTACAGGCCCAACCTACTCAACCTCTCCTCATAAGAAAATCCCTCCATACCCAGGATCAATCTAGTGAAAGTTCTCTGGACTGTCTTCAATGCCAGTACAATTTTCCTTAGAAAAGGGGACCAAAACTGTTCACAGTATTCTAGGTGTGGTCTAACCTTGTATAGTTTTAGCAATACTTCCCTATTTTTATATCCCATTCACTTTGAAATAAAAGCCAACACTCCATTTGCCGTAACTATTATCTGCTGAACTTGTATGTTAGCTTTTTGTGATTCATGCAAATCCCTCAATGCTGCAGCTTTCTGCAGTCTTTCTCTATTTAAATAATGTTCAGCTCCTCTATTCTTCCTGCCAATGTGCATAAACTCACATTTTACCACATTATATTCCACCTCCCAAGTTTTTGCTCACTCACTTAATCTGTCTACATCCCTTTGTGTCATCCTCACCACTTGCCTTCCCACCTATTTTTGTGTCATCCGCAAACTTGGCGATTGTACATTCACTTTGTCAAGTAAGCAGGTTTGGGGGGGGTGATGTCATCACATTGCAGTTCGAGATGGAAAAGGTCCAATTGTCAGTAAATGAGAGACAACATGGGCCCGGGGTGGTGGTGCGTAGGAAGGAGATGGGAAAAAGACAGGAAAACCAACCTCTGTTTTCTGTGATAAAAGCAAAAAACTGCAAATGCTGGAAATCCAAAACAAAAACAAAAATACCTGGAAAAACTCAGCAGGTCTGGCAGCATCTGCAGCATCATTTTTCCTTAGTTCTGTTGAAGAGTCATGCGGACTCGAAACGTTAACTGTGCTCCTCTCCACAGATGCTGCCAGACCTGCTGAGTTTTTCCAGGTATTTTTGTTTTTGCTCTGTTTTCTGTGTCTCATTTGGTTTGAGGCTGTTCCAGATGAGAAAAGGGACAAGCACAGGTGCCTGTGATGCTTCATCGCAGTAAGTGTACAAAGACACAAAATACCAGCTATAAAGCCATCCGATACTGGACAGTGGCCAGACCAGCCAAAAAGCAGACTGTCTAGTATAAAGTTGGATGAATGGCCACCGTATCCTCCCTGCCTTCTATAATGAAAATTTCAAACGGCTTTTGTTAGCTAAAGGGTATTAAGTCTTACAAAATCAAGGTAGGCAGATTAATGTATAGATCAGCCAAATGAGTTTTGTATTTAGACGAAACATCAATCATTGGCAGCAACTAAACAGTAAGTATTTGTTACAGCAGAGACCTACAACATGGAGCAAAAACAAAATAAATCACTGCCTTTGAAACGCTGAAAATGGCAAAGAATAGTGATATAAAACTTGTAAGTATTTAGCATCATGCTAACATATCAACAAATTCCTAAAATAGGAAAAGCAAGAGAATTGCTGGAAATGTAAACATTTCAAAGCTCCTGGTTGCTTCGAGCAAGCCATAACAACAAAATCTTGAATTTATATAATGCTCCAGTGTGGTAACATATCCCAAGGTGCTTCACAGGAGGGTTACTAAACAAAATCTAACATTGAGCCACATAAGGAAACCATAGTTCAGGTAATCAAAAACAGTCAGAAAGGTTAGGCCCTAGGCAGACCAAAGCACATCCAATGGTGGAGCTAAGGAATTTGGGGGCTTTGCAAGAGGCTAGAATTGGAGGAGTGTAGAGATTTTGGAGGGTTACCAGGCTGGGGGAGGTTACAGGGATATGAAGGGACTAGCCACGGGGTTCTTAAGAAAAGGATAAGAATTTTAAAATGGATCCATTTCCGGGCTGGGAAAGGCCGGGGTAGGTCAGCAAACACAGGGCTGATGGGTAAATAGAATAAAGACTGCAACGCTTTGGATGAGCTCAAGTTCCTGGGAGGTGAAAAATGGGAGGCCAGCCAGGAAAGCATTGGAGTAATCAAGTCCAGAGGTAGCAAAGGCGTTAATGAGTGTTTCAGCAGCAGATGAGCTGAGACAAGGCGAAGGTGGTGGATCATTGATGCCATTGGCATCATTGACCGGGTCAGCACGCAGGGTATGGAGAATGATAAATTCAGAGGCTCTCCCCAAGCTCACATGGCCATAGTATTTGCACCTTGCAATGTTGCCTCACTGACAGATTGTTGCACAGGCGTAGACAGAATCTGGATAACATCGTGGAGAGTATGGCATGCTGGAGGATATGTTTGAAGAAGAAGTGCTATTGGGGCAATATTTTGAGATTGCCTTTTCTTCTGTTTTATCAGAAATAGAAGAATAGATTCCCACTGCATTGAAACAAAAGGAGAAAATGTTGGAAATACTCAACGGGCAACACCTGTGGAGTGAAAAACATAGTTAAAAGGCTGGATTTTATGGCCCACTGCTGGGCATGTTTTTGGGAGGGAGGGGCGTGTAAAATATGGTGGGTGGCTAGCCCACCACCATCCTGCCCACCCCCAACACGGTCCCCATAGGTCTGAATAAAGTGCCTACTAGCCCGTCTGCTCTTAGGCCTATTGAGGGCCTTAAGAAGTGGCCAATTACTATCCACATAAGTCCCCCAAACTGCCTCCACTGCCATAAAATGCTGGGCAGTGGTAGGCAGGCAAGGACGGGAAGGCCATTTTTAAGCAACTTTGTTGATTAGCACTGCCCCCACCGCCACCACACCCGCCCCCCCCCCCCCCCCCCCCCCCGCCCCCCGCAACCTCCACCCCAAGATGTTACCCCCACTTTGTTCCTCTAAGCCAGGCCTCCAAACTTGCCCCCTCCCCACAACCTACCTCTGGGGAAATGGACCACTGACAGCGATTGGCCCCCGGCTGTGATTTCACGCTGAGCTGGCCAATCAACAGCCGGCCAACATGAAGCACGTGCTGAAAATCTCAGCGCTGCCGGGGTGGGGGTGGGAAGAAGGTGGGCGATGACATCACTGTGGGCATGGGTGAGCGCTGTGAAAAAGCTCCCGAAAGGCAGAGAGCTGCCTCAGGGAGCTGCAGACCTGAAAATGATCAAATAAAAGCTGCGAGTAAAGCCCATGCATCACAATCAGGCACCTGAAAATATAGCTGATGAAAATGCTGACCACAGATTTTTTATTTTATTTTATTTCACAACGGAAGTCTCATCCCGCCTGTGGATGAGGTTTTATGAAAAATGCAAAGGCCGCCTGGCCGATTTGTCCATCCGCCAACCGTAAGATTGGACAGACCACAAAAAGTTGGAGACGATTATGCCATTAATGGGCTTAATTGCCCTCTTAATTTTCAGTGGGCGTGCTTCCGACTTTTGCGTGCCTCCGCCGAGCGAAATATCGTGCGAGTGTGCGATGATGTCGGGATGCTCACCCGACGTCTTCTCGCACGATTTTACGCTCGATTGGGTTGCGCGTGGGCCCGCCCACGGGATGTAAAATTCAGCCCCGAGGTCACTGAATATATGCAAGGCTGTGTTAAACAGATCTTGGATCCACAAAGGAATCAGGGATTATGGGAAGCGTGCAAGAAAATGGAATTGTGACCACGAGCAAATCAGCTATGATCTCATTGAATGGCAGAGCAGGCTAGAGGGGCTGAATGGCCTACTCCTGCTCTTATTTCTTATTTCCTGTGTTCTTATACCTAATGTATGTCCTTCAAGATATTAAGGTCAAATGCAAAGAGATTTGATTCAAGTCTAAGATGTAACAGCACCCCAGGAATACATTTATAATTTGTAAGTTACAAGTTGGCACTGCATCATTTGGCAGAAGGATCTATTCTGCCTCAAACTGAATTAACACTTTTAACTGCTAAGTCGATTTGTTCCAGTTTAACATAAAACATTTATTTTGAGCTGTTAAACTGTTGGAATGTACTTCTCTAATCACAGAGTGACTCAGGTTCTATAATATCCAGTGCATGTGGCAAATTACATGGCAAAGAATTTAACAAGCCAGGCTAAAAAACAAAATGGAACAATTAAAGCCACATTGTTGACAATTCTCTGTCTACCATCTAAGAAGGTAGAGGCAAATGTGCAGATCTGTGAGTTAGCACTGTGTCATTTCAAATCTGCTTGTAAATTTAACTCCTGACTAATGGAATAAAGTTTTCTTTCCTGCTCTGGTGGTACATCTTCTAAATAAAATGAAAAGGACAACTCTCAAACATGCTCCTAAGTCTCCAATGAGTGCCTAGTAAACATGGGCCCATGATGATTGTGTTCTCAGGATGTGGGCTTTGCCAGCATTTAAAGCCTAGCTCCAGTTATCCTTGAGAAAGTACTCATGGGCCTTCCCCTTGAGCCATTGCAGACCTGTGTAGATATTCTCACAATGCTCTTTGGTAAGGAGTTCCAGGATTTTGACTCAGCAACAATATTTTAATTGATTATTGATCTATTCAAAAAAGTAATTTAACTGCTGGTTATTATTCTGAACTGTGTTAATGTCTGCACTCAGGGCTTTACACCAACCTTGCCTTTTGTTACAATCCTTGGCCAGATCCTGGGTTGTGGGTGAGATCCAGTTGGGACCAATAACGGTTTGTTTAAAGTAGACAAAGTTTGAGATTCAAGACGCTTACTAAGTGAATAAAGCCACAAGATTCATGGGTTTGGGACAAACAAAAATAAACTTTACTGTACAAACTAAGAAAGATAAAACAATTTACAATATCTATCTTACATTCTACTGTTACTCTGACATTCAGGGTAAGTATGAGGCAGATGTGAATTAACAGGCATATTGTGGTTGAACACACCACAGTATACAATAAATAACAGATGTGGCCAGAAATTAATTAATCCCAGAGATTTCTCAGCATCCCACCCAGTCGTTATTCACACTGTGAGCCAACCAATCTCACTGATCCTCCGTCTCCCTCACAAGGGTTTCCATTCTTCACCTTCAAAGATCTCACGTTGGAATTCCCTCCACAAGTCACTCCGACTCGGACAGCTTCAATGATGGCGACCCACCTCACGGGATTTCAATCTTACCTTCTGATGTTACGATCCCCTGGATTTCCGAGTGCACTCAAGCATCAATTTACAAGCACGGTTTCAGATTTTTGGCCATCCCAAGCAGAGCACCACTGCTCCAAAGGGGTACCTTTGCCCCAACGGCCCTCTTTACTTAGAGTCTGCTCCCCGCAGCCCTTTCTCTAACTTGGAGCCTGTTTCTCTGCTCCCTTCCTTTTTCTTAGCCAGGGCCTATTTCTGTCCCCTGTCTTTGTCCCTTACCTGGGACTTCCCCTTTGGACCTCTCCCTGTCCACCTCCCTGGTCCATCTCCCTGGGACACTTGCTTACTATGGATCTGCACACCTAACCACCTGACTAGGTTTTCGCACCATTCTTTTTTTCTCTATGTGAGGTGTGTAGAGTCTGTCCTGGCCCTGAAGAAAGTGAAATGAGTGAACAGCACGTGTGCAGCCAGTTTCCGGGCCCACTGTGAATTGGAGTGCCCGACCTCGCAGGTAAGTGAGTTTCTTAACACTGTAAAAAAACAATGCCTGTTGTGAATCAAAACAGTGCAATCATTCATGGTTCCTTGAAGCGGGAAATGTATTTCTGAATTTTATTCCAATAAATTCTACTCCCCGTATGTGTAAGCTACATCAGCAGGCTCTGATTTTGAATGGTAGTGGTGGCAGCCACAGTGGGAAGAGGCAACCTGCCCACTCTGTGCAAGTGGTGACTTAGGCCCATTAACAAGTTTCTGGTCAGCTCCTGTGCTCACCGGCCAGTGCTTTCCTAACCCGTTGAGGCTAATTTTGACTTTGAACGATAGTGTAAGATGTATGTTATACACTGTTATGGACTGGGCGAGAGAGAACTGCCAAAATCCCTGACCCTTCTCACCTGTCCATGAATTTTTGAGAGGAAGATGTGTGTGTGGTTATATTAACCCCTGAGTGTGCGGACAATTTTATAACCAGCAGCAGGCCTTTTGTGGGTTTAAACAAACATTTAAGCATTCAGCCCAAAATTGAATGCTATGCACCCACTTACACAATCACACACACACACAAACACACTCAAGGAAAGTACAGTTGGAGAGAATAGTGCACTTTTACAAGCTATAGGAGAAAAGGAAAATTCATAATTCACGTGGTTTGGATTGGAGTATGTTGCAGGCCTGATGGAAGGTCTTCTTCATACCTGAAGTGCATTTTAGGTGAGTTCAGCTATGTATGTCATATGTCAACTTGCAGGATTTTATCAAATGATGGACTTCCTGTAAGTCACAAAGTCAATTTCTTGTCATCTCATTACCAGGGGAGTCCGTTTGCTGTCTTGTTGGACACGAAATGGAACAGGCTTGGAGATCTTATGATGTTACAGTCTTCAGATCTTTCTCGTGAACGGATGTTATTGCCTTTTCTGTATATCTTCTGCAGACAGCATTTGTTTATTTAAAGACTCAAAATGACAAACATGGCTGCTCCACCATGTGACCCTTTACAGTTGTAGTTTAGTTACCAAATATGGTGATGTTCTAAGATTGATGAGTTACATCCTGATACACCAAAGCTAATCAAGAAGTAAATAAGTGCCTGGAGGCAAATGACATGTCAAATGTAATACCCATATCAAACCTGTTTAGAAATACTTGACTTTTGCATCTGATAGGACTCTGGCTTGGATAAGTGATAGCAAATATTAAGCCTGTCTCAATCAAATTAATGGGCTGTGTTTTACATGTCCCCACCAGGCAAGTTCTCAGGGTGGAGTGGGGTATGTAAAATAGGGTGGGTGTCCACCTCACTACCTTCCCACCCACCCCAAGCTCACCCCCAGATTATGGGGAGGGGATGGTAGGGGGAGTGGGTGAGTGTCAAAATTGACAGGCCACCTGCTATATTTAAATAGATAATCAAGGGTCAATTAGGCTTGTTACCGAGTCAATTGACTCTGATAATATGCCGCTCACACCATAAAGTGTGGGCAGTCGGGCTAGAGTGGACAGCCTGAGTTTTTAAGTAATCTTTACTAAGGGCAGGAAGGAAGGGGATGGTCTATCTTTGAGGGCTGCCTTTTGCCGATCAGGGGAGGCTGCCCCCCACCCAAGATAAACCCTCCCTTTCCTCCTACCCGTCTGCAGCCTTAAACCCGCCTGCCCCCCTCCCTGACCTGTTCAAACCATCCCTTTCCAAAACCTTGGACTTACTTGTTTCCGGCAATCCATGGGCCTTCTTCCTCCTCCTTTTGCAGTCCTGGCACTACCCACTAACAAGCTCTTGGCGCTGCTGAGACTGATGGAGCTGCCAGCCAATCTGATTGGCCTGTTCGGCCCCTTGTTTAGCCCACCTGCAGCACATAATGGCTGTGGGGAAAAGCCATCCGCCCCCACTCCCACAACCCCCACCACCATCCCCACCCCCTCGTAATATTCAGCTCAATGTGTGGAAGAATAGGCTGCCTTTAGCCCAGTTGAGGTAATTGCAGTAAGATGCATTTCTTATCAATAAGTCGATAGGTTTGGTCGATCGGTCCAGCCTTGGATGGTGCATCAGACACTTGTTGCTGTATGAACATTCACCTTGCGCTCTGTGCCAAATCAGAACCTGGTACTGAAGGAATAAAGTACAAAGTAAATATTTTGATCATGTAACATTAACCAGCTAACAAGCTCTTGTTGTTTTTAGTGTCGGTTTCTCCTTGTGCTGTACGTGAAGTGAGCTATTGACTCCAAACTCGTTTAACATCTCTCATCTGTTACTGACAGCCAAAAATAATAGACAGCGTTATATTTAGTGCTGCCCTGGTCCCCAGAGACCAAACTTGGAATGCAATTCAAAAGGGCTACCTGGAACACTGCCTGCTTGCAAATCAGTGCAAACTTCAGGCAGGGAAGCACATCATTTTGACAGCGAGAGCTTTATTTCTGATTTCATACGTACTGGTGGGTGGGAAGAGGCTCTTGTAAGAGATCCTTGCACCAAACGTTGTTTTAGGCTTCAGTTGCACCATGTCGCCTCATGAGATTAGAGCTTTTCTTTCTCAATTAATTCTCTTGATTTGGATGTTGCTGGCATAACGAACATTTATCGTCACCTGGAGAAAGTGGTGGTGGACCTTCTGATTGAATCAATCCAACTGAGTGTCTTTGGGATCGCAGTTAAGAGTCAACCTGATTAGAGCCACACAGACCTGGTAAGAATGGCGGTTTCCTTCCAAAAAAGGACTCCTGTGAGCTTGTTAGGTTTTTATGACAACCTGATAACCCCATCACAAGTTTCTTCAACTGATCCCAGCTTTATGTTTCCAGTCTTTGGGGAAAAAAAAACTGAATCCGAATGCTAGAATGTGACGAGATTTGACTTCATAGGAACAGGAGGAAGCCATTTAGCCCCATCTCCGCCATTTTGGGAGATCGTTGATCTGTGGCCTGACTCCATAGGTGGAATTTTAGCTGTGGAGTGACGTCCCCGACGGTGTAACTTGCACTTTCCACCGCTTCCGCTCTCTTGCCCATTCCAGTTCCGCACCCGATTCTAAATAAAAATCCAAGTGCCGGCAAACAAGTGCAATTCCACGATGGGGGAAGCTGTTCATCGGTGGAACCTGCTGTCAACGGACAATGCTGCAGCTACTGGCAAGCTATAACAGGGCCTTCTGCCCAAACAGTGAAGCTCCGCATCACGGCCACAATTTTGCTAAACTCAAGCACCCGTCTTCTATGATGCTTTCCCTGGGTACCTGCATTTGACCAGTCTCCCCCTCTGGTGCTGCCTGCCGCTGGTATCGTGGCCTCTGTTGTGGACTGGCAAGAAGCCGTCTTTTGCTTGCATCCTCTCCCCCTGCTCCCAAAGTTGCAGGGAATATTGCGTCCATGGATTTCATCCATAGAACTGAGAACTGAGCAGTGAAATTTTCAACTCCTTCCATTGTCCACAACCAAAACACCACCCACCACACCTAGGGTGCTAGGACCATCCCTCTTCCGCTCCTCGATCCCCCTGAGCGCACTCCACATCCCACACTGCACCCCCACCCACCCCCCCCCCACCCATCAATACCACCCCTGATTCATTCTTGGCGGTCCAAAGCTTCCATGCAAGCTGTCATTCTCCTGCTCCGCTCCCTCGTGCTGTAGAGTTAAAACGAGGAAAACTGCTGATCTCGGACACATCTGCACAAAGCCGACTAATACACGCCACCTTTAAATGCAGGTGAACCGAGTGCCATGAGATTCTCGTGCACGCTGGCCATATCTTGAAGGCAGGATCTAAGTATAAAATGTTTTACGCTGATAAGTATTCATGACATACAGACATGTTGCAAGTACAAACCTAGCACAGGCTGACATGAATCCTGACACGCCTCAAACGCACTGCTGAATTAATCTTGGCATTTCAACCTGCCGCTGGGAATTCGAAATTTCGGCCCCAGCCTATTTCAGTCACCCTGCTTTCCGCGTTTCCCACTCTTGCAGCCTCCATCAAACTTCTCCCCAATCTGCCTTTGCCCTATTTCTCTTAATACCTTTGGCTAACTCATGTTTTTTGGATTATTGTTCCAGGCCTCTTGGTTTGCAGTCCAGAAACCCTACTGCACCCAGTATACAGTATGGTAGTGGCTCATGTTAAAGAAATGTTAACAGTAACATTACTTTTATTTTGCAAGCTTGGCCTGTGAAAAAAAATTCATCTCCTCAATAAACATACACAAATCATTGTGAAAATACTACAGCTTGTTATATAACAAAATAGATTAAAGGTAATTAATAAAACAATATCATTAATAGGAAACTGTTTTGTTTAAGTGCTGTGCTCTTCCACTTATGTGACTTGTGGTGGAACTTTTCATGCCCATTGGCAGCGGGCGTGTTTGGCGGTGTGAGCGGACAATATGGCGAGAAGGCCAAAAATCAGTATCATGGGGTTGTGAAACCAGTTTGCAATCATCCGCTCTATCCATCAATGGCGTTTCCCACCTTCGGACATCAAGAATTTAATTGTAATACGTCTGCACATCATTATAAGCCCAGCTCTCTGGACTCATTCCCCACCGTGCTGGATCACCCGAGCACATCAGCATGATTGCACGCCAGCATGTTTCACAACTGTCCATAAGCGACGTGCACCTGGCACCCTGCACTTCACTCGGGACTTCGAGGTTTGTTTGGTGAGGGCTGAGGGGACAGTCTCCAGAGGAGATGAGGCCCGATGAACATGTGAGGGTGTGTGTGTGAGAGTGAGTGGTGATGTCCCTTGAGCTGGCATTGAGTGAGATGCCAGCGAATGTGGGATGGGCTTGTGAGTGCGTGAGTTTAGAGTGATCAGATGGTTGCTTTACCCTGGCTGCATGGATGAGATCATTCATCCTCTATCTGCATTGGATGGCCAACCTCTTCTGTGCAGCATTGGCACTGATCACCACTGCCATTGCCTACCAAGCTGAAGTGATGAGATTGCTGGACCTCCTGCAGCCAGAGCAGGGGTAGAGGACATCATGGCGGGCCTCTACAGCATCCAACAGGCTCTTGAGGGACGCGTCACTAAACCAGGGGACTGCAGTCCTCTTGCCTTTCGCGGCCATGTCTTCTGTGCCCTGGGCGGAAAGCACTGAGAGGTCCTGCGCGTGGCTGCACTTAAATATGGCACTTGGCACTTGAGGTGAGGATCACCACGGGCAAATAAGAGACTGCCCATCATTGAAACGACCTGTTTCCCGGGAATGCATGATTAATGAGACGGGATTGGGACGATACCGCGTGAAAACCCGCCTTTGCGGCCGGCAGGTAAAACGTTCTTGTTCCCACCTGCTACCGCACTTGTTGCGACTCTGGGATGATTCTGCCCTTAGACCTGTGCCCAGATTTTACTACAGTTTTGGCAAACAATAGGTTACACAAAGGCCTTGTGTCCGCATTAGAAACATTTAAGGTTTACAATCCTGAAAGAACACAGTTGAGTGGGGATAAGGATGTGGGGTGGGGTGGTGGAATCTCTCAAACGATGTAAAATAATAAATGGAATGAAGTCAAACCCAAATTAATATTTCACAGCACAAGAATATCACCAGGGACTTAATAGAAAACTACATTTACAGCAATTACTGGATTGTTTTGTAGAGAGTCGGCATGGATTTTATGGGCTGAATAGCCTCCTTCTATGCTGCAATAACTTGGTATGATCCCTGTAAAGACAGACAAATGAAAAAAAAACAAATTTACCAAATGATTCCAATGACAATCCAGCGGACAGGATTTCAATTTTTATAACTTTTACTTTAACAACCAAACCAAAATCAACATTAAATGAAACATGAAATAATAGGTAAATTGTTGTTAATATAAAGTACAAATTACATTTTAAATGACAGATAGAACAAAAATAGATCGCACTGATTTGCTCAGTCCACTTAGAAATATATGGCAGCAATTCCAGCCAAAAAGCCTTTCAAAGCTCTGAACCTCCTCCAGTAAAATCTCAATTCCTTTCCTTTAATGTGGTAGCCATCAATACCCATCCATCAGCAGCTTTACTCTACCCTCGGTCCACGGGTACAATTTTCACCGAAAGGCACACTTTTCCAGACCGCTATTGGCTCCACTCCGGGATTCAGCCTTCTTGGTCTTCTTTTCCAGTTGTGTCACAGCCTCCTTCTTCCTCCTCCCTCCCACCCGACCACGTGGGACCTGTCTTTTGTGCTGGCTGTGGTGACGTGGGCCAGTCTTCCATCCTTCTTCGTAGCGCCCAAGTCATCGCGCTTGACACCGAACGGCATAACCAGCATGTTCCCAAATGTGTGGCCTACCTTTCCCAAAGTTTACCAGACAAAGCACAGTACAGTGCAGTAAAGAGCAGTACAGGTGGTTGGTAGGCCCTCAGTGAGGAATGTGGCTGTGCTAGCGATGGTCTAATTTTGTGTCCTCACCATTGTTGTTCATTTTAGTCTTTAGCCTGAATTCAGCCTCAGCCATCTTGCTTGCTCGCAGCTGCGAACTGCGCAAACCATGGAATTCATTACAAGCTCTATGAATCTATAACTCTACATATATGAACATAGGAATTAGGAGCAGAAGTAGGCCATTTGGCCTCTCAAGCCTGCTGCACCATTCAATAAGATTACAGCAGATCTGATTGTGGCCTCAACACCACTACCCCACCTACTCCCCCCTCCCCCCCCACCCCCATATATTGGTTAGCAAGAATTTATCTACCTCTGACTTAAACATATTCACTGATGCTGCCTCTACCACTCCCTGGGGAAGACAGTTCCACAGGCTCGTGACCTTCTGAGAGAAATAAATTCTCATCTCCATTTTAAATGGGAGATCCCTTATTTTTAAGCTGTGTCCCTAGTTCTGGTCACTCCCACAAGGGGGAACATCCTTTCAGCATCCACCCTGTCAACTCTCCTCAGGATCTTACATGTTTCAATAAGATGACCACTCATTCTTTTAAACTCCATTGGATAGAGGCCCAACCTATTCACCATTTCCTTGTAAGATAACCCCTTAATCCCAGGAATCAGTTAAATGAACCTTCTCTGAACTGCTTCTAATGCAATTATGTTTCTTAAATAAGGAGACCAAAACTGTACACAGTGCTCTAGATGTGGTGTCACCAATGCCCTGTACAACTGTAGCAAAACAGCCCTCCCTATTTTTATATTCTATTCTCCTTGCAATAAACAGCAAAATTCCATTTGCCTATTTGACTCTAAAATATATCAAGAACTATGTCCTTACTCAAAGAATGAGAAATGTTCAGAATAATGTATCAAACAAAATAATATTGGGGCTTTTCAAAATGTACCTGGATGTTACATTGGGAGAATTAATGTGCCAGAGCCTTAGGCCAAATGGTGTTTATTCATCCTAGACTTTTCTGATATACTTGTGAATGCCATTTGAACTTTTGAATAAATCAGGAGATATTTTAACTCTAATATTGAACCATCAAAGAGGAAAGAACGTTTCAGGTAATGAAACTTACAACACTCAAGAAGCTTGACACCATTAAGGGTAAAAGAACCCGCTTGATTGGCACCCCATCCAATGTCTTCAACGTTGATTCCCTCTACCACCGATGGATAGTGGCAGCAGTGTGTACCATCTGAAAGATGCACTGCAGAAACTCACCAAACCTCTTTCGACAGCACCTTCCAAACCTACGACCACTACCTTTTAGAAGGACAAGGGCAGCAGATGTATGGGAACACCCCCACCACCTGCAAGTTCCTCTCCAGGTCACACATCATCCTGACCTGGAACTATACCACTGTTCCTTCACTGTCACTGGGTCAAAATCCTGGAACTCCCTCTCTAACAGCACTGTGGGTGTACCTACACCACATGGACTGCAGCGGGTCAAGAAGATGGCTCACCACCACCTTATCAAAGGACAATTAGGGATGAGCAATACATACTGACCTGGCCAGTGATGCCCACACGCTATGAAAGAATTAAAAAAAAATAAGGTGAAAGGTGGACTATGGTGAGAAGTTGCTTTTAAACAAAAGAACGGATAAAACTGAAAAGCCAAACATAACTCAGGCATTTACAAGTCTTAAGTAGTGCTAGAAAAGTTTAAGTGAGAGGGAGAAACGAAGGGACTGCTATAATCCAAACTTTCAAGAGAGCTTTGAGAGTGATGACTCATTGAGCTGGATGCTGCGTAGTGTCAAAGAGTTTGCCAAGTCATGTGGAAGTTAAGGGTGGAGATTGGTTATAAAGTCCCCCATACCAGCCATACTAGTGAACGCAGCCTGCACCAAAATCAGACAGCCCCATACCTGCCAATTTACAATCAACCAGATCTGCTTTAGATAATAACAGTGCCCACAGGCATCTTTCCCTCCACATGGAGTCAACTGAGTTTTAAGTAACATGATATTACACCCACCACCCCCCCAAATGTGTGGGTACCATTTCTTGTGCTAAACTGGTGGTGTCACCTGTATAGCATTTGAGCCAGGAATATGTTTTGGAACCATATCCGGGTCACGAGCCATGCAAAACTCCCACCCAGTACTAGCCTGCTGGAGTTACCCAATTAGTGTATTGGAATACAACCATATGGAATGGATGGTCTTGAAAATTGCATTGTGTGAATATGAGTACATGGATCACTATTGGGTTAACGCCTCCATTAAAGTAGCAGGGCAAGGAATACCACTGAACAGTGTGCTGATATTTGTGCAGTGCCATTTCAAGATCAGTGTCTTTGGAAGTCTGAAAGCTTCCTTAACATTGTTAAGTTGAACAAATAATCACTTAAACTGCTCGGGAGCTGAAGTGCTGAAAACCTGTGTGTTCCCACTATTACCTAATGTATAGAGTTTGTGTATCAGAACCTAGGTAAGGTGGCCACACAGGAGGGATCAGGAGAGGCTTATTGAAGCAGAGATACCCAGTATCTTTGAAACACTTCAAATGAGAGAGATCATGCATGAAAGGCCTAACTCTACCGGGGAAAAAAAATTAGGCTTAATCTTGGGATACTGAAAAGACAACCTTTGTTCATGAGTATGCAAAGTCCTCCATTATTTGTCTTCCCTCTCACACGCTGCACAGTTGGTAACACTCTCGCCACTGAGTCCATATAGGCTGTGGGTTCGAGGCCCACTCCAGAGACTTGAGCACAAAATTTTAGGCTGACACTTCAGTGAGAGAGTGTTTCACTGTTGGAGGCACCGTATTGCACATATGAGATGTTAAACCAAGGTCCTGTCTGCCCTCTTGGGTGAAAGAAAGATATCCCTTTACCTCCTCCCTCCTCACAGTCCAAGGCTCCAAACAATCCTTTCAGGTGAAGCAGCATTTCACTTGCACATCCTTCAATTTGGTCCACTGTATTCGCTGCTCCCAATGCGGTATTAGGAGATTAAATGCAGACTGGGTGACCACTTTGATGAACACCTTCGCTCAGTGTGCTAGCATGACCCAGACTTTCCTGTCGCTTGACATTTCAGCACACCATCCTGCTCTCATGCCCACATGTTTGTCCTTGGCCTGCTGCAATGTTCCAGTGAAGCCCAACGCAAGCTGGAGGAACAACACCTCATCTTCCGACTAGGCACTTTACAGACTTCCGGACTTATTACTGAGTTCGACAACTTCAGACCATGAGTTCTCTCCTCCATCTCTACTCCTTTATAAAATTTCAATTTTAATTTTAATTTTTACTCTTATTTATTTTCATTTTTATTTTTTATTTATTTTTATTTATTCATGTATTTTTTTAGCCTTTTCCCCAACCCCCACCACTCCCACAGGGCCATCTGTCACTTGTTTCTATGTTGTGCTTTCACAGAGAACTCACCCTTGTTCTGCTATTAACACATTCTGCCGCTATTGACACTTTACTGCTATTGACACTTTAGTCCTTACCACTACCATTATCACTCCCTTTGTCTTGTGTCCATGACATCTTTAGCTCCCACCCATCCTTTACCTTTTACCTAACTTCACCTGCTCCACCCACTCTTAAACAGTATAAAATCCATCACATTCCTACTTCTCTTTAGCTCTGAAGAAGAATAATAGAGACTCAAAACGTTAACTCTGTTTCTCTCTCTGCCAATTCTGCCAGACCTGCTGAGTTTTTCCAGCATTTTTTGTTTTTATTTCAGATCTTCAGCATCCCCAGTATTTTGCTTTCATCTACTGTCCAAACATGAGCAATAAGATGAATGACCACATTAGCCAGCGCAGTGTTTGTAAGGAACATCAAGCTAAGAAATCTGAAGAGCAGCTCATGACTCATAACATGCCAGAAAAGATTAGAAAGAACAAACAGTTTTTTTGTAATGACTATCTTAGACCATCCATGTGGGTCACTTTTAACTGCAAATGATAGTGCTTGCAATTTGCTTTTTCTTTTTATGAAAAGAGGGATATTTGGATAAATGCCTTTGTGCACGATTGCCCTTTGACTACTGTGGCTTGCTGTAGTCATGTGACCTCCTGAAATCACCTGCGGTAAAACAATAAGATTGAGGCAGAAGCCATTTTTGCCCACCACATGGAACATATGACATTATAGTAAAAATGAGCAGGGGAACTACCCCTGATGTCCTGGTGCATGAAATAACCCCGACATGACATTGTCATTATCTCATCACTGCTGCATTTCCTACATTACAACAGTGATGACACTTCCAAAGTGTTTCAGGATTGGCCTTAAAGTGCTTTGGGACAGCCCGAGATTGTGAAAGGTGTTGTATAAATAAATCTTTCTTTTTTTGTTGCTCTTCCTGAGTGATGAACCAATTGTGTCTGGGAAGGCAACAAGCATCTGTTTCTGTTTCCCCTTTGATCCTGCTTTAGTTGTCAACACAATTCTCAAAGGGACTTCTGATGCAGCATCCAAGCATCCAGTCTTGAGGTGGCAGATGATGCAGAGCCATTGAAGAATGATCCCTTCTAGATCAAAACTTCCACTAGGATGCTACACTAGAACTCTCCTTGAGAGTCGCAAGTGTTGGCAAATCTGAGGCAGGCAGCCAGGCTTCTTCCAGTGACACTTGATCTGATTTACTTGCTGCCATGTATGGACACAGTTCAGTGATGTCTCTCCCACTGAGTTCTTCTCCTCAATTTGTTCTGCACTTAATGCTTTTGCACAGCTAAGGTCACTATGATAGCATTGTGAGGGGCGAGAGAAATCAACCTGCTCTCTCCTGTGTACTGAAGAGGTGCTGCACTGCCGGAGGTGCCATCGTTTGAATGAAACATTAAACCGATGTCTCCATCTACCTGCTTAGATGGATGATGCCATGACACTATTTTGAAGACAAGTAGAGGAGTTCTCCCCAATGTCCTGGCCAATATTTATCCCCCAATCAAAGTCACTAAAAACAGGTCAGTTGGTCATTATCTCATGGCTACTTGTGGGAACTTGCTGTTTACAAATTAGCTGCCATGTTTCCTATATTTCGACAATGGCAACACTTCAAAAGTCCACCATTGACTGTAAAGTGATTTGGGACTTCCCAAAGTCATGAAAGGTGCTATATAAATGCTAATATTTATTTTTCCTTTCATTTCCAGTTCACAGCACACCCATCAGTTCAAATTCCAAATCCATTCCAGTACTTATTCTTAAAATGTAGCCTGGTGTTATTTTGCAAACATTTTGCTTCCAAGTTGCGGACCTTGCAATTTTAGGGAACCAGAAGTACTTTTTCTTGAGTCAAGCAGGACATCCCCCAGTGATTATCGTCTTATAAGTCTTGCTTGATGCACAGAATTTACAGCTACACCTGCTCCTTTCAAACACAGTTCCTGAGCAGTAATGTATCACAAGCACGTATGGGCGGAATGAATAGCAGGCATTTGAAACTTTCAAATGGTATCTTATTTCTTACCTTATTTATTCATCTTTTACCCCAGAGATCTCCCGTCAAGTTGTAAAAATCACAGGAAATATTGACTAATGTAGGAATTCCTCTGGGACCTATATAACCAGCTTGAAGCTTTCTGGTCTAACATTTAAGGATTTTTGTTTTTGTTGTTATTCATCTGGTTTCAGTGGAGACAAGTTCTGTGAGGCCTCGGACCTTTATTAATAACATCCCCAACTACCAAATGCTTTCACATCACTGTCAAAGTGCTGGGGGAAAAAAAGAGTTAATTTAGTACTAAAACTTTCTCGTCATAAAACAGAGATTAACAAGAAGCTTAAGTAGCAAACCTAAATTCTGCTAATCCAGCCACACACCTGTATGTGCTTAAGTGATGCACTTTTCAGAATGATACATACTTTGGTTACATAGCATTAAGAGTTGCTACCTGTTGATGCAGGCATCCTTATTGAAGGATGATGTTCTTTGTTTAATACATTTTTGACATCCTTGCATTGAAGGAAAGTGGCTTCTGGAGAGCATAGAAGCTTGTGTGCAATGTTATTGTATTTTTCTTATTCTTTCATGGGATGTGGGTGTCACTGTGAAGGCCAGCATTTGTTGCCTATTCCTAATTGCACTTGAACTAAGTGGCTTGCTTGGCCATTACAGAGGCAGTTAAGAGCCAACAACATTGCTGTAGGTCTGGAGTCACATGTAGGCCAGATCAGGTAAGGATGGCAGATTTCCTTCCCTATAGTGAACCAGATGAGTTTTTACAACAATCAATGATAGCTTCATGGTCACCATTACTGAGACTAGCTTTAAACTTCACCAACTGTGATGGGATTTGAACCTATGTTCCCAGAGCATTAGTCAGGACTTACTGGATCCCTTGTGCAGTGATATTACCACTACACCAACGCTCCCCCCATTATATGGGTGCTTAATATAGTCACTTTGAAACAGGCTCTACTATTTTGACAGAGGTATGATTAAAAATAGGTTAATGATTTAATTAAAAACAGAAGAGGGAAATGGTTAATATGAACATGTTGCCTTCACTGACTATAACCTTGCTCACAGGACGTTCCAGAGTTTGTGGCGAAACTCTCGGCCATGTGGTCTATTCTGCATCCGCCTGAACCAAACTGGTCACTTAAGCCGAATAATGAGGACGGGTCCCTTATCACATTGAAATATTATTCTTCAAGTCAAAGCAGATTTTTAAAGGAGGGCTGTCATCCTACAGGGCAGGTTGTGGAAACAGATATTTCCATTGATCATTTCCATTTGTCAGAAACTATCGTGGTTATGAGCTGTGAGTCAACGTTGTCTCAGGGAAAGGCTTAAGCAGTCTGAACTTCATGCGGAGGTTTTGAGTTTCAAATAGAAGAGAACATGGCCTGGAAGTTCCAGAGGGGTGCAGATCTCCTGATTTTTGCAGAGTCAATAGGAATAGACCTTCAGGGGCATACAACACGCCTGACAAAGATCCTGAAGTTGTCAACATTAGCTGGCTGGCTCAGGGTAGTGTTTGATTCCTGACTCCCCCTCGCAACCCACCCCCCACCCTTTCCCCCGCCCTGTCCCTGCTCATCAAAAGAGAAATTTGGGCCTTGAAAAGGGTGCTGCTTTGAACCTCTCTCCCTAACACATTTCGGGATACTTTTCAGGGGTGTAGGCCCCAAACCTATCAATCCCATCCCAGACCTAAAGCCAATACCTCATCATTTGTAGCCCAGTTCTGGCAAATTTCCACTAGATATGACAGGAGACAACAAGAATGGCTATCTAATTTTAGGGCAGTTACATTTATATAGCATCTTCTAGTATCTTTCGGAAACATCCCAAATAACATTACATGTTATTTTGAAGTGCAGTGACTGTTGGTTATACAGGCAAACATGGCATTCACTGCATATAATACGAACCTTGATCAAGACCTCACCTGGAGTACTGCATTCAGTTTTGACTACTGAACCTCAGGAAAGATATAGAGGCCTTCAAAGAGACACAGTGCTGATCACCAGGATGATACCAAGGCTAAAAGGTTAAATTGTGAGGAGTCGTGTTCCCTTGAGTTTAGAAACTAGAGGGATGGTATCATTGAAATAATTAAAATGATAGAGGGCTTTGATAGGGTAGACACAGGGAAACAATTTCCTCTGGTGGAGAAATCCACGACAAGGGGACATAATTTTAAAATGAAATTTAGTGGATGAAATCAGGAAGCACTATATCACACAAAGGTTAGAAACTTGGAACTCATTCCCCCAAAATGGTTGTGTGTGCTGGGAGTTGAGGTGGGGAGGGCATAAATTGAAATTTCGAGACTGAGATGGGTAGATATTTGTTAGGTAAGGGTTTCAAAGGACACGGAACAAAGGTAGGTAAAAAATTGAGGGACACGTCAGCCATGATCTCACTGAATGATGGAAGCAACTTCGGAAGAATGGTGCGATGTTCCTACAAATAGCGAGGAATTCAGTTCAGTGGTCTGTCGTCTTTGGTGCAATTGGTTGAGGGAGGGGTATTGGCTAGATCAATGCCTGGCTCTTCATCAGCACAGTGCCTTGGGATGTTGCTCATGAATGACAGACAGGCATCAATTTTAAGCTTCAATCAATGAACAGCACCTCCGACCATGGAGTACTCCTTCAGTACCGCACTGAAATGTCACATTGAAAACAAAAATTGAGTGTGATGGATAATGGTCGAATGATCCACATCCTTCAGTCCCACACCCTTGCCCAAAGTGAGAGTTATACTTCCAGAGGCTCTAGGCCACCGATGTGAAAAAGCTGATTCTGCGGGTATAAACCTATCCCTTCTTGTAAGACCACACACATGCGACATGCTTACCATAGAAAGCAACTGACATACATAGAATGAATTAATAGCAAAACTGTATAATTATATTGGAATTTAATGTCACTGAATAACTGTGCTCACCAAATTTTATCATCCTAACACAATACCTTACTGAAGGACCACACCCAGACAACAACACCCACACAGACACTTGCAGCTCAAAAATTTCTCTTAAAGGGACTTTGTCATTTGCAAAATGCCCTGCTAGAAATATTAAGAAGGATTGTCCTTTGTAGGCTCCAGATTTTCATAAAATATCCTAATTTAGGATTTTGCAGCTTGGGATTTCTCTTCACATCCTGGTTCCCTCCCTAACTTGCAGTGAAGACTCGTGTAAAATTGCTTGGGCTGATGTTTGGAGGTGGGGGTGGGGGAGGTTAGTGAATCTGAAATGGGATAACGTGTCAGTGAATCTGCCATGAGTTGTCATGTCCATGCCTGTGTGGTTGAGAATAAAAAAATAATGAATGGATAGTCTGTGTCCTATTGGCTAGAAGATTTGAACTGGACAGGTTAGCGAGAATGGGGGCACATGAATATTCGGAACATAAGGCAGGTTGGATGTCAGGAGGATTTTCCTTTCATTGACTTTGGGAACAATTTTCCGCCTCATTTGCTAAGTGCAGATTTGCCACAATGTTGAAACGGGAGATGGAATGGGTTTTTTGGCTGGAGCTGAGATCACTGTGTACAAATGGTAGTGTGTGTAAGTAGCAGATTGTTCTTGAAGATGATAATGGGTTATAAGACCATAGGACCATGAGACGTAGGAGCAGAAGTAGGCAATTCAGCCTATCGAGTCTGCTCCGCCATTCAATGAGATCATGGCTGATCTGATAACCTCAACTCCACTTTGCTGCCTTTTCCCCATAACCCTTGATTCCCTTCCTGATTAAAAATTTGTCTACCTCCATCTTGAATATACTTAATGACCCAGCCTCTACAGCCCTCTATGGTAAAGAATTCCACAGATACCTTCTGAGAGAAGAAATTTCTCCTCATCTCTGTTTTAAATGGGCAACCCCTTACTCTGAGATTATGCCCTCTGGTCGTAGACTCTCCCACAAGGGGAAACAGCCTCTCAGCATCTACCCTGTCAAGCCCCCTAAGAACCTTAGATGTTTCAATAAGGTCGCCTCTCATTCTTCTAATCTTCAGTGAGTACAGGCCCAACCTATTCAACCTCTCTTCATAAGAAAACCCCTCCATACCCAAGATCAACCTAGTGAACCTTCTCTGGACTGACTCCAAAGCCAGTATATCTTTCCTTAGAAAAGGGGACCAAAACTGTTCACAGTATTCTAGGTGTGGTGTAACTAGTGGCTTGTATAGTTTTAGCAAGACATCCCTATTTTTATACTCCATTCCCTTTGAAATAAAGATCAACGTTCAATTTGCCTTCCTGTTGAACCCATCAGGTCCAGGGGACTTATCGGCCTTTAGCCCCATTAGTTTCTCTAGTGATAGTTATTGTAGTTATTTCCTCCCCCATCTTTTTCCCCTTGATTATTTAGCATTGGAATACTATTAGTGTCTACTACTGTGAAGACTGAAGCAAAGTATTTATTCAAATCCTCTGCCATTTCCTGGTTCCCCATTATTATTTTCCCAGCTTCATTCAATAAGGGGACTTTGGTCTCTCTCCCTTCCTTTTTAAAGACGCTCTTACTGTCCGTTTTTATATTACTTGCTAGTTTACACTCAAAGTTTATTTTCTCCCTCTTTATTATATTTTTGGTCATCTTTTGTTGATTTTTAAAACTTTCCCAATCATCTGGGTTACCACTAATCTTTACCACATTATATGTCTTTTCTTTTAATTTGATACTATCCTTAACTTCCTTGGTCAACCATGATTGGTTTATCCCCTTCCTTGAATCCTTCTTCCTCACTGGGATATACCTTTGTTGTGAGTCATGAATTATTTTCTTAAATGTCTGACATTGTTCATCAACTGTTTTTGCTGCTAAAATTCTATCCAAGTCCACTCCAGCTAACTCCACCCTCATTCCATTGTAATTACCCTTACTTAAGTTTAGCACAGTTGTTTCTGACCCAAGTTTCTCACTCTCAGACTGAATGCTAAATTCTACCATGTTATGGTCACTGTTTCCTTTAACTCTGAGACCATTTATTAAACCTGCCTCATTACATATTACCAGATCCAAAATAGCCTGACCCTAGTTAGATCCACAACATATTGTCCTAGGGAACTGTCCCGAATACGCCCTATGAATCCTTGCTCATGGCTACCTCTGCCAATTTGATTTTCCCAATCTGCATGAAGATTAAAGTCACCCATGATACATGGAGCTTGTGTGAGGCAATGCAGATAAAAATTAAGCTTAGCTCCCATGGAAAGACAGACTAAGTAGCTGGATTGCCTTATCCAGGGAAAGACAGTCTCTAGTTTGCAGGTCTGTAGAATTTTGTTTGAAGACTGGAGCAATGCTGGATCTTAAAAATCTTCTGCTCCAAAGACTCTAATTTGGTGACTGGTCTGGGCCATGGGCCCAGTGGAGCTCGAAGTGTGGAATTGTGATGATTTTAAATAGTGCGGGAACAGCTTTAAGAAATTACAGGTTTCTCTCAGCAACCAAAACACTTCATGGTTTCCAAACTGTGGCTTGCAACCCCAATTGGGGTGGCAGAAACAATGAATGGGGCCACGTTAATCTCCTGCTCCCTCGTATTTCCCTGGCAGCTGTAGTTTAAGGGTGTTCGGCATAGCAAGGGTTAATGCAGGATTGGAGAATGATACTGCCCACAGTGTCATGTAAAAGATCACATGGCCTGAGGCCGTAGCCAGTTGTGTAGTGAATCTAAGAGTATGCAGAGACCTGTGTAGAAATAAGCATGGAGTTAGCTCAAAGCTTGGCCTATACACTGTATATATGTATATAGTTGTGTGTTACCAATTGTTGTAGGGTGGCCAAGTTGTACTATTAATGATAGAGTTGATCTGCAGGCACTTCTTGGGTGGAATCATTAAGTTTATTTACATTGCGCTCAGCAGCAACTACACGTGTGCTTTCAACTCCAACTCTATCTTTGCACCGACTGATGAGGTAGCCCACGCTACTCTCCTATTGGTTACTACAGGTCGTATGATCTTCCCTAACAAGCATTATTCTTTAAGGTACATTGCCTACTAAATAAAATGATAATTACCACATTCCTTCCCCTTTAACTTGGCTATACATATATTTGCAAGTACATATTTTTCTAGACAACACAATATTTACACTGGGTAAGGAATTTACAAGTCCAGTCTTTCAGGTGGTTTCCTGGTACGTGTGGAATGTCGCAGCTCCACAACTTCAGATTCTTTGTCAGGAACCTCCTTTTCCGGAGTTGCTTGAACATCAGGTGTTTCGGTGGGCACTTGCAGTTCTGTACCCTCAACTCTTACAGGAACATCAGACATGTCAGTCCTAGGTTGAGGAAACGCAGACCCGGTCATGGTCACTGGTGGAATCATTTCTTGGTGATTTGTCTCTCTCTTCCTTAAATGGTCCACATGTTTATGGATGATCCAGCCTTCCACCTCGACATAGCAAGATAGAGGTCCAGCTGCCACACTTATTTCACCCAGTAACCACTTTGGCCCTTCCCCGAAGTTCTTCACGTATACCGGCTCTCCCACGGTAAATTTCCTCTCGTGACTATGACAGTCGTGTCTAGTTTCCTGGCTTCCCTGACTCCTTTCCACCTTCCCCTCTAAATTCAGCATTATTAAGCTCATTCTCGCCTTGAGACGGCGTTTGAACAATAACTCTGCAGGTGTGACACCTATTGTTGTGTGAGGGGTCGTCCTGTAATGAAAAAGAAAGCGTGCTAGCTTGGTTGCCAATAATCGCCAGTCACCTTTCTCATGCCTGCCTTGAATGTTTGAACCACCATTTCGGCCAGTCTGTTTGAGGAAGGGTGGTACGGTGCAGTTTTCTCATGAGTGATACCGTTGAGGCTGACAAACCGTTGAAACTAATCAATCATAAATGCCGTACCGTTATCAGAAATGACTACTTCTGGTAGTTTGTGAATGGCAAAACTCTGACGTAGTTTCTCAATTGTAGTGGCCGACGATGGTGACTTCACCTCATATATGTCCAACCATTTTGAATGGGCATCGACAACAAGCAGAAACATTCTTTCCAGGAAAGATCCAACGTAGATAATATGTAACCGCACCCAAGGTCTACCTGGCCTTGGGTGTAACGGAGCTGTCACTGGCAACTTTTGGAGTTCCTGACATTGCACACAGTGCTTTAATAAACTCTCTATTTTGCCATCCATTCCAGGCCACCATAGATAGCTGCGTGCTATAGTCTTCATTCGGGAAATTCCCGGATGGGCACTGTGTAGTTCAAATAAAAGTGGTTCCCTTCCCTTTGGAGGAACTATCACTCATGCTCCTCGCAATAAGATCCTGGCTAGTTATTTCATGCCTTCTGCTGGTGTGGTTTCATTTAGTCAGATACAGGCTCTGTGACTAACCATGTAGCACTTGATCTCGTACTTGATATAGGACTGGGTCCCGACTTGTCCAGTCTCTGATCTGTCGAGCACATACTGGCAAGGAATCTAAGAAATTTAACAGTAAAACAAGTTCCTGTGGGACTGGGACGTGCTCATCTTTTTCTTGTAAAGGCAAATGACTAAGGGCATCGGTGTTTGTGATTTGATTGCCAGGCCTGTGTATGAAAGTGTATTCATATACTGCCAGAATTAAAGCCCATCAGTGTATTCTTGCTGAGGCTATGGGTCCTTGTCCTCACTAAACAATCCTAACAATGGTTTGTGGTCTGAAGCGATTGTAAAATGGCAGCCGTGTACGTACTAGTGAAATTTCTTGACACCAAAGACGATGGACAGGCTGCCTTTATCTATCTGCGAGTATCCCTTTTCCACTGTGGTAAGCGTCCTAGATACGTAACCTATTGGCCGTTTTGTGCCATCACCCATCCGATGAGAAAGCACTGCTCCCACTCTGTAGGGAGATGCATCACATGTCAGCACCAATTCTTTCGTCTGGTCATAATGCACTAATAGATTGGACGAGGACAACAACTGTTTCACCTTCATGAAAGCTTCTTTCTGGGGCGCCTCCCAAGACAAACCTGCTTGAAAATTGAATCAGGCGGCAAATTAGCGTGTAAAGATGCCATCAGATTTCCTCTGCCATTTGCTTGGTTCCCTAGGTGAAAAACTGGTATCTGACATCTAATATCCCCTCACCAATGTACCCTCTATTTTCTTTTGGAGCCATTGACTAATTTTTTTGCAAAATTCCTTGAATTGTGTGTGTGTGTGTGTGTGTGTGTGTATGTGTGGGGGTGTGTGTGTATGGGGGTGTGTATGTGGGGGTGTGTACGTGTGTGTGTGTGGGGGGTGTGTGGGGGTGTGGGGGTGTATGGGGGTGTGTATGTGTGTGGGTGTGTGTGTATGTGTGTGGTGGGGTGTGTGTATGGGGGTGTGTATGTGGGGGTGTGTATGTGTGTGTGGGGCGGGTGTGTGGGGGTGTGTATGTGTGGGGGTGTATGGGGGTGTGTATGTGTGTGGGTGTGTGTGTGGTGGTGTGTGTGTATGGGAGTGTGTATGTGGGGGTGTGTATGTGTGTGTTGGGGGGGATGTGTATAACTTCAAAGGGCCAATTGTGCCCAGCTTGCGCAGGAACTTTGGATTCATTACCGTAGCTTAGACGGAACATTGTCCATCGGCCTTAAAATTTTCAAATAAAATTTTGGGGAACACTTTGCATCAGTTTCCCTTTTATTGCAGTCCAATTAGCTGCTAAAGTAATGTGTGGCCACCTCACACAGCGCTTCTGTGAAACAGCATCAGGCCTAAATCGTTGGAGTTACACTGCAGGGTCTGTATTATGCCGAATCAGCACGACATATATAGTTTTAATGGCCTTTTATGGTGTAAAAATGCATAAATTCATAGGATGATTGTGAATGACTGACACACATTGTTTGCTTTAACAGGGTAATATTACGGAATTAGACAGTGTTTGTCAGAGATGGGGTGGGGGGAGGGGGGTGGTGGTGGGAACTGTGGGTGAGGAGGGACAATGGAGATTAAATCTATCTGGATAACACGCACCGCACTATTCCTGTACTGGATCCTGTGGGATGAAAGCATGGGAAATGGGTGGAAACTCTTCTCCAATAACAAGAAACTTTCAGGAATTATTAACTTCAAAAGGGTCCAGTTCTGGACTGACTTTCTCTCTCAGTTATATGGCATGATACAGCTGATGGACCCCCTACTGTGCCCCTGGAGAGAATCTAGTCGAATAGCCGCAAAGTTTGTCAGATCATTTGGAGTCTCTGTCCCAAAATCTCACTGCCCCCCCACGCTCCCCCCACCCACAAATAAAGAAGAAGTGGCCCCACATATTTGAATATATTGGCGGGTGTAGGGAGCAGGGATTATATATTCACCGATTCTCTCTTTTCATTTCATTTGAGCCAAATTTGATTTAAATGGAAATGAAATTCGGGAGAGATGCATAACAGATGGCAGAAAAAATAGCACCCACTTTATATCATTGCCCTAGGTCAAAATGATCTCTGATCTCTTCATTTAATCAGGTCTTCCGTTCTATGTTTTATAAAGTCCCCCAGGTTTCAAATCACTCTATATATTACAACATGTAAGTGCATGTTTCAGCATTTTACTAGTTCAATGATACTTTTGTGGGGTTGTCATTTTCATGATGGGAGGTGAGTTGCTCTCTTTAGGTGGAATATTTTGCAGCTTCAGACCTGATTGTGTATTGAATACAATGAAAAGAAATCTGCTGCATACTTTCTGATACTGATTAATTATGTGGTGCTGAATAGCACTTTTACTATGGTATTGGCATTCGCTAACAGAAAACTGCGAATGACAGTCCTGAATTGGATCCTGCTATATGCCACAGACAACCCCAGTTGAGGAGCAGCAAGACAAGATGGTATATAAACACAGGGAAAGTATATGTCTCCTTACACATGAAACAATTACCGACAGCAACTCTTTTGTTTGTCTGCATTACATAGAATTTACAGCAGAGAAACAGACCATTCGGCCCATCAGCCCTGTGCTGCTATTTTCTTCTCCACACAAGCCACCTCCCACCTTACATTATCTCACCCCATCATCATACCCTTCTATTCCTTTCCTCCTCATATAATTATCTTGTTTCCCATTGGCTTATAGCTCCCCTTGGTTTATGTATCATTATGAATAGGTAGCCAATGCCAAAGTAATATTTTTTACTTTTTATGTTCTATATTTAATTGTGTTTTCTATTATTCAGTGTCATTGTGAAAATAATAAGCAGCTATCTTCACCTAAGTGTTTGATTGACTCAGCCACGCTGGTTTTAATCATTTTGTTATCTGGAGACTCTATGCTGAGACTGAATGGTGCACTAACACTCAAAGTATGACACAGGTCACTCCTTGACTTACTTGGCACTCAGTAAGCATTTGATTAGGAAATGGTCGCTCCCTCCCCAATGTCCTTAAGTGGGTCTCCGAGGGCTGCAGTTGATCCTGTTGAATTAATTTAAAAACTGAGTAAATTTGCAGATATTGTAAATCATTTGCCATAACAGGTAATGGGCAACATGTCGCAATTCATTTATCGTACATGTGTCTATTTTTCTTCCTGCTTCTCAGTTGGCCAAAAAAGGTTTATCATGTTAATGGTGGCCGTAAAACATGCCTTAAAGTGTTCCCAGAACATGTTGGCACCCTGCAGCAATTGTTCTATATTAAATTGGCCTACAGCAATAGTGCAAAATGGGTGATAGTAAACTGGCCGTCAGTCACATCCATTGAAGTCAAGGTGAAAGTTTGGTCTATTGCAATTGTTATCACCCTTTTTGCTTCTGAGGATCCCCTCCTGGGTTATAGAAATAACATGAACTCCCTGTCACACTGCAGAAATGTTTTTTTCAGAATGGCGCTTTGTCACGTGGTAAAAGCCACCAGCATATTTCTACACAGCAAGATGCCACAATGGAAAATTAGATGGTTCACTATTTATGATGTGCACCTAAGCTCCAGGTTCGCTTCCCAATTTAAGGTCAAATACCACAGTTGCCCACACTTCGCACGGGTGACCCTCCTGGGACTCGAACCTGGCCCAGTGGAAGTGGGCAGTTTGACCAGCCGGCCGTGCCGCGTTTGGTTGAAGTAAGAGCGAAAGGTGAAGTCAGTTGCATGTGCACCGACACTTTTTCATCAATTCTTAGCCCATTCACCCTACAAAACTCCTTAGGCCTGGCACTCTTCTTACCAGCTTTAAAAATGGCAGCCGGACAGCCTGTCAGGAAAAGAAGCCGCTGTCAACTGTCACTAAAAGGTTCTGGGGGGAGGAGAGGTGGGCAGGACCTCCTTTGTCAAAAGATTTTATTTTTGAAAGGTGCTGATTTGGTGGACTGCTCACAGACTGCTCGGGGCTCATAGGCTCCTGGTTGAAAACCCAGGCCTTTTGAACCCTGCTTGAGGACTCTTGCTGATTGGTCATTGAGTTAATGATCAAGCAGCTAATTCCGTCTTGTGGTCAACCATGTATGCTTCATCTGCTTTTGCGCCATTCTTGTTTTGCTTGCTCCGCATTTAGCAGGGTAATTTAATGCTGGATACGATGCACAGCAACAATTTTGGAGACCTTAACTGGGCTGTTCTCACTCATGACCTCAATCTGTCAAACACTAGAATGACTGCATGAGGATGGAAAGGGTCTGTTCCATGATTGCCATGCTAAACCCTGGAGAGAGATTTTACCTCTCCTCCAATCTTGTATCGATTGTGTTGCGGTGAGCCATGGCTGTGGCAGCCATCCACAAAGTCTTGGTAATGCTGGTACTGTTTGACTGCCAAAGGATTAGAAAATCGTTGGAGACGTCAGCATAATGAAAATTCATGTGCATAATTCCTGTTGCAGTGGTCACAGACCAGCTGCACATGCATGAAGTGGTGGCACTTTCTGTTGATGAATGGGGTTACATTGGAAGGAGGGAGAAGACAGCAGCCAATGAAACCCGGCCCTCTTGGGAATCATGGTAGAAGTGGAAGGTTCTGCACTACCACTTGATGCAATCCCAAAGGAAATTGATGAAATCACTGTCTGGGAAAAGAACGCCAATGCATTTGCGTACTGGGCATTGGGACATGTGACTGACTTCCTGCATTTGCCTGAAAGGGGCTCAACACCGCCTGAAGACTCACAGCCACTGACAGCACTGACAGACTGCTCCTATGATTGAGTTGACTTGCTAGTCAGGCTGCAGAAGGAAGCTTAACCCTGTAATAAAACCTCAAAGTGTCAGCTCCAGCTCAGTTGGTAGCACTCCCATCTCGGAGTCAGAAGGTGGCAATCCTGGATGACAGGACTGAGGGAGTGCTGGACAAAAAAAGGTGCTGATTTTCAAAGGCCTTGCTTGCCTTCTAAGGTGGAAGTAAAGTAGAAAAAGAGCAGCTGGAGTTCTCCCCTGGTTCTCTGACCAATATTCATCACTCAGCCAACTCTAAAAAGGCTTATGGCGAGGCTTTGCATTTTGGTAGGAAGAGCATGGAAATGGACAGATAATGTGAAATACGGGGTGAAATTTTGAAGGGGGTGCAATAGCAGAAAGACCTGGATGCATATGTGCATAGATCATTGAAGGTGACAGGACAAGTGGAGAGAGAAGTTAATGAAGCATATAGTATCCTGGGCTTTATAATACACACACCCACAAACACACACACACCCAAATACGCACGCACATACACCACCCACCCGACACCCCTCCCCAAAATATTTTAAAAATCAATTCTCACAAAAGTCTGAAACTAATCCTTAAAGTTGAAGAAGTTAACAATGAAGAACAATAAGATAAAAATTTTGTCAAGGCAGTCGAAGCCTTCACGACCTTAACCACCCAATCTTTGCCAATAACAGCACAGGGTTTGCAAAAAATTTCAGAAGGCTCAAATGCAAGATGAAGAATGTGTGCAGATTCGCACATACTGCCTTGATGGATGGCCAGCGTATGTTTCCAGTAACCCTGTCCTGAGACAGTCCTTTAAACAACGTCGCCACATCAGCATTATTGATGACCTCTTGATCAATGATGAGCGGTTGGTGGTCCCACCAACAACAGCTTTCTACCTGAAGGTGCTTCCGAAGATTCACCAGGGACATCTTGATATTACTAAGTGCTGGGCCAAGGCACAACTATCTGTATGGTGGCCAGATATTTCACACACTCTCGAAGACATGGTCTCCAACTGCATCACCTGTGCTATTCACAGAAAGGACAGAAAGAGGTACCCATTTCTGCCCTCCTCTTTCAAATCCAGGCCCTGGGAACGCCTTGGCATGTGGCTATTCAAATTCAAAAGGAAAGTGTTTCTCATTGTTGTGGATTATTATTCCCACTGGATTGAGGTGCATAAGCTACATTGACGCACCTCTGAAGCCGTTATAACCTCCCTGAAGAGGGTGTTTTCCACACGCGAAATTCTGGAGCTTGTTGTTCTCTGACAACGAGCCACAATCCGCCAGTGATGTGTTTCCGATTCTTTGCAGCATCATATGGATTTGTCCACATCACAAGTTCACCGCAGAACCCTTAGACCAATGGAGAGGCTGAGAGAGGGATACGTACCATTAAATGCATCCTCAGAAAAAAGCAAAGATTTTGAGTTAGCCCTGCCCAGCCACCACTCTAAACCATTGCAAATTGCCTTCGCCCCATGTGAGCTTTTGATGGTCCGCAGGCTAAGAACCCAACTTCTTCCCTTCCTCATACATTAAAGTCAATCAAAAGGGGGAAAATACTATGGATTAGGGACCAGCAGCGAGAAGGTACAGTAATGGAGAGGTTGCAACAACCAAGATCACATCTTGTCCAGACAGAAACCAGTATCATCCAAAGAAATAGAAGTGCCTTGATTTCGAGGAACAAGAAGTCATTAGCTGGATGGGCTGCATACCCTGACCCTCAGGAGGAAACGACAACTGCAGAACCAATAACAATGGAAACAAGAAATGATGACCCTCAGCGAATGGGTTTGGAGCAACCAGGTCCTCAATATCCTCAAAAAGAATTCCAAGATTGGTGAAACCACCTCAAAGATTATCTTTGTAAAAAATGAGACTTTGTGAGGAGGTGAAGGAGGATGTGTACGTAGTGTGAGGAGATAAAGACTTGGTGGGGAGGGAGGGGAGATGTGGCATAAAGGGGTAACTCTAACACTAACAATAGCTACTGAGCATGTGGTAAGGAGTTATGTAATAATGATGCCACACAGAAGGGAATGAGGAGAATCTGAGAGATGAGCAGTAGCTCTGTCCTGTATGTAGTTGAGTATGTAAATAAAGATCGCTTTGAAAAAGCTCCTTTGCATCCAGCCAGACTCCTTGCTAAGGGTAAGTCATCCAACAACTTCCAAGATGACCCAACAACAACTGACTTTAAGAGTAATTCCATCGGGAAAATCTAAAGTGCAATTGCACCTGTCTGGTGTCATCTGTCTGACCCTCCTCATCCTGATCAGCAGATAGAGAGTTATGCCTACAGCAATACCCAAGCTATACAAAAACTAACATCACCTGCACAAACAAGGCATGGGCACAATGCATTACAACTTTAGAAGGTTATGGGAAAGGTAGCAAGAAATTCCTCTAAAAGTCTCTGTTCAGGGAAACCAAAGGAACACAAAAACTGGTCTGCTAAGAGTTACAGCAAAAACAATGTACCTTTATTACTGAGGACCAAATTCCCTTGCTGTTCTCAGCATTGCTTAGTAGTTCAAAAGGTAATTGGACTATTATCTGAAAAGGAAGAATGTGCAGGGATACAGGGAGGAGGTGGGAGAGTGGCAATAAGGAACTTGTTCATTTGGAGAGCTGGTGCAAACGCGATGGGCCAAATGGTCTCCTTCTGTGCTGTAAAATTTCTATGAAAGATTTGGGCAGAATTTTCCGTACCCGTTGGTGGCGGCTGTGTTTGGTGGCATGAGCAGACAATATGGCAAGAAGGCCAAAAATTGGTTTCACGACATCGTGAAACCAGTTTCCAATCGTCAATGGCAGGCCACGTTTCCATCTGTTAGATGTCAGGAACCTCATTGTAATACGTCTGCAAATCATTATAAGCTCAGCTTTCCGGAATCCTCCTCCCACATCACGCTGACGTGCTTCACAATAACATATATAAGTGCACCTGGCGAACTGCACTTCGAGGGGAACTCGGAGGTGAGTGCACAGTAACGTTGTGCAGCACCTGCGAGGGTTGCCTGTTGGATTTCAGGCATTCAGGTGAGGGAACAGGCAAGACGCTTTTTCCAGACTGTCTGACAGTGCAGTGCCGGGGCAAGGCTGCCCTGCGGTTGAGGCGACTCGGTGGGGGGGTGGGGGGGGGGGGGGGGGGGGGGTGGGGGGTGGGGGGTCGGGGGGGGGGGGGGGGGCAAAGGCTGCACAAGCATGTGTGGGGTGGGGGGAGCTGGGGAAGAAGCCATACATTAGGGAAACCTTGCATGGAAACCTCTGCAGCTGAGACAGTTCAGATACAGCCACATTGACATTCTTGGAGCCAGGTCTCTAGCTTATCTGCCCATTCAAGCAACGCAGTGGCGTGAAAGTGCCACCAAGTGCCCCAGAGCTTTTCACCCCTTGGGCACAGACTGCAAACTAATCAGCGTTTTAGTGGACTGCAGAACAGTTGGATGACTGGGCAAGTTGTACAATCTCCATGCTAAAGCTGGGCATGGAGCAGGCACTGGTGGAGGCGCTCACAGCCCCTTGCAATGTCATCATCCCGGTTTGGACCAGTTTCCCCTGTGGTTCAAAATAACAGTGCAGCCTTGCAGTGTGGGTTAGGAGAATGCCTGCACCTGAGTTGAGAGCACAGCATGCAGCCCAATGGGCTGGTGGTGTGGGGCGGAGTTGGGTGGGGTCTCAGGCAGCCATGCAGCGCACTAAACTCTGGCCATCCAAGTGGTGGCCAGCACTCTCTGGGTTGCAATAGGGGCCTTCAGACTTAACCAAGAGAAGTTCTAAGAGCGACCAAGCTAACCCACATGTCTCTTTCTTTCATCCTGCAGGAGGAGTACATCGGGAGCATGGAGTCTGGTGACCCAGCCGTATGCCTCATGGCTTACAGAGAGCGGAGACGACAGAGAAGAGGGTGACTGGGGCGCCGGGCTGGGCAGAAAGTGGAGCAGCGCCCTCAGGAAGAAGTGGAGGCTGGGACTCTCGCTCATGCTGCTGAATTCAGTGCCTAGCTATACCCAGGGTCTATAGACGCCGCCTTTCATTCCTGCAGATGACTGAGAACCAGTGGTTTTGAAGACTTTGCATGTCTCAGGTCAATCACATCTACCACCTGCTGCAGGATTTGGTGCCACAGGAACATGGAGGGCATCCACTGCCAGTGGCTGTGAAAGTGACCACAGTGCTCAATCTTTACGCCAGTGGCTCCTTTCAGGGCTCCACAGGTGACCCCTGTGGATATCACAAGTCTCCACCCACAAATGCATCCATGAGGTCACGGATGCCATATTTGCAAAGGCACACAAATTTGTGCATTTCGTCCGGGACCAGGAAAACCAGGATGCAAGAGCAATTGGATTCGCCCAGATCTCAGGTTTCCCACAGGTGCAGGATGTCATCAACTGCACTAACATGGTACTCAGACCTCCATGGCAAACAGCATTCAACTATATCAACTGCAACGGATTCCATTCGCTGAATGTGCAGTTGATGTGCGACCACCACAAACACATCCTGCAGATCTGTGCTCAGTTCCCAGGCAGTCTCCATGACTCCTACATTCTCAGCTGGTCTCAGATCCCTAATGTCTTCTGGGGTCCACCAAGGCTGCAGGGATGGCTATTTGAGGACAAGGGCTGCCCCCAGAGGACATGGCTGATGATACCTGTGCGGCGACCGCAGACTGCAACAGAGCAAAGGTATAACGAGGCTCGTGCAGTAACTCGCACCTTGATGGAGCAAATCATTGGAATGCTGAAAATGAGGTTCCGGTGCCTGGACTGGTCTGGTAGATGCCTGTAATATAGTCCACACAGGGTGTCATACATCGTTGTCGCCTGCTGTGCCCTTTATAACCTGGTGCTGCAACAGGGAGTGGAGCTGGCTGAGGAGGAGATGGAAGAGCTGAGGAGGACGTAGACGGTGATAAGGGTGAGGAGGTCCTCAAAGGTGACAATGAAGGCGATGAGGCCATCACACTGGCCAGACAAGGCAGGCACACCCAGGAGGTCCTCATAGCTTTTAGATTTGTGGAGGATAATGACAACATGCAGTGAGGAGACACCATAGTCCCTCACACTGCATCTGTGAACATTTGACTCCAGTCTGACTGATGGCAGCACAAATACCCCCTGTGATAATGCTCCTGGCTTAATAGTTGCTCGATTCCAGGAGGATGATGACGACATGCAGTGAGGGCACTCCATAGATCTTCACATAGCCTCTGTGAATGGCTGACTCCTCTCTGGCTGGGGGCAGCTCGCTTGCACTCTGTGATCAGGGTCTTATCATGGAGATGCAGGCATGAAACTTTACATGCACCTGATCCGTTGTCAGCCTTCAGCACCTGACCCCTTCAGGAGCACACTGTCACTGGTCACAGATGCTGACAAGACATGGGGGCTATAGGATCAAAATCCCCTCCAACTGGGAAATTTATGGAATTATAAATTTCAAAAAAAGATAAGCTGCAGTCAGCAGTACAGGGCTGGGCAGTATGGGGGTTAATTTAGACATTTAGTGATAACACAGTGACTCATCAAAAGGGTTTGGACATTGACTGACTGCTATCAGGGAACAATGGTACCAGGTAAATGCCATTACCTGCTATCAACTAATGCACTCAAGAAACCTCATTTCCCAATACAATGGCATAAAGGACATATCATCAATACAATATACTAAATGAATTATTCACAGACAGTAGCGCTGGAACAGGGTCATTCAAACCCTCATTAGCTTTGGAGCCAGGTGCTACTACCGTGCTGTTACTGTGCTGTTACTGTGCCACCACAAACAGCAGGAGAATTGCCCATACAATGAGAACTGATAATATTCACCTGGATACATCTTCCATGGGAAACCCTGTATTGTTTCAACCAGCAGGAGCTGATGACATTTGTCTGGACTTTGTGTGGAATCAACTAATGGACATTGGAACAACATGAAATATGTTTTGACATGTTTGAGTTAAATCATTATAAAAGCAGAGTAGATCTGAGCATCCAGGTTGCAGTTGGAAGGAAGGTCAAGGTTGGTCACCTTGACTCAGGCCTACAGTTCTCACTGGACAGACCAACCGTGTTAGGGATTGTAAGTGTTTTCAGCCATACCATGGTGATACTGGCCTGAAGGTTTTGGGCTGCACTTGGAGGAAGCATCGAAGTTGGTCACCCTGACCCAGGCCTACAGTCAACACCGGACAGACCAGCCATGTTGGGGATTGTAAGTTTCAACCAAATCGTAGTGATATTGATCCAAGGGTTTTGTGAAGGTTTGGGGTGAAAACTTGCTGCTTTTTGCCGGTACCTTGTAACTTGTTTCAGCCAGATCTTGGTGATATTGGTCTGAGGGTTTCTTTCTTAAGGTTTCAGGACAGGACGTGGTGTTTTGCCTGTGGTTTTGTAAGTTTTAACCGAGTTGTGGTGATTTTGTGTTGGGTACTGGGAATAAGTTGTTTTAAAGTTTGGGTTTTGTACAGTGGGGTTTTGGGTTATCAATAAAGCGATTGTGAATTATAAGAAGAAATTTGCCTTGCTGGTCATTCTGTTCAAGCCATACACTTGTGAATCTAGTGTCATGAACTTGAGTGTAGGGAGGGTCTCTGAGGGAAAAGAGGAACCCTTACAGAATTGGCGATTGTGACAGGACGCCAGTAGGTGATATGGCTGAACAGGTGGCTCCAGGGACAAAGTGGTGGAGGAAAAGTGATCCTCCCATGACAATGGAAATGAGGTATAGAAGTATATCTGTGAGAAGCTAAAGGCAAGTGAGGCTTGGTTAAGGGAAATAGCTAATTCAGAGGATCCATTAGGATGGGTTGAGGGGTGGACTGAGTCATCCCAAAGGTGAAAGAGGATAGAAAAGGCAGTGTGGTTGTATGGATACGACCATCAACACTGTAAGGATCAGTGTGAAAATGTTAAACTCAGACAAGAAGCAGAGATCCTGAGGAAAGAAGCCTCAGACAGGAAAGCGAGTTAACCATTTAATGAAGGAACTTGAGAAGCTAAAGACAGAAAGGGCCACAGAACAGTCAGGGCATGAACAGACCGTGAGATATTATCAGGACCAGGTCTGTCAGATAGAGGAAGAGAGAAACGAGTATCAGAGGTTATAATATGAGGTTGAGGCACAGGCTCAGGACTTGAAGGCTGAGTTTGAGGGTATGAAGGTTGCTTACCACTTGATAAAGGAACAGAACAGAGACAAGGGCCAGGATTTTACGTTGGTTGGGCGGATTTGGTGGGAGCGGGCAGGGGCCGTTGTGCAGCCACCCGCTGCCCGTGATCAGTTCTGCGCCGCGATTTCACGTGGGCGGGGCGTGGATCATGAGCGGTAGTGCTAAGCACTACCTGTGCGGGCGAGGGTAGGAGGGAGAGTTGGGTTAACGCTCTTTCGAGCTTTTTTAAAAAAAAATAAGGACAGTAAAAATTTAATGAAACATGCCCCCTCATGTGACCGTGCCACATGAGAAGGGACATGTTTTTATTTTCAAAATAAAGTTTTTATACAATCAGTATTAGCTTTAGGAAACTTCATCCCGCTCATGGGATGAAGTAGGGCCCCTGAAGTAGAGAAGCTGCCTAATAACGAGGTCCAGGCACAGCTCACCGAGTGCCTAGAGGAGGGGGACAGAGTCCCTTTTGAAGAAGTTGAGTTCATCCAAGAATGGGTGGAGGAGAAAAAAAACTAAGAGCTGAAAAGGTAAAAGACCTTTTATAGTTAGAACAGTTTATTGTGCTAAGAAATGTGGCAAAGCTTTTCAGGAGTCAGAGTATGTAAGATGCAGGGCACGCAAGGAAATTTGGAACTTAAAAGGGAAAATGGGCAGACAACAGGTACTGGTCCCTGCTGAGATGAGAAGAGGTGATTTCCTCTGTCAGCAAGACCATGGTCCAGCTGTTTGCGTAAGGTTGAGATGTAAGAGAAACTTTTTGGTTAAAGAAAATGGTTAGGGGAAAGTAAGAAATTAAGTTGATAGACCCATAGTACAGTTAAAATACTATGTGAACAGTAAAAGCAACTTTGTGTGTATATAAGTGGATTCAGTTTCTGCTTGTGTGTTTTAGTTGATTTTGTGTGTCTGTGCTCCAGGCTTCAGCGCCTGTCACTGGGTGAATATTGTAAGTGTTAAATCTAATTGTGTTATTATTTTGTGCTGAGTGTGTGTCTGTGTGTGTGTGTGTGAGAGAGAGAGAGAGAGACACTGGGTCGTTTGTCTCTTTGATTTCTCTGTGTGTTTGCAAGCCAGTGCCTGTGTCACTTAGAAGTTGTTTAACCCCTTGTGGTCCGTTTCTGTATGTGGCTTTAAGTCAGTTGGTTGTTTAAAGTTCTGAAGAAGAGTCATAAGGACTCAAAACATTAACTCTTTTTTTTTTCCGCAGGGGCTGTTGGACTTGCTGAGTTTTTCTAGCATTTTCTCGTCTTGTTTCAGATTTCCAGCATCTGCAGCATTTTGCTTTTATTTGGCTGTTAAATGTGTTTCAAAAGCTGTATTCCTTTTTTTCAATTGGCGCAAGTGAGAAAGAAGTTATGAGAACATGAATATTGGACTGTAAAAAAAAGGTTGCGTTCTTTGTTCTGAGAGAGAGAGAGATAAAGGGGAGGGTCCTCGCCCATGCTGTGTGAGGCTGCTCTTAGGTTTAAATTTTGTCTGAAGTTAGGGTGTTGCACTGTGAAAATTCACCTTTTTCTTGAGTTCCTACTTACAGGTGTTTCAAAAGGCATCTTGAAGAAAGAAGACTTTGGAACTCGGGACTTATTTTCTTTTGTTTCTTTGTAAATCATGTGCTGCGTTCATTGGTTTGAGTTGATAAAGTTAAAGGAATATTTTAGAGATAGATTTGGATGCTTCCAAAAAGGAGAGAATGTGTGTGTGATAAAGATTTTGCGTGGATGAGTATGTTTTAAAATTTCTCCTGAAACTGCGGCCTGAATTTTTCAGTCGGCGTGAGGGGGCGGTGCATAAAATGACGCACGATGACATCGGGCGTGCGTCCTAGCGTCATCGCGCTGTCTCGCTATGTTTCATTCAGTGGGCATGCGCCGGAGTCGGCTGCGCACGCACCAATATTTAAATGGCCTATTAAGGCCATTAAGGAAGTCATTAAGGCCATTGTTGACCCTGCAGGCGAAAAAGTCAAACGGCCTTCACGTTTTTTAGGAAACCTCATCCACGAGCGGGATGAGGTTTCCGAAAGCTTTTATTAATTAAATGAACATTTTTTATGAAATATAAAAAAATGTCCCATCTCATGTGACACAGTCACAGTCACAGCCACACAGGGGACATGTTTAAATACATTCCATTTATTTATTTATTTGAAAAGAGCTTCAATCTCCCTGAGGCAAGATTGAAGCGCTGTTTCGCACACTTGCGGGAAAGAGCGCTGATCCCGACTCTCCCCCCCCTCCCCTCACCCGCACAGGTAGCGCTGAGAGCTACGGCTCACATCTTACACTGGGTGGGCCTTAATTGGCCTGCCATGTAAAAGGGTGGTGCGGGGCTGATCGCGAGCAGCGGCTAACTCCGCGACCACCCACAACCGCTCCCACCGAGCCCGCCCGCGAACTGAAAAATTCAGCTGTGATATCTATCTTAAAAGGGAAGCGTAATTAGTGAAGTGAAACCTTCAATGTTTGAACCTGGAGTCATGATTACTGGCCGGAATCATGATTCCAGGCTAGTTTGATAAACATGTAAGAATTTTAATTCAGATACGAATTCACATACGTGAGAGCGAGGTAGTCTTAATGTTTGGTAGCGTTGATTGGAATCTGGGATATTTAAAGTGATCATGGCTAATCCTAATTGGATTGGTTTTAGGTTAGAAGCTTGTTTGCAAAATTTAAGGATTTGGGAGTTTTGCCCAGAGAAAAGGGGAAATTTTGAGATTGGATATTGCTAATTGGAACTTGAGTTCAGACTGCCAAAAGTTGGGGAAATAAAAAAGGGAGCTTGGAATTTTAAACAATTGGAAGGGTAATTTAAAATACTGTTTGAGGAGTAAGTTAAGAAATCTGGGCAAGTGTGTAAAAGATGTCATGAGAATTCAAAATGTAGAAACAGTTTCTGTTTTTTTTAAATTTATTTGTATTGGGCATTACAAAATTTTTAAGTTTCTCAATTGTCAGATATGTTTGGACAAATTAACCCATTTTGGCCCAAGCAAAATGGATCTTTTGTGTTTTTCCTACAGGTGAACGGCAAGTAACAAGGTCTGCAGTAACTTCGACAAAATAGCCATGGACTAAAGACCTTTTTTTTAAAAATGGAAAACTAAGAGGGATTTGGCCTTAACCCATTCAGGCCATTGGTTATTTCCCAAACAAAGTGCTTGAGTATGGGAAATCTGATGTAAACACGTTGACCAATGAGTGTCAGACTTTTCAAAACCAGTAAGTCTGGGCACAAGAAATTGGAATTGATGAATTAATTTTAATTCATACTCTAAACATTTTGAGGGAAAATTATCTGAAATTCAAAGGGATTCTAGGAAAACAAAAAGGCATACACAGACCATTTAGGTGGTTTCTACGGCTATAAAAAAGGGGTTTCTTCTGAGCGAGAAGTGAATTAAATATTACAAGAAACCTGTCTGCCCAACTGCATTGTTATTTGGATTTAGGACAATTTTGAGATGTGAAAAGCACAGAAAATGCAAGATCCCTGAGTAAGTTAAAAATATAAGGTTTGGCTGGGCCCTGCAATACCTCACCATGGTGGAGGATTCATCAACAGTAACACCTCATTTAAGGCATAAAGGAAATATTAAAGGGTGTAGATGTAGGATTGAAATCCCCTCCAACTGGGAAATTTATAGAACAATAAATTTCAAAAAATATAAGCTGCAGTCAGCAGTACAGGGCTGGGCAGTATGGGGGTTAATTCGGACATTTAGTGAAAACACAGTGACTCATCAAAAGGGTTTGGACATTGACCGACTGCTATCAGGGAACAATGGTACCAGTAACCAGGTAAATGCCATTACCTGCCATCCACTAATGCACTCAAGAAGCCTCATTTCCCAATACGATGGCACATATCATTAATACAATACACTAAAGTAATTGTTCAACCACCACAGACAATAGTGCTGGAACAGAGTCATTCGAACCCTCATTAACTTTGGTGCCAGGTGCTACTACCGTGCTGTTACTGTGCCACCTCAGACAGCAGGAGAATTGCCCATACAATGAGAACTGATAATATTTGTCTCACTACATCTTCCATGGAAAACCCTGTATTGTTTCAACCAGCAGGAGCTGATGACATTTGTCTAGACTTTGTGTGGAATCAACTAATGGACATTGGAACAACAGGAAATATGTTTTGACATAAAAACAAAAAACTACTGCGGATGCTGGAAATCCAAAACAAAAACAGAATTACCTGGAAAAACTCAGCAGGTCTGGCAGCATCGGTGGAGAAGAAAAGAGTCGACGTTTCGAGTCCTCACGACCCTTCAACTAGTTCTGTTGAAGGGTCGTGTGGACCTGAAACGTCGACTCTTTTCTTCTCCACCGATGCTGCCAGACCTGCTGAGTTTTTCCAGGTAATTCTGTTTTTTTTAAAATATGTTTTGACATGTCTAAGTCAGGCCTACAGTCAACACCAGACAGTCCAGCCCTGTTGGGGATTGTAAGTGTTTTCAGCCATATCATGGTGATACTGGCCTGAAGGTTTTGGGCTGCAGTTGGAAGAGGCGTCAAGTTTGGTCACCTTGACTCAGGCCTACAGTCAACGCTGGACAGACCAGCCATGTTGGGGATTGTTAGTTTCAGCCAAATTGTAGTGATATTGATCTGAGGGTTTTGTGAAGGTTTGGGGCGAAAATTGGTCGTCTTGCCTGTGCCTTGTAACTTGTTTCAGCCATATCTTGGTGATACTGGTCTGAGGGATTTTTTTCTTAAGGTTTCAAGACAGGACCTGGTGTTTTGCCTGTGTTTTTGTAAGTTTTAACCGAGTTATGGCAACTTTGGCCCTTTGCTTCCGTAAGCACGTCTAGGAAATAGCCGATGATGTCCACGACCCAGGGCCTGCAATCAAACCTCGTAGGCACTTCAGAGAAAGAATCTGAAGGCACCCTCCTTGAAGGCCCATCACAGCACTCACCCATACCCTCCACCAGCGTAGAGACACACACCTCGGTGGAACCTAGTTCTAGAGTAGCATCAGCATCACAATCTGGTGAGCACATCACACTGTCTGATCCCCAGCAGATGGTGGCATGGATTTCTCAGGTTTCCGGCACTTGGAGGACTGCTGGAGGCAGTGGCTTGTGGAACAGGACACCTCACTCACAGCATGGTTGTCTGATGGATGTTGCACTGCTGGATCATCACTTGGTAGAGTCCACTGACCTCACCGACAGCACAGGAACATTCCAGATATTCGCTGGCCAACTGTATTTTCAAACTCCATTAGGACCTTGATTTCAGGCATTCCTCCATCGGTCTGCGACCTCTCCCCCTTGTGTGCTAGCTTGTCCTGCATGAATACAGATGGAGAGAGTGTAAGCAGGATGATAAGTATGCTCGGCATGAGTCGGTGGTGAGTGGTCCCATGGATGGGATGAGGACAATGAAGGTGTGTGCGAGAGAGTGAATGGTGATGTCTCTTGAACTGGCAGTGAGCGAGGGCCTTGTCGATGTGTGATGGATTTGTGAGTGTGTGAGTTGAGAGTGAGGAGATGAGTGACCTACCTTGGTGGAATGGAGGAGATAATTCGTCCTCTTTAGGCTGTCCTCTTTTGCAGGGGGTTGGCACTGACCCGCTGCCACCACCTCCCATGCTAGCTTAGTAAGATTGTTGCCCCTCCTGTGGCCAGAACAGTGGTAGGTGACATCACCGCGGGCCTCCATGGTATCCAAATGGCGCTCGAAGAATGTGTCTCTGAATCGGGGGGCTTCAGTCTTCTTGCTTTTTGGGGCCATGCCTTCTGTACAGCAGTCCTGGGCCAGAAGCACTGACAGGTGTGCACATGGCTGCGTTTTAAATATGGTGTGAGGAATTGGAGAGGTAATGGTGTGGCGGAGAAATGAAAGCCAGCCCACCATTGTTTCCCGGGAAAGCACGATTAATGAGGTGGGATTGGGACGATGCGGCATGAAAAGCCGCCATTGCAGCCGCCGTGTAAAATGTTCTTTTCCCCACCTGCTACTATACTTAGTGCAAATCCAGGACAATTCCGCCCTTTATCTAAATGCAATTGAACTTATGGTTTCCAAAGCTCTCAATTACTGGCAGTTCCTTGCCTTATGCCTATCTGACAAGGTTGCAGAGCACCAATCGGATCAAGTCACGGCATCGCTTTTCTCTGCTTATAGAATGCTGCCTCAGCTGTTTAGTATGTATGTGGTCCTGCGTTTGTAGCTTCACCAGCTCAGCACCTCATTTTTTGGTACACCTGGTGCTGCTCCTGGAATGCCCTCCTGCAGTCCTCATGGAACCAGGGTTGCTCCCTTGGCTTGATGGTAATGGTAGAATGAAGGATATGCCGGGCCATGAGATTACAGGTTGTTATTGAATATAGTTCTGCTGCTGCTGGCCTACAGTGCCTCATGGATGTCTAGTTTTCAGCTGCTAGATCTGCTCTGAGTCTATTCCATTTACCATGGTGGTAGTGACATACAACACAATGGAAGGTGTCCTCAGTGTGACAACAGGACTTTTTCCCAGCAAGGACTGTCCAGTGAACACTCCCACCATTACTGCCATGGACTGAAGTGACAGGTGGATTGGTGAGGTCAAGGTTAAATAGGTTTTTCCTCTTTTCGCTTCCCTCATTACCTGTTACAGGCCAAGTCTGTTAGACATGTCCTTCAAGACTCAGCCAGCTTGGTCAATAGTGGTCCTACCGAGCCACTCTTGGTGATGGACATTGAAGCCCGCAACCTAGAGTATATTCCATGCCCTTGCCACTCTTAGTGCTTCTTCCAAGTGGTGTTCAACATGGAGAAGTACTGATGCATCAGCTCAGTGAGGGCAGTAGGTGATAAGCAGCAGAAGGTTTCCTAACCCATGTTTGACCTGATGCCATGACACTTCATGCTGTCTGGAGTCAATGTTGTGGACTCCCAGGGACACTCCTCCTGACTGTATAGTATTATGCGCCACCTCTGGTGATTTTGTCTTGGCAGTGAGATAGGATTTGCCCAGGGATGGTGATGGTGGTGTCTAGGACATTTGCTGTGAGATATGATTTGATGAGTATGATTAGATCTGGCTATTCATCAGTATTGTAATGCTCTGGTTAGGAATTAGTAACTTTTTGTTTAAAGTAGGTAAATTTTGAAATCCCAGTTACCCACTCGGAGAATGAAGTGCACAAGATTCCACGGTTTCAAACATGCAAAATAAACTTTACTATACAAAATCAGGAAAGTAAAACAATTCACAGTATCTATCTTATGCTAACATTCCGAATTAACATGAGGTAAATGTAAGTTATCAGGCAAGGTGTGGTTGAACACAGCGCATTGCACATTAAATGGCAGGTGCGACCAAGACAGGTCCCATGGATTTCTCAGCAACCTACCCAGACATCAGTGACCACTGTAAGTCACACAATCTTGTGACATATCTGATGAATAGATGCGTCCAATGATGCTGAGGGAAAGGTTTGAATTTACAGAGGCACAGGCCATTATTTTCCAATCCTACTTAGAAACAGGTATGGGGCCAGAGGACCAGAGAAATGCAAATATTATAGTCTGGTTCAAAAAGGTGTAAGGATAATCCCAACAACTACAAACCAGTCAATTTAACTTGAGTGGTGGAAAAGCTTTCAGGAAAGGTAACCTGGGATAAAATTAACAATCACTTGGACAACTGTGGATTAGTGAAAATCAGCATGCATTTGTCAAAGGCAAATCATGTTGAATTAATTTAATTGAATTTTTTGATGAGGCAACAGCCCATATAGTTGATGAGGGTAATGCGCTTAAATATCATTAAATGGACTTGCAAAAGGTATTTGATAAAGTGCCACATAACAAAATTACAAAAAAATCAGCAAAGTTGAAGCTAATGGAATAAAAGTGATAGTGGCGTTATAGATATGAAGTTGTTTGAGTGACAGGATATCGAGGGTAGTGTGAATATTTGTTTTTGGGACTGGAGGAAGGTGTACAGTGGGGTTCTCCAGGGATTGGTGCTAGGACCACTGTATTTCTTATCTATATTGATTAACTAGGCTTGGGTCTACAAAGCACAATTTCAAAATTTGCCACAACACAAAACTTGGAAGTATTGTGATCCATTGGGGAGGATAAATTTCAAGAGGACATAGACAGGCTGGTGGAATGAGCAGACACATGATGGATGAATTTTCATGCAGAGAAGTGTGAAGTGGTAGATTTTGGTAGGAAGAATGAGGTGAAGCAATGTTAACTAAAGGTCACAATTATAAAGGGGGTACAGGAAGAGAGAAGAGACCTGAGGCCTATATGTGCATTAAATCATTAAAGGTGGCAGGGCAGATAGAGAAAACAGTCGATAAGGTAAAAAAGGCTTTACAAATAGAGGCAGCAAGTACTAAAGCACGGAGGTTATGATGAACCATTATAAAACATTGGTTTGGCCTCAACTGGAGGATTATGTCCAAATCAGGGCACTGGAGTCTATTAGAATTAAAGGATTGGGGCCACATTAACTTGAGGGGTTAACAGCTAGGAGGTAAAATCCTAAGACAGCAGGTGGGCTTACTTAGCTGGAAAGAAGTGATGTCCAGGGAGATGTTTTATTTTGGGAGTTAGAGCTAAATAGGTTTAAAAGCATTCAGTGAATCCTAAAAGGCTACATCATCATGGAGATGGGTGGATCTTAAGAAGGTTCTCTAGTTTAAATTGAGTGTTCTGCAGCAAGGGGAAGCGGTTCGATTCTGAAAAGGTGGCTGTGTTTAGGAGGTTCCTGGCATTTAGGGCTTAGGAAAGCCCTGGGAGCTGTTATGTGCAGCTGAGAGTTTCAGTTTGGACTTTGTGTGGTTTGCAGCTCATTGGGTCACCCTAGGAGCCATTCAGTGCAGTTATGGCTCAGGAGACGTCCTGGGGAGCTGTAAAGGTGGTGGAAGGCTGCTGGCTCTGTGCTGGTGATGGTTAAGGCTTAGAAGAATCCCTGGGAGCCATTTATAGCTTAGTGCAGCTGGGAGACTAGAATTTGGAGAAACCCAGGCGGTTCCAGCTTAGTGAAGCTAGTGGTCTGTGAAAGAGCTGGAATTGTGCCAGTAATTGGAGGTGGGAGTGCAGCTTTGTGAATCCTGTGGAATGCAGTCTCAGGAGAGGAGATTGAATGATTGGGAAGTGACCATTCATTGAGGCAGTCTGAGTGGGAGCGGCTTTTGAGGGAATTCAGAGGCTAGATCTTCGAAAGTGAGGATTCAAAATCCTTCATGAGGAAGACAGAGTTTCAATGGGATATTGTGACTCACAGTGGCCACTGATATCTTGGTGGGTTGCTGAGAAATCCATGGAATCTGTCTCGGTTGCATCTGCCATTTAATGCACAATGTGGTGTGTTCTACCACAGTCTGCCTGTTAATTCACATTTATCTCATGTTAATTCTGAACGTTAGAATATATTGTAAATTGTTTAACTTCTCTGACTTTGTTTAGGGTGGAATTTTACGGCCCTGTTGTGGCGAGCTGTTCAGAAGTCCATTGACTTCAGTGGAACTGTAAAATTCTACTGGCGTAAAATTCTGCCCAAAGTTTATCTTGTTTCTTTAAAGCTATGGTATCTTGTGTCCTTATTCTCCTAGCGTGCAACTGGGATTGCACACTTTGACTACTTCAAATAAAAAGTTACTGTTGCTTAACTGGATCGTAATATGAATAATTACCAGCAGCAGGATGAAAACTGTAACTCCCCTGGTGCAGCACCCTCTGATATAAAGAATATGTCAACAGGAACAATAATTTCCTGATTCTTTTCTACCTGGTTGCCTTGTGTTATGGGCTGTAGTGATGAGCTTTTGAAGTACTGTGGTTCCACAGGAACTGGCTGAAAGCTATAATTTCCATCATCTATTTCCGTGTTTGTCCACAGCAGCTGGAAATTCTCAGCACAGAAAACCCTGGTGAAATGTCTAACTGGAGACCCTAAGCAGGAGGGAAGGCCTATATGAAATAATTTCTTGCAGACATTTCAAACTTTAATGATCCTGTTTTATGGAGACCTACAGTGAGTTTTTTTTTTCAGAACTGTTTTTTCTTTAATGCATTGGTTATGCCATAAATGCCCGAGGCTATAAGTTGACTGGGGTGAAAAAATGAAAACTGCTGTCAAAAACAATATGAAGAAACTGAGCAATTTGGCTGCTTTTGGAGTAAATGGTATTGTCGCTGGGCTAGTAATCCAGAGACCCAGGGTAATGCTCTGGGGACCCGGGTTTGAATCCCGCCACGGCAGATGGTGGAATTTGAGTTTAATAAAAATCTGGAATTAAGTCTGATGATGACCATGAAACCATTATCGATTGCTGTAAAGTCCCACCTGGTCCTCTAATATCCTTTAGGGAAGGAAATCTGCTGTCCTTACCTGGTCTGGCCTACATGTGACTCCAGACCCACAGCAATGTGGTTGACTCTTAAAAGTGCCCTCTGAACAAGGGCAATTTGGGATGGGCAATAAATGCTGGTCTAGGCAGCCATACCCACATCCCATGAATAAAAAAAAACTTGTTGGTTCTTCAATGTTATCTTTGAAAGACAAACTGAGGGATTTTATTTCTCAGTATTTTACTAGTTATTGGTTCTTTATTTGTACTTCTGCCACTTTTAATTTGTTTGTATTTGGACAATCAAATCTAGAGCTTAACTGTATTAAACTTGACTTCTGGCTTTCCAGCATGAATGAGGCCTTAGGAAAGATCAACAGTTATCCACAATCACTACACGCTTTGCAGAGCTTTGAGAGCTTATTCCTGGTCAGAAAAGAGCTCGACAGAAGAATTGATGCCAAAATATGCATCGTCAATCTAAATGTGCTCCCTTATATATCAAAGGCACATGAAATTCCTGGGCTTTCACACTTCCTCAATAAATTGCGCCCTTGTGTTTAATATAATTCACAGCCTTGCTGCATTGCTTCAAGCTGAACAATTAATAACATTCATATGGAAACTCAAGAGCTAGAGCTACACAAAAAGGTCATCACAGTTTTACTTTGGAATCACCTATTAAATTCTACCAGCATGTACATTTAAGCCTCTCAAATTAACAGGTAATTTACACTAACTCTGTTCAGAAACTGAATTAGTTCTCTATCACCAAGTCCTGTACAGCCCTTTATTGTTCCATTCCACATACCAGTCACCAGCTCTGCCACAATCAATCTACGGCTCATATGCTTACTGTCTCAAAACACTCTGTATGCAAATATATTTTCTTTCCTTCCTGTTACCTGACCAGGGATTCTCGCTGCAAACCCCCAGGCAATATGGTTGACAGATAGGTTCTTGATTGGTAAGGGGATCAAAGGTTACGGGGAGAATGGGTTTGAGAAACTTATCAGCCATGATTGAATGGCGGAGCAGACTTGATGGGCCGAATGGCCTAATTTCTGCTCCTATGTCTTATGGTCTTATGGTCAGAGGTCTTATCCAATTTACCTTTCACACTTCTGCTCTCATCTCTTCCTCCCTACCAGAACCACAATAGGATTCCCCTTGCCCTTACTCTCCACCAGCTCCAGCATAATGCCACCATTTATTTTCAATATTGTCGATTATTTTGGAATGCTGTGGATTGTCTCAGCTGCTGTGGGGGAATTTGTCACAGCTGCCCGAATGTTAGCAGAGTTTTCAAAGCAGGTTGTTGGATATAGTTTGGACATAAGCCTCCCCAGTGAGATGAAAGCTCCTTTTATAAAAGTATTTATTTTTTTCAGCTTTGTAGTTACAGAGCATCAATCAGGCAGGGAAAAGTGCCAGGGAGCAGCTGCATAGTTAACACAGTGTGAAGGAGATATGCACTCTACTGAGTGCCTCCTTCACTTACATATCTATAAAACATCTTTGGATTTTCCTTGATTTTGCTTGCCAATCTTTTTTCATTCCTTCTCTTTGCTTTCCGAATATTTTTTTCATTTTACCATTGCACTGTGTTTAGTTCTTTTTGTGTTTATTTTGTGCATTTTTCTTGTTTTTGGATAGCAGCCATGGTGAATTATGAAAATCTTTCCATGTATACCTTCTCTAGTCTCAGTTTTTATTTCTTTTCTTGTCCCATTACCATCATCCTTTTTGCCACTCAGCAGACGGCAGAATGCAGGAGTAAGGTCAGAAAGAATATTAAGATAGAAACGAAATACTGCGGATGCTGAAAATCTGAAACAAACACAGAGAATGCTGGAAAAGCTCAGCAGGTTGGAAAGCCTCTGTGGAGAGAGAGAACCAGAGTTGACGTTTTGAGTCCGTACGATCCTTCTTCAAGAAAGAACATCACTGCTGAAATCAAGCTACAACATCTAGCCTTCTACCAAGCCATTAGGTTTAAAGTTTTAAAGCCTCCTTGAAAGCTTATTTCTGAAAGATCCTGAGTTTTGTCTGGAAAAAAGAGCCACATGAGGGTACATGTTATTAACATTTCTAAAATCTTTCTTTTTTATTTTCAAAAAAAGCTTCATCTGCCTAAGGGAGCTTTTCTGGCATGTACCCGCGCGCACGTGTGAATTTCTGCACACGCACTCCTAGCCCCGCCCCCACACACAGGCAGCACTGAGCGCTGCAGTGCGTGTTTCATGCTGGGCAGGCCTTAATTGGCCCGCCAGCATGAAATCGCGGTCAGGCCCCAATCGCGGGCGCCGGTCGCTCTCGCGGCTGCTGCTGGGCCCACCCGACGAGCGCAAAATTCTGCCCCTAATCAAACATAGAACAATTGAACGTTGCAGTTCCACTCCGTGCCCTTTCCCCGTAGCCCTGCAAGTTTTTGCTTTCAGGCGCTGATTTAATTGCTTTTTGAAAGCTACAATCGAATCTGCCTCCAGCACCCTGAGTTGTTTTAATGTAGTTCGCAAGCTGGGGTTACTTTCATTTGCCCCCCTTGTGGACTGTGTCCCTTCACCCTGGCAAAGACCCTCTAAAGCGTTTCGCACTTATCTTCATTGTTTTTTTTTTCTGACTGCTATATGGGTCGCTATCTGATAATGAGAGAGGGAATGGCTGCTGCCTCACATTCCTCACAATAATTAAAACAAAAACAAAAAAAAAAATGCAGAACATTCGAGGTTTAGCAACTCAGGTGCTTGTTTCATGTGGCCATAATTGGTGGTCTGGGCCTCAGCCCCCATTGACACTTAAATCTGCCAGCCGTTTTGTGTGGTGAATTTGAAGAGTCTCATCGTAACAAGCCTTACCAGGATGAAACATTACTCCGGTAGCACATTCCTCTCAGATCACTTCTTTCAAATCAGATTCTCTTGGAGTCGATTCTCGGAACAAGCTGCTACATATGCAGCCCACTAGAAAATCAGCTATGATGGAAATGAGCTCCTCGAGAGAATTGAATACAAATCATGGCTCAAACTTGGGGATTTGTTGGAAAGGTTCATGGAACTCCTCCAGGCTCAACGTAATTTATCACTTTTTAATCAGTATTTTTTCTCATGGGGTGAATTAGCATTAATCTGTCAGAAAATGGGTCCAACTATTAAACTCATTGCGCCCAATCTCCCTTTGCGCAGTATCAATTACTGTCCGCTTAGGTATTAGGACTGTTGAATAGCTCTCAGCAGCTTATTCTCATCCACAGCTTTAGAAGGCTGTGCTGTGTAGTGAAGCAAATGAAATCCAATCTTCAAAATCTGACATTATTAAGTGACACTTCATAAATGGTGAACTCAGTCACACGAGGAAAGGGAAAATGCTGAAGAATGACAGTACATTGCATGAACAGATTATTTAGTCTGTAGGTTGTAGACCATTTAGCGTGAACGCTTCTTCTGAACTGTTTTCCCAGCAGATTTTGCAACCCCCCCAACCCCCACCACCCCGCCAATCTCCTATTTATTTGAACTGACTCAATTTGCATTTTGTAAACTCTGTACAGAATTGAACAAAGGCTTTGATGAAGTAACAAAGAGGGTTGATGAGGGTTGTGCAGTTGATGTGTTTACGGGCTTTCAAAAGGCGTTTGACAAAGCACCACATAGCAGGCTTGTTAGCAAAAAATAAAAGCCCTGTGAGATCAAAGTGTTATGTGGATATGACATTGGCTAGAAAGGGGTAGAAAGCGGAGAGTAAAGAATGGTTGCTTTTCAGACTGGAGGAAAATGCACAGAGTTGTCCTCCAAGGGTCAGTATTGGACCACCGCCCTTCTTGATACATATCAATAACCTGGCCACAGGGCATAATTTTAAAGATGGCAGAAACCACGAAACTCGGAAATATAGGAAACAGTGCCGAGGATAGTGACAGATTTCAGGAGGACATAAGCTGGTGAAATGAGTAGATGGATGAAATTTAACACACTGAAGTGTGAAGTGATACATTGTAGTAGGACCTAACCTAATGGAAAAGTTTTAAAGGGTCTACAGGAACAGAGAGATCTGTGGGTGTATGTACATAAATCTTTGAATGCCCCTGAACTGAACACTTAAGGACAGTTAAGAGTCAACCACATTGCTGTGGGTCTGGAGTCACATGTAGGCCAGACCGGGTAAGGACAGCAGATTTCCTTCCCTAAAGGACATTAGTGATCCAGATGGGATTTTATGGCCAGGATTTTCTGTGCCCGCTGGCGTCGGGCGTATTCGGTGGCATGAGCAGATAATATGGTGTGATTGGTTTCACGCCAGCGTCGTTTACCATCGTGAGGTCGTCCACTCAGCCTGCCGATGGTGGGCTGTGTTCCCAGCCATCAGGCATCGGGAGCCTCATTGTAATACATCTGCATATCATTATTAGGCCTGCCTACCAGAACAGTCACCACCCCCCTCCCCCCCCCACTGGATCACCTGTCCACGTCAGCGGGAGAACACTCCGACGTGTTTCACAACAGCACGTAAGCAATGTGCACCTGGCGAGCTGCACTTCACTCAGGACTTCAAGGTTTGTTTGTCTACCTTGCTTTGGTCAGCAATCGCAGTCATCAGCGCCAGGCTTCACAGACAGCACCACATCACTTTTAGGGGGGCTCATGGCAAGTCTTTACCTGCCAGATCAGCCATATGTGGGTGGCTTTTCAATGGCTGCAGGGCTAGGGCTTGCTTAGAGAAAGGGGAAAAGTGGCCTCAGGTAAGGGAAAAGGCTACAGGACCAGGGCTGTACTGCAGAAGGAAGGTAATCTAGGGTGAGTGGGGGTAGAGGGGGTGCAAATGTTGATCTGTGCAAGTGGCCTCAAGATGGTGTTGCCTCAGGAGGCAGTCTCCAGAGGAGATGAGGCCAGATGGACATGTGAGGGTATCTATAAGAATGGGTGGTGATGCCCCTTGAGCTGGCAATGAGTGAGATGCCAGTGAATGTGTGGTGGGCTTGAGTGTGTGAGTTTAGAGTGATGAGATGGTTGCCATAACCTGGCTGCACAGATGAGATCATTCATCCTCTATCTGCATTGGACGGCCAACATCTTCTGTGCAGCATTGGCACTGATCACCACTCCGATTGCCTACCAAGCCAGAATGGTAATATAGCTGTCCCTCCTGTAGCCAGAGCTGGGGTAGAGGACATCATAGCCCACCTCCACAGTGTCCAAAGGGTGCTCGAGGGCTGCAGTCTTCTTGCCTTTCGGGGCCATGTCTTGTTTGCTGCAGCCTTGGGCTGGAAGCACTGAGCGCAGCTGTGCTTTAAATGTGTTGCCTGGCGTGATGAAGCAGCGAGGTGATGGAGTGGCGGGAAAATCAGAGCTCGCCTGCCATGGAAATGGCGTGTTTCCTGGGAATGCATAAATAATGTGGCGGGTTTGGAATGATATGGTGTCAAAACCCGCCATTGCAGCCGGCAAAATGTCATTTTACCTACCACCATGCTTAGTGCAATTCCACAATTGATGATGGTTGTTACGGTCACCATTACTGAGACTAGCTTTCAATCCCAGGTTTGTTAACTGAAGTCAAAGTCTACCAACTGCCAAGGTGGGATTTGAACCCATGTCCCCATAGCATTACCGCTATGCCACTGCCCCCCACCCCACCCCTCCTAGCAATCGTCATATATTTGTGGCCCCTAGTTCTGGTCTCCACCAGAAGTGGAAGCATCTCCTGTATGTCTATCCTTTGAAAGCCTTTCATAATCTTAAAAATCGATCTGGACAACCTGCAGCCTTCTCTTACGACCTCACTGAAGTATGCTGTGCAAAATTTTCTCCGGGAAAATGTCAACTTCGTTCAAAGTACCATTTAAAGGAAGCTTGTATTTCATGAGGAGGGGAAGACTGCTGGAAATTTGGCCAGGGCACTCTGCCATGTTTCTTATTTGATTTGGCAACAATAGATAGAACAAAGTAACAGGGTGACCCAGTCATGACAGCTTATACATGCGTGCCAGGTCTTTTTGTATTTTGCTGTGGAAAACACTTTTAATAAAAGATAACAATGGCAGTGGGCATTTGTGTACCACTGGGACAAGAGCACAGGAAACCAAATAGAGACATTTTAGGAGGGACACAAACAATGTTTTATAAATTGCCATACACCAGGAGAAATAGAAAATTGTCAAGGGAGTGCAGCCTGCTGCCATTATTTTCCGCAACCAGTTTTTGGAATGAATCAGCCTTTACCCAGAATAGTGCAATCCCTCTGAAGAAATTCAGCAGTGATACATCCATACAAGGTTGTATGGAACAGTTCCCAATGCATGTATGTGACTTGATGTACACACTCATAGAGGAATGTAATGAGGGAAGAAAGAAAAGAAGTGCTGTGAATGCTAAAAATCTGAAGTGAAAGCAGAGAATAAAAATGGACATTTGGTCAGTCAGCACCTGAAAGAGAAAGACCGGTTTTCATTTCTGTCTAAAAAAAAATGTTCCCATTCTGTGAAATTTCTGGCAAGGCTACTTTTACCTCCATTGCTAACTGCCTTGAGATGGAGGTGGGCCTTCTTCCTGTGATTATCTATACAATTAAGTAGCTGTTGTGGAAATGTGTCTCTTGAGCTTTACAAACATGCTCTATAAGTCTCTGTGGGATGACCTTAAATCCATAAAGGGAGATAGCAGCATTTATGATTTACAATTATTTGCTTGTGATAAGAGTCAATAATTAAATCAGTCAATGGAATTATAACCTCATTAGCAGACAAAGTTCGCTTGTGACTTAAGCTAACCTGGCAATAGAATACTCAAAACTAAGCACTGCAAACAGGTAGAACAGAGATCTCTTTCTTCCTCCGCAACTTCAGAGTCAACGCATAGGTTGGCTGAGTGTCAGGTGGCAATCCCCCTTTCCTGAAACTGTGACCTGCTCATGCTGAGGCACATCAGTTGTACTGCACCTTTGTATTACACTAACAATCCTATTTAGCATGGTAAGAATAATAGTAAAGTGATGGAGAGGGAAACATCCCATAGGAACTGCGTTAAGGATGACTCCGAGGGGAATGCAGATGTTGGGTAGGAAAATAACAAAGTTGAATGCTGCCAGCCCTGAAATGTGATCTTGATAATGGCTGAACCTAATTTTTAAAAAATCTGTTAAAAAAGTGTTTTCTAATCCTTAAGGCTGTTTGCAGCTAAGATCAGCGATTAGCAACTGTAAAATGGATGAATAATTTTATCACAGTAATGTCACTGATGCTTGGTCACACATTTGAAGGGAGCTGTTGAGTTTATGGAGTTGATACTGTGAACACAGAAAACACATACCACAGGGCACACTCTGGAATGGTGTCATAAAATGGATGGTAATATGAAGCATTCATATTCCAGAGTTGCATTACACATAGGTTCCAGCAAAGTTGTCTCAATGGACATAGGCAATAGTTTGACTCTCTTCCAGGACCTTCTGTAATCATTTTATTTTCCCAGGTCAATCAAATGTGTGTTTTTTTCTATTCAAGTAGACACGTAAGTCCCATTTGAATTAAATCAAGAATTTGAGATTGACTTACAAACAGTATAAGAGTCCACAATAATATAACCTAATCCTTCCATATCCAGGAAATGTGCCTCTCAGGTTGTACAAATATACTTTATTGCTGCTCAGTGCTATGACCCCCCAGTCCACAGAGGAAGATAATTGCATTTGTGGTTTACGATTGTGTGTGTTTGTGGTAAGAGCAAATAATTAAATCACTGGCTGGAATTCTAACATCTTTCGCAGACAGGCTTCTCTTGTGACTGAAATTCACCTGGCAATAGAATAATCAAAACAAAACGCTGGGAACAGAGCAAAACAAAGACCTCTTTCTTTCTCCGTGTTCTTTTCCTTTCTTTTATGAGAAATGTTGGACAATTTGGATTGTACATGATGTAATCTACAGGGCTGGCAGATGCAGAGACCACCTGCGTCGGTTCTGGAGATGCTGGGGTGAGGCCCATACATGGAAAAAAAACAAGGATTGCAAAAAAAAAAGGACAGTTGGTCTGCCCATATCTCAAATGTGAGAAAAATTAGGCCAGGTTCCCTAATCAGAACAGGCCACCACCTATGAATGCTTAACGCATTTGTTGCACCTGCCCAAAAAAGAGCCAAAGCAGGAATATAGTACATGCATTCGTACCCAAGCTTTACTGATTGGAAAACATGCACAAGTGAAAACTGTAGAAGCTAGACCATGGCTATTACCAGGGAGCAAACTACTTCTTCACTCCTCTCCTCTCTTGGAGGGACTAACTCTTGTTGGGATGTGGTTCTATTGGACAACTGCTACCTCTCATAGTTGTGACCCACCTGGCATTTTGTGCAGATGTTTTCAGTCTTTGTTTGCTCAGCTCAATCTCATCTTATCAAATTATTTGGGTGCAGAATGGGCCGGGAAGCACCAATTTCAAGGTGCTGTCTCTTGTGTCCCAAGCCTGCCTGAAATATATGTCTGGCCCCAAATTGGGTTGGACAGTTTTTGGGGAGCACATTGTGGTCCAAATGTATGTGTTAGGCCCCTGATATAAATGAGGGGCCCAATGCCTGTTTTACAACAATCTCTCATAAACAGGACTGTACAATCCAGAATGAGTGCACCCCTCAAGATTCGAAACAGCGATTACCAACAGAAGCCAAAAAACAAGCCCATTGGATCCAACCTGAGGGTTTTTAAATCTGGCCTGACACTGGAGTGGAGTTATACTGTATTTAGTGTGAGACCCAAGCAACATGAGATGATCTGCTGCAGTGAATTTAATGGGCGGTGGAGTTTCCTGACCCGTCACCCAAAGAGATGGTGGTGAATGCATTTGCACCTATCATGGCTGCCAAAGAGCTATTTAATGCTCTGAGGAGCATGAATTGGCTGGGAACGGGACATCTGTCCCTCACATGGGAAGAAGTCCCACCTCAGAGAGTTGCTGGCTGATCTGCTGGCGTCGCTGTAGTCCCACCTGCGCCATTGGGAGTAGTGGCCACTGCTGGGAGTACAAGCAACCTCATGTGTCAAAGTCCTGGAGCCAGGATGGAGCTGAGTGCTGGCCCCTGGTGGGGGAAGTGGGGGGTGCGGTGTGGGTGTGGTGTCACAGCATGGTTGAGAGAGGAGGTCGGGGGGTTGGTGTAGAGAGTGGTGTGTTCTTGTAAGGGAAGCAATGGAGGAGGGAGCACCCAGTGGAGGTGGTGGAGGTGGGGGAGGCATGGGGGAAGGGGTGGGGGGGGGGACAGTGGGGGCTTTGGGATGATGCAGATATTGGGTTGGTGGGCCCCGATCAGGAAAGGGAGTCCTTGAGGAAGGCACACTCCCTCCCCACCCAAGAAGCAGCCATTAAGTGGCCATTAATTGCCTGTAAAATTGATGACAGATCAGGGTCAGCTATGAAGGCAGCGGGAAGACCACCTGAGCTGAGGCGAGAATCTCTTGCCCTCAAAACAACATTAGACTGAGTGTAGCACCAGGAAGATTTAATAAAACTGAATCAATGGGGATTAGGAGTAAAACTCTCCAGCGGCTGGAGTCTTACTTGGCACATGGGAAAATAATTAACGTTGTAGGGAGCCAATCATCTCAGGCCCAGGAAATTGCTACAGGAGTTCCTCAGGTCAGAGAGGGGGTGGTTTGCTGATGATTGCACGTTGTTTAATTCCATTTGTAGCCCCTTAGGTAATGAAGCAATTCATGCCCACATGCAGCAAGACATGGACAACATTGATCTGATGTGGCAAATAACGTTCATGCCATGCAAGTGCCAACTAATGGCCATCACCACAAGAGAGAGCCTAACAACTTCATATTGACACTCAATAGCATTACCATAGTTAAATTCCTCCTCCATCAACATCCTGGGGTCAGCAATGACCAGAAACTCAATTGGACAAACCATGTAATTTTGTTTAAAGCAAAATACTGCGGATGCTGGAAATCTGAAACAAAAACAAAAAGTGCAGGAAAAACTCAGCAGGTCTGACAGCATCTGGGGAGAGAGAGAGACAGAGTTAATGTTTCGAGCCCGTATGACTCTTCTTCAGAACCCCATGTAATTTTGTTGACTGGCAGCCAACCAGTCATCAAATTGAAACATGCATGACTGACAGAGGATCAAACCATGAGTGAATGTAGCTATTGTGCTTTTATGTGTCAGATCCTTTGCGTGACAGGTAACACTCAGTTGGAAATATCCCACAGTTAACATTGATTTGCTTGCAGGATTTACCCACAGTGCTTTGCAAACCACGAATACATGATGTTCCGTCATTCCAATTTGCCCATCATAAGCCAATGAATACCGGCTTGAAAACTTAAGTAACATTGTTCTTCCAAGTGGATAAATAAAAGACTGTGAGTTACGTAAAATCCTTAGGGTTCACTAGGCCATTAATTAAATTATGGCAATAGGGTTGCATGATGTAATTTACTTAAAGGAGAATGGTTCGGGTGCTGAATTGGCTCAGGGCGGAATTGCCCCAGATTTGCACTAAGTGCGGTAGCTGGACCCAGCCGCGACGACGTGTTTACACATCGTATCGTCCAAAACCCGCCAAATTATTTATGCATTCCTGGATAACACGCTGTTTTGATGATGGATGGGCTCTCATTCGCCCGCCACGCCATCACCTCGCCTCTTCATCACACTGGGCGCCATATTTAAAGTCCAGCCACACGCACATCTCTCAGTGCATCCAGACCACGATTACTGCAGGGAAGATGTCCAAGAAAGGTAAGAAGCCTGCAGCCCTCCGGTTTAGTTATGCGACACTGGAACTCCTTTTGGATGCCGTGGAGGCTCGCTGGGGTGTCCTCTATTGCCCGCTCTGGCTGCAGGATAGGCAGCGGTGTTACCGACCAGGCTTGGGTGACGGTGGTCAGTGGTGGTCAGCGCCAATGTCCTGAAAAAGAGGACAGCCACCCAGTGCCACTTAAGAACGAATGGTCTCATCTGTTCCTCCAAGGTAAGTCACTCTTTTCATCATTCTCAACTCACGCACTCACAGACCCATCACACACCCACAGGGATCTCACACCTCAAGGGACAACACCACTAACCCCTGACACAAACCCTCACATCTCCATCAGGCTCATATCCTTTCGAGCTCACATCCTCCTTCCTGTCCATTGCCCCGCTCACCAAACAAACATTCCACGCAGTGCCGTGCGCCCTGCTCACTCTCTCTCCATCTGTTTTCATGCAGGAGAAGCCTGCTCACATCAGCAGGGAGAGGTCCCACATTAGGCCCCTCACTCACTTTGTGGACTGTGCCACTGCACTTACTGGTGAGGATATGGACTCTGCCTGCGGCAACGGTGAAGTCGGCAACGAACACCCACCCGAGGATCCTGCACCGCATCACCCCTCCCTCAATGTAAATGTGAGTGCTCTCTCTCCTGCTTTTGACTCTGCTGCCATGCACTAATTATCTCGACTTTGGTTCACAGGGAGCTCTGCCAAGGGACCAACACCCTCAGCCAGCCAGTCCCTCAGCTCCATCCACATCCTCATCTGCAGCCAAGAGGACTCCTCCTCCAGTGAAGAGGAGGAAATAAGCAGCCTGGAAGATCGGTTACTACATAGGGAGCAGCCCTCTGATTCTGGTGATTCTGGTGGTTCCAGTGATCCTGGAGGGAAAAGTGTGTGTGTGGCAGGGCCTTTCGGAGCCTCGTGCAAGCACCCTCCCACGCACGCTAATCCTTCACGTTTCACACTCATCTCAATGGCCAGAGCATTTTGAATGCTGCCTGCTGGGGTTTGCTTTCAGTTGTCCATCTAAGCTGACCTGCATCTCCGCCCACCCACTGACCACACTCCCATGCAGCACCTGAGCTCACCCACCATGACTCTGGCTTCACTTTCAATTTAGCCAGCATAGCCTGGTTTCACTGCATTGTGCGCTCCGCCGTCTTTTACCCTCCCCCGATCACCCATTTCCTCTCCCCCATCACAGTTGACCATCCCCCCCCACCATTACCTTCCACCTTCCCTCCGTTACTTATGAGCCACAACACTTTTCCTTCGGGGATGTCCAGGTGAATGTGCACGTTCCCTTCCTTCCTGAAAATCCCACCCCCATCCACATTCATCTACCTAACTTCCTCCTCCCTACCCCCAGGGTCTGTGTTCGCCTCCTGGACCCCACTAAGCACCCTCAATGTCCTTTCTATCACTACCTTCAAACCCTCACCCTCCCAACCTACCACATCACTCTGCCCTCAGTCATTCTAACCCTTCCACAATACCACGCCCACCCTCAGTTTACTCCCAGGGAGGCAGACATGGACCTATCAGGTCCTTCCTGTGCACATTCAACTGCACACTCCCCCCTCCGTACCCCCCCCGCCCAATGCAGCCACTCCCCTGGACTCCACCCCCACTTAGTCCCTCCCCCTTCCTGACTCCTTCCTCCACCCTCACTTCTTCTGCCAGCCTCAGTCCCTCCCCACTTCTGACTCCTTCCTCCAGCCTCACATTTCCTTCCAGCCTTACTCCTACCCCCTTCCTGACTCCTTCCTCCACTCTTACTTCTTCCTCAACCCTTACTCCCTCCCCTCTCCGCTTCCCTTCTTCCCATTGGACACCCTCCCCTCTCCGCACTCCTTCCCTTGCACATTGCACCCCCCCTCCCTCCCCCATACACCTACCTCCCCAGTTGTGGTCTTCCCCCTCCATTACTCCCTCCTCCCCCCTATTCTGCATCCCACCCTCCCAACCCTCCCCCTCGACACCTTAATTTCCCCCCTCCCAACCTCACTCCATCCTGACACCTTTATTCACCTCCTCCCAACCACACCTCCCTGACACCTCTTCCTCTCCCAGCCGATCCTAGCCCTTCCTCTTCCACCCCCTCGACCATCATTGTTGTGAGCATCAACGGTGACTTTCCAACTTCTGTGAGCTGCTTCGCAGCAGAGCCACGTCCATGAGGATCCACCCAGCGTGCCATGGGCCTTCCTCCAGTGTGCCGTTGGTGTCGGGCTCCAGCTTCTCGGATGTCCGCGATGTGAGCAAGGCCCTAATGGTAAGTCCCGACTTCTGCACGTCACAGTTGTCGAGACGTGTTCTGCACCGGCATGTTTTCCCACCGACGTGGGGAGACGGTCCAGCAGGGGTGGGACAATTCTGGTCGGCAAGCCTAATAAGGATATGCTGATGTATTACAGTGAAGTTCCTGACATCCGGTAGCAGAGAACACAGCTCATTGGAGGGCTGAGCAGACAATCGTGAACTGGCTTCACACCGTCGTGAAACTGATCACGCCATTCACTATTCACACCACCGAACATGTCCGATGCCGACGGGCACAGAATATCCCGGCCTCAGTTAACATCTGCTGCACTGAGCTTTAATAGACCAGAATTTTCAATGTTTAATACTTGATCTGTGTTAGGTTAGCTAGCTGCTGGTGTAAGGGCACAGTGTTGAATCACTATCCTATGACTTCCTATATTTTTATTCACTCCTGGGATGTGGGCATCATTGGCAAGACCATCATCTATTAGCCACCTCTAATTGTCCTTGAGAAGGTGATGTTGAACTGCATTCTTGAACCGCAGCAGTCTTTGTAGAGTAGCATTTTAGGGGAAGTTCTCAGAGAATTTCCAGAATAAATGTTGATTGTGGCTTGTTAAAGTGCCCCTAAAGCATACCAATGTATTTCAAAAGTCCTCCAGTGGCAAGTGAACAGTAAATCTGATAAACGTTTAAATAGCTTTCCACACCCTCTTCTCCAATTGGTTTAGTCCCATTCAGCTGCTGTTAGGATAGGGTATTAGGTCAAGCACTAACCACCAAAGTGCTGCGCAATCTTATTAATGAAAAATAACGGGCAGCTTAAGTGACATTGAACTGTTTCATGATCCTCCGGGTGGCTGTTCCTAACGTAATCCTCAACTCCTTTAACAAGATGGTGCCCCATGCTAAAATTGGAGAACATTGGTGTGTCAGATGAATATAGCATCTCGGCCACCTCAGATGCTCTTTAAAGTACATTAAGTGCATAAATTATCAGTGAAAAAGCCATTCCCGTCACCACCTTCCACCGGTTTAGTGCTATTGAGTTTGCCTTTCTGTTATTATAGAGCAAACTGAGTGAGTGGACAAAATGTCCCAAGTTACTTACTCGCCATGGAGCTATCTTTGAATGCGCTGTCCATTTTCTTAACCTAGTCTCCCAAACAAGCAACACTTGACTGCAATTTTAACCCAGGCCCGAATTTGGAAGCTGCTCCGACTTTCCTGTCAGGCCAACACAGGACAAGTGAGGATCAGCCCCATAAGGGGCTGAATGGTCATTGTTTTTTCTTCCTTTGTGGGGCCGGGAGTGCTCCTCTGGGCACATCTGTAGGGAAAAGTCCCTACCTTCTCCCACATCCCCCTCCATCCTGAACATGAGACCTCCCCACCGCCCCACCACCGAGCATCTCCAGAATCTGATCCCGCCACCTACAGTGTATCAATGCCTGCCCTCCACATGATTTTTATTTTCCTTCCTGATGACTTCCTGCTTGTTTTGGGTATCGAGTTGAGCACCGGGATTTAAAGGTGGCCCAGAGCTATTATAAACTGAACCTTATTTATGCAGCAGTGGCTGAATTTCCAACTCACTGCGTCACCCATTTACCCTGCCCTCCTTTCCAGAATTAAAATCATGCCCTTTTAAAAGCCAGCAATATTTGCCTATGTGTAGCCTATTGTTTGAACATTTTAGAAAAGGCTGCTTTATATCGTGTGCCCAGATTTTCCTCTCAAAACTTGCAAATGTAGACAGTCAGTCTTCTAACAGGAGAGCAAATCCACAGTCTCAGCAAAAGTGAGAGATTTTCACTCAATCTTTAGCCACTTAACCCTTTGCCCCGATTGTCATTCAATAGAAACTTTTCTTCTGCTGAGGGCAAAGAGTAAAATGGCCTACGCAGTAATTATGCTAATAGGACTCTTTAACAAATGACTGAAAAAAATGGGTAGCGCCTTAATAGAAGATGGCATAAGATGCCGGCTTGGATCTGATGAGGACCGACACATCTATTGTAAGACAGCATTCAGACGACGTGCCATTTTCAAGCAGTTGTTGGCTCAATGAAAATAGTGCACATTTGGTCGTTCAATTGAAATGGCCCCTTGCTATCCTGAAGTATCTGCTGCCACATTTCCATTTACTAGAGCACAGATCAAAACAAGAGTTTCTGCAGGATCTCTTTTATAGCCTCTGACAGCTGACTGATTAGCTTAGCTAACTGAAACAGCCACTCTGACACAATAAGGGTCTTTGAGTGGTAGGTATTGTGGCCTAGAATTTTTTTTTATATACACAAAGTGAAAGTCGAGGGAGGTCAAGCCTGTTTGTTGGAGGTGAAAGAATCTGAGGGAGTATTTTCAAAGAAGGTACCATTTTATGCTAATATCAAACCATGCCTGATAAACTCCCAACATGAGTGTGGGAGTTTACAACTCAATGAGGTATCTGGAAAATCAAAAGCGTTAAATTATGATTTTTTCTTTTGTTGATAAATCTCTGCGCAACTGATATTATGCTGAATTTATACTGTGCTGAACTAAGGGCAGTATGATACTGGCAGCAGAAAATTATTGGCTGTTCCTTTGTCAACGGAGGGCTGTGTTCAAACGTATTTCTGGAAATAGTTGAGCTTAGGGTGGAATTTTACAGCCCCTCCCGCCAACGGGATTTTCCGGTCCCGCCGAAGTCGATGGACTTTTGGATGGCTTGCCGCATTTTCTGGCCGCACCCCTCACCACGACGGGACTGTAAAATTCCGCCCGTAGTCTCTGTAATAAATCACAAGGCAGAGAGTGTCCCACTTTCAGCTTTGGGGGAGCAAGGTGTAAAAGAACTTGACCTTGGCTTCAGGAGGCCATTCTATCCTGGTCTATTCTGGGGAGGTAGTGGCATGGTGGTATTATCATTGGACTAGTAATTCAGAAATCCAGGGTAATGCTCTGGGGACCCAGGTTTAAAGCCCACCACGGCAGACGGTGAAATTTGAATTCAAGAAGAAGCTGGAATTAAAAGTCCGATGGTGACCACAAAACCATTGTCGATTGTTGTAGAAAAAACCCACCTGGTTCACAAATTCCCTTTAGGGAAGGAAATCTGCCATCTTTACCTGGTCTGGCCTACGTGTGAATCCAGGCCCACTGCAATGTGGTTGACTCTTAAATGCCCTCTGAACAAGGGCAATTGGGGATGGGCAATAAATGCTGGCCTAGCCAGCGACTCCCACAATCCATGAACGAATAAAAAAATCAGAATTCGGAAAGCTTGCTCAGATCACACCACTTCATAACCATATCTCCTGGTAAGAAGAACAAACTAATCAATCGGAATAAATGAAGCCAAGTGAGAATAATAGGAGAAGCAGTCCACTGGCAGTATTCTTGTCCCTTAATCAAAAAGTTCTAGGTTCAAACCCCACTCCAGTTCCTCAGCATCTATTCACTTCAGAACAGCAGCCCTAACTGATTTTCCATCTTAAACCCATCTTTCTAATCTCATCCTCTTTCCAACTGTTCCATTGCCTTCCTCCAATCCCATGGGTGTGACATTAATCACCATCCCACTCCATATCACCCTCCAAAATGTTTGCTGCCTCACAAACCAGGCCCTCATCATTTGTGACCTAATCCTGGATGGAACAAAGACCTGACCAACAAGAGGTTTATTCCTTCCCTCTTACTGAAGCTTACACGTTCCATCATTGGCCCCGCCCCACCATTACTTTCTATGGCTATTGCGCAAATCTTATTACCAAGCCCCCCACCTCAAGCTCTCCCCCTGCTCCTTATTGTCTTCCTTTGAGTACCTCACCATGTTCCAGCTTTCCTTCCTTGCATTTAAAATATCAGCCACATTGTCACACTGCCAAGCCTCATCCAGACTTCTTCACCAGATCTGTGCCTGAGGGAATGCCGCACTATCAAGCGTGCAGTCTTTTCAATGAGATGTTAAATCGAGCTCTTCTCTGCCTTCTCAGGTGGATGTATAAGATCCCATGTTACAATTTCGAAGGAGATCAGGTGAATTTTATCCAGTGACCTGGCCAATATCTTTCTCTCAATTGACACCTAAAAACAGATTATTTGATTTTCATCACATACTTATTTATGGGAGTTTTCTGTTTGCAAATTGACTATCACATTTTCTACATTACATCAATGACAACTACATTTCAATAATTACATTATTGGCCACAAACTGCAATGGGACATGCTGAGCTTGTGAAAGAGGTTAAGTAAATGCATGTTTTTAAATTTCCTTTTAAGCTTCTGCACTGAGTAACTCTTCATCTTTAGTAAGAGTAAGTGTGGTTTACGTTAGACCGCTCTTTCCTGCCTACCCTACCCCCTTATCCTCATTCAACCTCACTTTTCACAAAAATGCCCCAGCCAGGCTGATGATGATCCACTCAACCTCATCCAATCTCATGGTCTCATCACTCCTTAGGTCTCAATCATTGATAAGACTCAATCTGACCACTTCCTTAACTCCCTTCCTCACCACCTCCTCCTGGCCCCTACCTCCCTACAGCCTTGTAAGCCACATCATGGACCCATAGAAAAAGAATTCTCCCTTTCTCACTTGGCAGTTCACTCTCTAAATCCTGACATTCCCCTCCCATGACACATCAGTCACTACTGACCTGCTAAATCGTTCCCTCAGCTCTATACCACTGACTGCTTTGTTTCCACTAAGTCATTCTGCCACTCCCCCTGTTAAAGTTCCCCATTAGTACAGTTTCCCCAGATAAACCAATTAGCTTGTATGGGGAAAGTGAAAATCCACGTGCTGGTAGCTGGCTTGGGTTTGTTTGCCTTCCCCATTTGTTTCGACAATCCATGCTTACTGTAAATGGGTTTTGCTGTATTTAGAAGGATCGTAAGATCACACAGAACAGGGGGCCATTCTGTCCACCGTGTCTGTACTGGTTCTTTGAAAGAACTATCTAATTAGTCTTACGCCCTTGCTGTTTTCCCATTGCCCTGCAAATCTTTCCTTTCAGGTATTTATCTCGTTCCCTTTTGAAAATGATTATTGAATTTGCTTCCACTGCCCTATTAGACAGTACACTCTAGATCCTAACCAATTGTTGAGTACAAGCATTTCTCTCGATCTCCCCACTGATTCTTTTACCAATTATCTGCACTCTGTGTCCTCTGGTTACAAACCTTTCTCGTGTGGAAACAGTTTCTCTCTATCTTTAAAACAACCCTCATAATTTTGAACAACTATCTTAAATTTCCCTTTCATTAGTTCCTGCTCTGAAAAAAACAATCTCAACATTTTTTTTTAATCCCTTCAGAGAACTGAAGCCCCTTATCTCTGATATGATTCTTATGAATCTCCTCTGCGCCCTCCCCAAGATCTTGACATCCTTCCTGAAGCCTGGTGCCAAGACCTGGACACAATGGGCTGAATTTTCAAAGAAGGTTGTGGTCAGGAGTGAATTGAGGCAGCTGGCCTAGAATTTGGCATCGCGGGCTGTAGCGTTGGTGTGTCGCTACGATCCCGGCTCAGCTACATTCAGTGAGGCCAGGCTGGGTCACAAACAGCTACTCACTCGCAAATGGCACGTAGCCAATTTAAATCAAATTTATGAAACTAAAATGCCTACTGAGGCCCCGTTCCCATGTCAACCTGGATTTCCTGTTGGCATGTGGGCAGCCACATGAGGTGGCAAAATGGTAATGTCACTCTATTATGGCTAATGCTCTGGGGGCATGGCAGCTAATGGAATTTAAATTCAATTAATACATCTGGAATATAAAACTAGTCTCGGTAATGGTGACCATGGCAACTATCATCAATTAACCCATCTGGTTCGCTAATGCCCTCTAGGGAAAGAAGCCCACATCGGCTTGGAATATGTCCAGGCAACATGGTGGCCTCAGGTCAGGGAAGGTGGGGAGGAGTGCTTGAGCCCACAGACGGTGTCTCTCCCTGGCACCTGTCATGGCCGCCAGGTTATTTCTGTGGACACTGGCTGTCACCTGGAGGTGTTGCTCCTCCAAGATTATGCCCAAGCAGCTATGACCATTTTCAAAACAAGAAAGATTTAGCCGGCCTTCTCTCTCACTCTATCTACCTCGGGGCCGTTGCTGTGTAGTACTGGAGGATCTTCTATTGGCCTTCCAGCCTCAGGACCCGGCCCGCTGTCTCTAATTGGATGGCAAGCCCCGCTGCCTGACTTTTGATTGGCTATTCCTATAAAAATAATGGTGGGTGTTTCTGGTTTACGGCGTGCAGGGTCAGAATCCGGAACTGGCCCCCAGGTTAGATTGTCACCCCACCGGAATGAAAATTCAGCCAAATAATTCAGCTGAGGCCTAACAAGTGACTTATAACGATTTAGCATGCCTTCACTGCTTTTGTATTCCATGCCTCTGTTTATAAAGACCAGGATCTCATAATATTTTTCAACAAAGTTTTCAACTTGCCTTGCGACCTTCAAAGAATTGTATACTTGAAGTAACAGGTCCCTCTGTTCCTGTGTCCCCCTTAAAATTTGTGAACATTGATTTTCAAGCATACGACACAATGAGGTAAAACATAAAGGAGTCATTTGTCCACAATACCGTCGCAATTGGCTCCCTCCCCAAAGAAAGGGAAAGATTTGCTGAGCAGTTTTTGTCTCCAATACGAATAGTGTCAACTTTAAAGAAAGCAATTGTAACAAGCCAACTTAAAGGAGCCTTTCATCTGACGGCCTGGCAGGCATTGCCTGGGAAACAGCATCGGCTGCAGACGTGACAAGCTGATGGATTGAAGGCTTCACGGTGATGAAGTTAGGTGGTGAAAAAGAAAATCCTCCGGGAGACCTCCATCGCCTGCCAGCTGGACCAACATTAATGAAGCCTATGTCGGTGTAGGTGGCTCAGTCCCCCATCCGCTCGGCTGAAAGGGGACAGCATCACCATATATAAAAACAATGAAGTTATTTCTTTACCATTAATATTCTGTGAATTATTTTAACAATAAGTGCTTAACTCGGTGGCTAGACGTATGAAGCCATCAGGTCTGAATGAAAGCCACTTTGTTTGGAATTGTAAAAAGCTTTTGTGTGTGTGAAATAAAGTGCACTGTCAACTTCAATTCCAATCAATACAGCAAACCTTGATTCATGAACCCAAAAAATTACACTGTGTGATCTTAATGTACAAGTTCTTTGCATGAAATTCGGTTTAATAGATGTGTCAACCCACTTCCTATGCATCAGTTGATGGCTCCATTAAAACAGCAGGGAAGAGTTTCAGTCTGAATGCTTTGAGGGTTTGCCTACTAATATTCTCAAAGTGTTATTTCCAAGATGTTGTTGTTGTCAGGCAGTTATTAAAGGATTTGTTACAGTGTTGGGGAATTTTTAGGCATGCAACTACTACATAATAAGAAAAAGAAGCAACTTTGAATGCTGGAAATCAGAAAAAAAACAAACTAGAAATATGTGGGACAAAAACAAAAATACCTGGACAAACTCAGCAGGTCTGGCAGCATCTGCGGAGAGGAACACAGTTAACGTTTCGAGTCCGTATGACTCTTCATCAGAACTAAGGAGAAATAGAAAAGAGGTGAAATATAAGCTGGTTTAAGGAAAGGGGGGGGGGGGTGGGGGGGGGGACAGGTAGAGCTGGATAGAGGGCCAGTGATAGGTGGAGATTGCCAAAAGATGTCATAGACAAAAGCACAAAGAGGTGTTGACGGTGGTGATATTAGCTAAGAAATGTGCTATTAGGTGACATTAAGGGTAGAAAGCAGGACAAGCAAGGGACAGATAGCCGTGGTGGGGGTGGGGTGGAGGGAAGGGATCGAAATACGCTAAAAGGTGGAGATAAAACAATGGATGGAAATATATTTAAAAATAATGGAAATAGGTGGGAAAAGAAAAATATATATAAATTCTTGGAAAAATGGGGATCGGAAAGGGAGTGGGGATGGAGGAGAGAGGAGAGAGTTCATGATCTGAAGTTGTTGAACTCAGTATTCAGTCCGGAAGGCTGTAAAGTGCCTAGTCGGAAGATGAGGTGCTGTTCCTCCAGTTTGCGTTGAGCTTCACTGGAACAATGCAGCAGGCCAAGGATGGACATGTGGGCATGAGAGCAGGGTGGTGTGTTGAAATGGCAAGCGACAGTGAGGTCTGGGTCATGCTTGCAGACAGACCGAAGGTGTTCCGCAAAGTGGTCACACAGTCTGCGTTTGGTCTCTCCAATGTAGAGGAAACTGCGTTGGGAGCAACGAATGCAGTTGACTAAGTTGAGGGAAGTGCAAGTGAAATGCTGCTTCTCTTGAAAGGAATGTTTAGGCCCTTGGACGTGAGGAGGGAGAAAGTAAAGGGGCAGGTGTTGCACCTCCTGCGGTTGCATGGGAAGGTGCCGTGGGAGGGGGCTGAGGTGTAGGGGGTGATGGAGGAGTGGACCAGGGTGTCCCGGAGGGAACGAGCCCTGTGGAATGCCGCCAGGTGGGGTGAAGGGAAGATGTGTTTGGCGGTGGCATCATGCTGGAGTTGGCGGTAATGGCGGAGGATGATCCTTTGAATGTGGAGGCTGGTGGGGTGATAAGTGAGGACAAGGGAGACCCTATCATGGTTCTGGGAGGGAGAGGAAGGTGTGAGGGCGGATGTGCGGGAGATGGGCCGGACACGGTTGAGGGCCCTGTCAACCACCGTGGGTGGAAAACCTTGATTAAGGAAGAAGGAAGACATGTCAAAGGAACTGTTTTTGGAAGTGGCATCATCAGAACAGATGCGATGGAGGCGAAGGAGCTGAGAGAATGGGATGGCGTCCTTACAGGAAGCGGGGTGTGAGGAGCTGTAGTTGAGGTAGCTGTGGGCGTCAGTAGGCTTGTAATGGATATTAGTGGACAGTCTATCACCAGAAATTGAGACAGAGAGGTCAAGGAAGGGGATATGTGGGATTTGGAAAGCCACCGTCAGACCAGCTGTGTAATTTAGACACTTTGGAGTTGGTTTGAGTGACGTTGGGTTGACATTAACCGGTGAAAGTGGGGTTAATGGTCTTAACAACCTATTATACATGGCAAGATCGGCAACGCCATTTTAAATGGGGCCTAGTGTCGGGTGTCCAAAGTGACCACGTGTTTCTGATGACAAGCCCTTTTTAATACAGAAATCCATTTTCGTTGCCATTTTAGGTAGGAACTGACTGGACCCTGCACAGTGCTGGCTTAGGCCGGTTCCAAAGGCAATGGAAGAGAGGAGGTCTGCCAAAGCTAAGACTTGAATTACTCTCATTGGCCCTGGAAGAACAGGAGCACTGTCTTCCTGGAGGAATTCTGGCGATCTGGCTTGGGGCAACTGTTTACCGCCTTCCAATTCACCTGGAAAACATAAGTGAGGTTGGAACTCAAGATCACAGGGTGGGGTGGGGCAGGTCTCTTTGTGTCCAGCCAATCTCCCCTCACCCATGCTGTTTTGGTTAAGTTTTTTTAATTCATTCATGAGGTGTGGGCGCCAGCATTTCTTGCCCATCTCTAATTGCCCTTGAGAAGGTGGCGATGAGCTGCCTTCTTGAATTGCAATGAGAAGGTTTGCACTCTGTTTGATGTGGCAGCTGCCAGAGCTTATGTCCATGCAGGTTCCTTCATCTTCAACATCTTTAGTGTCACACAGTCACTGGTGACCCAATGATATTGATGTGGCAACAATCACATCACTAAATACTTTGAAGGTAGATTTTGACTTTGCGCAGCACTAGACAGATGACAATCCAGATACCCAGGGTAATGCTCCAGGGACCCGGGTTTAAATCTCGCCACAGCAGATGGTGGAATTTGAATTAAAAAAAAATCAGGAATTAAAAGCCTAATGATCACAATGAAACCGTTGTCGATTGTTGTAAAAACCCATCCGGTTCACTAATGTCCTTTAGGGAAGGAAATCTGCTGTACTTACCTGGTCTGGCCTACATGTGACTCCAGACCCACAGCAGTGTGGTTGACTCTTAAATGCCCTCTGAACAAGGGCAATTAGGGATGGGCAATAAATGCTGGCCTAGCCAGTGACGCCCACATCCTATGAATGAACGTAAAAAAATGAGTTGGCAGCCACATTTACCTTTCTCCCTGGCTATTGTTATGGCTGACTCCAATGAATATAAAACTGCAAAAGATGGGGCAGCCAATTTGCTATCACTGATTCTATATTCGTGCACAAATTCAAAATGACCACTCTTGTATTTGCAAACCTCAATAGAGCGGGAATAAATGTTAAACATCATGTGCATTGATGCTTCAAGATCAAATTGATGGCAGTTCTGAACTCACTCAATGATTTAAGTTGCAAAAGGAGCCTGTGTAGCTCCCAATGGGTTTTGCACTTCAAACCCCTAATACAGGGATCAAAATTCCAGATGGTCAATAAAACCAGATTGATCTTCAAACACAGCCCAAATTGCTTGCTTACTCAAAATGGATAATGTAGAGAGCACGTGTGCAATAAAGAACAGCATAAGACATTTCTCACCTCATTGAAGTACTAGTGATCATTTAAGTAAGGAAACCTCAGTGTAAAAGTAATCCTGGGAATGGAAAAAGGGCCATGAGGCATGGAATCTTCAGGGAAGTTTGCCAGAGCTCCCCCTTTCTGGCCAGAGCTTCTGATCCTGGCTTCTCCAGAAATGCCTACCTTCAATCCAACTGTTTCCTTGTAGTACTGGATCACCGGGGGGAAGTTTAGTCACGACCCTTTTTTATGGCACTAGCTGCCCTATTCTAGTAAGTGTTCACTAACATACTGAGAAGCTGGGACATTTAATTCATTTTCTATGCGTTAGTGTGTGTGTGCCTGAGTGAATGGGTGCATGAGTGAATGTGTAGGTGGGTAAGGGGGTAGGGTGGTAGGTGGGTAGGGCGGCAAGAGTCAGGTTAGGTTGGAGAGCGTTGTGGGGTTTGGTCGGGAGTCATGTGCTGCGGCTGGGTCATGTCGGGTCAGGGGGGAGTTGGGACACCGGTGGGAGTCAAAAGGTAAGGTGGGGAAGTTGGATGGTGAGGTGGGTCAGGTCGGATCGGGTGGAGTTAGGGGGTCAGGGGGAGTCAGGACTCAGGTGAGGGCATTGGTTGGGGGGGGCGTCGAGAGGGGAGTCTGTGGGGGGGTGGGGGTCAGTGTGAGTGATTGGGAAGTCAGTTGTATAGTTATCCAAGAGTTAGACTAGACTATTTCTGTTGAACATTTCCTGGATAACTATCCAGGCAAGTAAGCCGTCCAACTGGTCTGACCCTAACATAGAGTTGGAGACTTTCTTGAAGGGTCCTGGGGTGTAAGAGAATTGCCCATTGGAAGTCCAAACTTCCTGGGCAATTCCCATAGGATCAGTGCGCTGGGATTTCCGAGGGGCCTGGAATGTGTCTTGGGGGATATGTCTGGTCTCCAACGATCTGATGACCATAAGATCTGGGCCAGAATAAACACATCCGTATTATAATGTGTGGCAGGTGTTTCAAAAAGACTCTTGGGCCTGAATTTTTTGTCCGTTGGGTGACATGCTATCGGCAGGCTTGGAAGCAGATGGGGAATGGGCCTCAGGCTGCGATCGGCCCCTGACCATGATTTCACGTTGGCTGGCCAGTTAACGACCAGCCAACGTGAAGCGGGCGTTGAACTGCTCAGCGCTGCTGGGGTGGGGGGAAGTGGGCGGGGGTCGACCGAACTGAGGGTGCGGCTGAGCGCTTCCAGTGAGCTCCCTAAAGACAGACAGCTGCCCCAGGGAATAAATGAAACGGCAAAAATGCTGCAAGATATGTCCATGCAGCACAATCAAGCACCTGAAAGCATACCTCACAAAAAAAACAGTCCCCAGTTATCTCTTTTTATTTTATTTCCCCACAAAGATTTCAGTCCGCCCTGGATCGAGGTTTGAGCAAATGTGAATGCCACCTGGGAGAATAGCCCGTCCGCCAACCGTAAATGCGGACGGGCCATGTAAAATCGCTATTAATTGTGTCGTTAATGGGCTTAATTGCCCGTGTCATTGGTGGTGGGCCCATTTCCAACTGCCGCACGTACCAGCCGATGAAATATCGCGGGAGTGCGTGATGATTTTGGGAAGCTCGTCCGACGTCATCTCGCGCTATTTGATGTCCATTTGGTTCGGGCGCGTGCCCGCCCGCCCACCCGCAAGATGTAACATTCCGGCCCTGATGTTCTTTTCCTTCACTCTATGGCCGGAATTTCTCCAGCATCTCGTGGGTCTCGGTGTCAGGCAGCAAGACAGCGGAGGCTATCTTACCAGCACTGGAGGGAGGAGGAGCGGTAGCTGGAACAGCCCTGGGTCATCCACTCAGGAATCACCGAGGCTGTCCTCCCTCTTCGAGTCCCATTCGTTTGTGAGCCCCTTCGACCTCGTCTTCTGTCACCGCAGAGGGACTAGCTGGCCAATGAGTGATTCTGGAGGGAGAAGTGTCAGTTTGTGACAGGTCCTTTCGGGGTCTCATGCAGGCACTCCCCCCGTGCACGTGGATTCTTCACGTTTCACACTCACCTCACTGTCCTGAGTATTTTCAATGCTGCCCGCTGGGTTTTGCTTTCAGTTGTCCATCTGAGCTGACCTGCATCTCCGCCCACCCACTGATCACACTCCCAAGCAGCACCTGACCTCGCCCACCACAATTGTCATTTCACTTTCGATTTAGACAGCGGGTTCTGGATTTGCTTTTTCGTCAGCTCCCCCATTTTTTCCCCCTCCCCCAGTCACCCATTTCCTTTCTCCCATCACAGTTGACACCCCCACCCACCGCCCCGGCATCTCCTTCCACATCCCCTCCGTGACCTACGAGCCACAACCTTTTTCCTTTTGGGGATGTCCAGGTGAACGTGCACATTCCCTTCCACCCCGAAAATCCCAATCCATCCACATTCACCTCCTCGGCCTCCTTCTTCCCATCCCCAGGATCCGTGTCTGTCTCCGAGTCCCCACCAAACACCCTTGCTGTTGCTTCTATCGCTTCCCTGGAACCTTCACCCTCCCACCCTACCGCCTCGGCCTGCCCTCAGCCATTCTCACCATTCCCTCATACCATGCCCAGTTTGCTTCCCAGGAGGCAGTCATGGACCCATCAGAGCCCTCCCTTGCACGTTCACCTGGACACCCCCCTCTCCAGACCCCTTCCCCCCCTCAGGACCCTTTACCCCTCTGGAAGCTGTCCCCTTCTGGAGAAACCCCCCGCCCTCCTGGAACCCCTATGCCCCCAGAACCTTGTTGCCCCCTCCCGCCTTAGTCCTCCCATCCCCACCCAGACTCCTCCACCACTTAGCCCCTCTCTCTGACTCCCTCAAACACCCCTTCTTCTTCCACCACCCATAGTCCTTCCCCCCTTCCTTTCTCCAGCCTTACCTCTTCCTCCTGCCTCACTTTTTCCTCCAGCTTTACTCCTTTCCCTTCCCAACTCCTTCCTACACCCTTACTTCCTACCCTCTCCACATTCCCTCCTCCCCCTGGACTCCCTCCCCTCTCCGCACTCCCTGCCCCACTGGACTCCCTTCTCTCTTTGCATTCCTTCCTCCCCCCGGACTCCCTCCCCTCTCTGCACTCCTTCCCCCCTCCGAACTCTTTCCCTTACACTTTCCGTTCCTCCTTACACCTACCTCCCCAGCCGCCATCTTCTCCCCCGTTATCCCATCCTCGCCCTGTACTCCCTCCCCCTTCCAACCTTATGCCCCAACACCTTCATTCCCCCAGCATCTTCATTCTCCCCCTCCCAATCTCACCCTGCCGAGACCTCTTCCTCTCCATCTTAGACTTCCTCTCGATCTTAGACCTTCTTCTCCCTCCCCCTCGACCCTTATCCATTGTGAGCATCAAAGGTGGCTTTCCAACTTCCGTGTGCTGTTTCAAAGCACAGCCATGTCCATGAGAATACACCCAGCCTGCCATGGATGTTCCTCCAGTGTGCCATTGCTGTTGGGCTCCAGAATATTCTGCTCCTCAGATGTCCGCAATGTGAGCAAGGCCCTGACAGTAAGTTCTGACTTCTGCACGTCACAGTTGTCAAGAGGTGTACTGCACTGTTGTGTTTTCCCACCGACGTGGACAAACGATCCAGCATGAAGTGGTGGGGGTGGGGGGTGTGATTAGTCTGGTGGGCTAGCCTTATAATGATATGCTGATGTATTACAATGAAGTTCCCGACGTCCAATGGCGGGAAATGCAAGGTGCCATCGACGGACTGAGCGGACGATCGCAAACTGGTCACAAGGCAGCAAGTGAAAGACTTGAGGCCAACACAGCATCCACACCAGGGATGATCAGATAATGAGGGCAGCCCAGCGACTGTCAAGACAAGCAGTGAGGAAAAAAGGGAACCTTGTACCAGGGTGAGAAATGGCTACTACTTCGCCCTTACCAGAATCATTTCAAAATATAGAGGACCCCAGACAGGCTGAGCAATAGCAAAATTGGCAAAGACATTTTACCTGGTCCGCAACACCTCAGGTCTTGAGAATAAAGAGAACAAAGGTCAAGTTAGCACTTCATTATATGCTGTTGGGAGCATAGCAGATGACACGCTGGCCGGACAGGCGGTGAATGAAGACACAGCCCCCTACGAGGATGTCATCAGAGACCTTGACTCATACTTCAGAGAGGGTGAAATTTATTCAGTGCAGGGACAAACAGGGTGAAAAGTTTGACTCATTCAGCAATGAATTGTACCGCCTAGCCAGATGTTGTGAGTATGGAAAGTAAAAGGCAATGTGATCAGAGATAGAATAGTCATTGGCACCTTAGATAAGAATCTGTCTGATTTCTTACAATCTCAGGAAGAATTTAGGCAAAGCTGTACAACTGGCCAGGCAGGCCGAAGAGAAGAGGCAGAAGAAGACCTTTGTCAGAAGGTGCGAGGGAAATTTCCCAGTGAAGTTGTTCAATTTGTGAGTTGTAAAACCGAAATTATAGCAAGGCAGCAACCAGGGAAACACCCTGAAAAGGCGCCACCCACCATTTTCCAATGACCCTGCGCGGCTGGAAGAAGATCCATAGGCAGAAAGATGCACAGTGTCATGGATGTGGCGGGTCAGGTCATTTTAAAGTGGTCTGCCATTCCAGGAAATCTGTATTTACCAGATAGAAGGAGAAATGTGTTAAAACAACCTCCATTCAAGAAACTCAAGACCTTGACAATCAGAAAAGCACCTTCCTAGGAGAAATAAAGGAAAATAAAAACCAGCATTGGAATGCTGACATTAATATAAATAGGCATGCAGCCGAATTCAAGGTAGGCACGGGAGCTGGTGTCTCAGTGTTATACGGCAGAGTTTCATGGCTGAATAAAGTGAACACTGCAACTGTGCTCTTTTCAACTCCAAGGTCCAGGGGGGGATCAAATTAAATGTTCAGGACCAACTAGGTACAACACTAAAATACAAAGATAGATAAATTTCTGAAATATTCTACATTATCAGGAATCAAGAATGCTCTTTGTTGAGCTTTTCTCTATACTTGGCATTCCAGACATTGTCACCTCTGTTAATGGGCAACAATTTTCCAATGAGTGCTTCCAATCCTTCACAAATTCAAATGGATTCATGCATGACACAAGCTCCCCAAAATACCCTCAGTCTAACCAAGAAGCTGGGCTAGGGCCATGCACTATAAAAGCCCTACTGAGAAAGAATGGTGACCTTGACTTTGAGCTTGCTCTGCTTAGTTGTCACTCCACACCATTACTTAATGGGTTTTCCCCATGCGAGCTTCTGATGGGCCACAGGCTAAAGGCCCAACTTTCTTTTCTGCCCCACACCTTGCTACCAAATGTCATGGTGGAAGACCATGACCGAGCTACAAAGAAGCCTACCGAGTGAGTCAAGCTCTTACATTTAACAAGAGGCCCAGGGCTCAAGACCTTCTGATTCTTAGAATGGGAAAGATTGCATGGATCAGGAACCAGAACCGTGCAGGTACAGTAATTGAGAAGCCACAGCGACCGAGATCCTATTTGGTCAAGACACAATCAAGCATCATTATAAGGGACTGATCTGCCCTGCTTTCAATCAGGCAGAAAACCATTAGCAGGAAGGGCAAAGTACGCCGAACCTTAAGAGAATCTCGGACATACAGAACAACAAATAAGGGAAGCCAGGAGTGACAGCACTCATTCAGGAAGACTGATGAAACTATCAAAGAGACTTTCCCTTTAAGAGAAGAGGCTTTGGGAGGAGGTGTAGGAAATGTGTGCATAATAGTATGGGGATAAAGACTTGGTGTGTGGAGGGGGTGGGGTGGGGGGGTGATTGGGGTGGATATAGAGTAAAGGGTTAACTCCAATGATAGCTACTGAGCATGTGCATAAGGAGATATGTCACAGTGATATCACTCACTGAGAGGAGGTGAGTGTGAAGCACCTCAGAGAGTAGCTCCAGCTATCTGTTGGTCTTATTTAACCTTTGTAAATAGTTGGCTTGTAAATAAATGTTTTCGAACAAAGGAGAATTGGCTCCAGCAAAATCTCTTCTAGAGCAAAAGGCCAATGAATCCTGAGATAAACCCATCGGCCAGAATTTTACCTCCCACGGGCAGGCGCATGCCCGACACGTCCGGTTGCGAAATAGCGCGAGGTGACGTCGGGCGAGTGTCCAGGAGTCATCACGCACTCGGTCAACATCTCGCTCGGTGGGGTGCGCACGGCAGTCGGAAGCGCACCTGCCGACAATTAAGCAGGCAATTAAACCCGTTAAGGGGGCAATTGAAAGTGATTTTTCGTGGCCCGTCCACTTTTCAGGTTGGCGGGCGGGCCAATCGGCCGGGTGACCTTTACAATTTTGCTCAAACCTCGATCCGGGGCGGGATGAAATCTCCGAGGGGAAGTAAAATAAAAAGAGATATCTGTGGATTGGGTTTTTTAATGAGGTACGTTTTCAGATGCTTGATTGTGCTGCATGGACATATTTTGCAGCATTTTTGTGGTGTGGTTTATTCTGTGAAGGCCTGCAGCTCCCTGAGGCGGCTGTCTGCCTTCAGAGCGCTCAGTGGAAGCGTTCACCAGCACCCGCGGTGACGTTGGCTCCTGGCCTCCTCCCGGCCTCACCGGCAGCATTGAGCCTTTCTCAGCAGGTGTTTCACGTTGGCTGGCCGTTAGTTGGCCAGCCAGCGTGAAACCTCGTCGGTGGCTGATCGCAGTCTGGGGCCTGTTTCCCATCCGCTCCCGAGTCCGCTGATAGCGCACGCCCGACGAGTGCAAAAGTCAGGCCATAATAACAGATAAGCCCTCTTTAAATGAGCTTATTATCTACACATGCTGTGCTAATTGAGATTTTAAGCAGTTCCCTGATCTCATACACTGTGCCCCTCCCTTCCAAAGGCACAATCATCAACTTCCCCAAAAAACCTGCCCTCGAGCACTCTGTCCTTGTAAATTATCCTTACACCCTGACCCTCCCTTTCCCTTACAAAGTTGTCTCATAAACCTTTGCCCATTTTTCTTATCATTCCATTTTTGTATTTGCCCAGTCAGGTTTCCATTGGTGAGAAGTTCTTTCACATAGTGCCACTTCTAGTTCTTACAAAGAACAGGTGTGGCCTGCAAAGGCAGTGGCCTGGGACATTGCATCCCTTTGGGGAATTGATCTAAGTCTGTACGGCACCAAGTGTCACTATATGAATGGATTTCTCCACATAGCACTGAAAGATTCTGATAAATCCATTTCCATTTAGCAGATAACAATGACTCATCTCTAGTTTAGTTTTCTACCTGAACATATTAAATGTTCATACAGTATTATCACACAGCATCATTTCTGGTTTCACTCATTTGAAAATAACAAACACAATAGCATGAGGGGTTTAAACAATGTGCTGTTTAGTTAGACAAAGGATTACAGGTATGGTGTGTTCAGTTAATCCAAAGAGAAGGTTTAATACCTTCTTTAATCAATCAATTGGATTAATCTTGGTCATGGCTGTTATTCTGGACATTATAATCAGAGCAAACTAGAAGCTATAATACCTGGTTTTAACCTCACAGATCAGGAGCAACATTAAATAATATGAGGAATCAAATCTATGTCAAACCTTGGGCAAATGGTGGTGGTAGTGGTAATGCCACTGGACTAGTAATCCAGAGACCCAGGCTAATGCCCTGGGGACATGGGCTCAAATCCCACAAATTGATGGAATTTAAATTCAATTAATACAAATGGAATTGAAAGCTGGTCTCAATAATATGATCAAGAAACTATCATCAATTGTCATAAAAAAAAACCCCATCTGGTTCACTAATGCCATTTAGGGAAGGAAATCTGCCATCCTTACCTGCTCTGGCCTACATATGTCTCCAGACCCACAGCAATGTGGTTGACTCTTAACTGCTCTCTGAAATAGCCTGGCAAGCCAATCAATTCAAGGACAATTAGGGATAGGCAAAAATTGCTAGCCTTGCCAGTGATGCCCACATCTCTTGAATGATTACGTTGCACCGAACTGTGGGATACTGAAGTTATGTAATAGTTTTCCTGGATACATATCCTTTATTTATTTGTTGTCCATTGGGGAAGGGAACGGGGAGACACAGCTTCAGCTGGTGTGTTGTGCGTACATCACCCCTTCTGAGTGCACCAAGATTGGGAATGGTGGGAATGATGGATGAGGAAAAGGTCCTAACAAGTTAGTGTTGTTGTGTGGCTGCATACCATTGTAATGTAAAGGCACTCGGCAGGGCAAGGGTTAACGTGGGACTGGAGAATTGCACCACTATAAATCAATCTGATGTATAAAATCACATGGTAATAGACTGGGAGAACAGTATAGAAAGAACATTCTGGTACCAGCCTGCATGGGGATAACAGCACCATGCATGACAATAAGCTGGAATCTCTAAATAGGTAAAGATTAACAATAAAGGGTTCGTGTTTAAATATACAAGTCTCAAGGCCTCATCATTGAGACAGCTAAAGAACAGTTAGTAGGGCAATGGCTCAGAAGGCAGAGACCAGCAAGGTGAGACAGCAATCTGGGGCACTGTCCTTGGGAAGGCAAGTGGCCAGTCACCTGGGAAAAGCATGGGAGCCCATACAGTATAAGCTCCATAGTTACTCATGCAAAGAAAGAAAGAGATAGATTGATAGACAGATAATTTGGTTTATTGAAAAATCATGGTGGAAGGTGCCGAATTGTGATGATGATACATATAAAATAAGTAATCGCAATTCACTACATAGTTATAGACAATCATTGCAACGAAAATAAAGTATAAAATAATAAACACATTGCACAATTATGAACATTTCAGTGTACAAATAATTACAACAAGTTGCAAAATGCAGGTCCTCTAATTTACAGAATAAAAATGAAAGATCTACTGAACTCTGCTTTTTTATGTTAAAGCCTACAGGCTGTATGTTGTCAGGCTGAGTTCTTTAAATTCCCAGTCATTTACTCACTATTTAAGAGGTTTTTTTTTAAAGCAGGGGATTGGGGCTGTCTCATAATCTATTTGTTGTGGAGTAGCTCCAAATCAGACAGCTCAGAATTGGGGGCTACTGCTGACAAATACCTTGTCTTGTGGTACAGGAACAATGGCAGGTGTTGCAGCTAGATTTCCTGTTTTGAATTACAGATGATGTCATGGCACTGTGAGGGACTTTCACACAGTCAAAAGCAGAATTTATCTCCAAAAGCAGAATTTATCTGCAGATGTAATGCCATGTGAACCAGACCTGCAGGGAAATGATTTACAAACCGCCCTACCTTCAATGAATGGGGAATATTTAAATATGTGCCTTTGCAGATCCAGCCATCATCACCTTTTTGCATTTCCCAAGAACAGCTAACGGCCACTCGCTTTCTTTCTGATGCTCAAATGTGCTTTTATTTTATCTTGGTGCACAAGGATTGTCAGCCCAGGCTGCAAAATAAGACAATGGGTCAAAATGTTAAGTGCAAAACAACTTTCTCACAGCCCTCTATAAATCAGGAGTGTTTATAAATAGGAAAACATTCAGGTGGCCTGATGGCAAATTTAATCATGCAGGTTACACCATTTGGATAAACGATGCTACACAAAACGAGAAAAGACCTTTGAAACAAAAACAGAAAATGCTGGAAAAATGCAGCAGGTCTGGCAGCATCTGTTTGAGAGGGGGGAGAAGAAGGTTCAACTGTGAGGGGGAGAGGAAGGTGAACCGGGGTGGAGGGGGCGAGTGTGAGGTTGGGGGCGGATGAAGGTGTCAGGGTAGGGCTGAGGTTGGGGGCAATGAAGCTGTTGGAAGTGAGGTTGGGACAGGGAGGAGGGAGTATGGAGGGAGGATGGTTTAATGGGGAGGTGGGCAGAAGGTGGGGAGGAAGGGAAGGAGTTCAGAGGGGGAAATGAGCTCAGAGAGGGGAAGGGGTTTGGAGGGGGGAAAGGAGTCCAGGGAGAATAAGGAGTCCAGGGGGAGGAGGGAATAAGGATGGGGGAGGATGTAAGGGGGGATGTCCAGGTGAACATGCAAGGAAAGGGTCTGTGGAGTCAATGACTGCCTCCTGGAGAGCGAACTGAGGGTGGGTTTGTAGGAAGGAATGGTGAGAATGAGAGAGAGCAGAGTGAGCCAGAAGGGTGGGAGGGTGAGGGTGCGATCGTAGCACTAGAAGAGATGGCGAGGGTGGTTGATGGGGACTCATAGGCAGACACGTACCCTGGCGTTGGAAGGAGGAGGTCAGGGAGGTCACTGTGGATGGGGGTGGGATTCTCAGGAAGGTAGGGAACATGCACGTCCACCTGAACATCCTGGATAAGACAAGGGATATGGCAGGTAGGTGACAGTAGGGAGGTGAAAGTTGTTGCCAGGGGGCTCAGCAGTGATGCGGGGAAGGACATGGGTGACTGGGGGAGGGGAAAGGACAGGGGCGTTGATCAAAAACTGCATGACTATCACTGCTGTCAAAATCAAAAGTGAGCAGAGCCTCATGTTGTGTGGGCACAGGTACTGCATGAGAGTGTGATCAGTGGGTGGGCAGAGATGCAGGTCAGCTCAGATGGACAACTGAAAGAGAACCCCAGCAGGCAGCAGTGAAAATACTTGGGACACTGAGTTGTGTGTTGGAAGAAGGCTCCGCTTGTCTGGGCGAGTGCCTGCATGAGGCACCGAAAGGCCCTGCCACTCACACACACATTCCTCCCTCCAGAATCACTCATGGTCTGCTGCGTGGAGCTGAACTGCTAGTTGGGGTGGGGGAGGAGGTGGGGGTTGTGGGTAGGTAGGGGGAGAGCTTGCAAAGCCTGTAAATGAAGCTGAAAGACAACATTACACGTTATTCAGTGAAAGTGGATATATGTTTAGATTATAAAGTGAAAAAATATGTTCACCTATGCAACTGCTTGTGATCAGAATTTTAAACAAATTCTACACCCACTACTACTTCTAGGTGCTGCCCTGACATCCGCAGCAGGGGTGGAGACAGCCTGTGCAATTGTCGGCCCTGTTGCCTCTGATGACTTTGGTGTGCATCCTCTGGAGAGCTGAGGCCTCGGGGGCCCTGGCTTGCTTTGGCTGTCCTCTTGTGGGCCGGCTGCTCTCTCTGCTGTGACAGAGCGTGAGGTTGAGGAGCTCACTTTCAAAGGGGACTCGGAGGGAGAGGGCAGCCTCTGAGATTTCTGAGCGAATGACCTAGGGATGTCTAGCTGCTGATCCTCCTCCCTTTGGGTACCTGAGGGCCCCGGCCTGACTGCTTGAGGGGAAGGAGCACCTGGAGGGATATCGAAGTCCCTTTTTCCCTCTTCCGTTGCTACTGCAGGAACTCACCCATGGTTATAGCAATGGGGTGCAGGTCATGGAGATCTCCATATGCACACGTGGGCACCACATCAGCAGGGAGCAGGCAGATGCACTCCTCCAACTCGCGTGCTACTCTGTTGAGGGCTTCCAGCAGCGCTGCGTGATGTTCTCCGCCTACTGCTTACTTTCCACGATGAGTTGGAAGGCCGAATCCAGAGGCTCGTCTTCTTTTTTTAAATTCATTCACAGGATATGGGCTTCGCTGGCTGGGCCAGCATTTATTGTCCATTCATAGTTGCCCTTGAGCAGATGGTGCTGAGCTGCCTTCTTGAACTGCTGCAGTCCATGTGGTGTAGGCACATCCACAGTGCTATTAAGCAGGAAGTTCCAGGATTTTGATCCAGCGACAGTGAAGGAATGACATTATATTTCCAAGTCAGGATGGTGAGTGACTTGGAGGGGAACTTCCAGGTGGTGGTGGTGTTCCCATCTATCTGCTGCCCTTGTCCTTCCAGATGGTAGTGGACATGGGTATAGAAGGTGTTGGCGAAGGAGCCTTGGTGAATTTTGGCATTGCATCTTGTAGATGGTACATACTGCTGCTACTGTGCGTCAGTGGTGGTGGGAGTGAATGTTTGTGGATGTGGTGCCAGTCAAGTGGGCTGCTTTGTCCTGGACGGTGTCAAGCTTCTTGAGTGTGGGAGCTGCACTCATCCAGGCAAGTGGAGAGTATTCCATCACACTCCTGACTTGTGCCTTGTAGATGGCGGACAGGCTTTGGGGGTCAGGAGGTGAGTTACTCATCACACGATTCCTAGCCTCTGACCTGGTCTTGTAACCACAGTATTTATGGCTCGTCCAGTTCTGGTTTGTGCTAACCCCAGGATGTTGATAGTGGGGGATTCAGTGATAGTGATGCCATTGAATGTCATGGGACAAAGGTTAGATTCTCTCTTGTTGGAAATGGTCATTGCCTGACACTTGTCTGGTGTGAATGTTACTTGCCACTTCTCAGCCCAAGCCTGGATATCATCCAGGTCTTGCTGCATTTGGACATGGACTGCTTCAGTATCTGAGGGGTTGCAAATGGTGCTGAACATTGTACAATCATTAGTGAACATCCCCACTTCTGACCTTATGATGGAAGGAAGGTCATTGATGAAGCAGCTGAAGATGGTTAGGCCGAGGACATTACCCTGGGGAACTCCTGCACTGATGCCCTTGAGCTGAGATGACTGACCTCCAACAACTACAACCATCTTCCTTTGTGCTAGGTATGACTCCAACCAGCAGAGAGTTTTCCCCCTGATTCCCATTGACTCCAGTTTTGCTAGGGCTCCTTGATGCCACACTTGGTCAAATGCGGCCTTGATGTCAAGGGCAGTCACTCTCACCTCACCTCAGGAGTTCAGCTCTTTTGTCCATGTTTGAACCAAGGCTGTAATGGGGTCAGGAGCTGAGTGACCCTAGAGGAACCCAAACTGGGCATCAGGTAGCAGGTTATTGCTAATCAAGTACCGTTTGATAGCACTGTTGATGACCCCTTCCACTACTTTACTGATGATGGAACGCAGACGAAAGGGGCGTTAAGTGCCCGGGTTGGATTTGTCCTGCTTTTTCTATAGAGGACATACTTGGGCAATTTTCCACAGACCTGGGTAGAAGATGCTAGTTTTGTAGCTGTACTAGAACAGTTTGGCTAGGGCCGCGGCAAGTTCTGGAGCACAAGTCTTCAGTACTATTGCCGGAATATTGTCAGGGCCCATAGCCTTTCCACTATCCAGTGCCTTCAGCCACTTCTTGATATCACATGGAGTGAATTGAATTGGCTGAAGGCTGGCATCTCTGACGCTGGGGACCTCTGGAGGAGGCTGAGATGAATCGCCCACTCAGTATTTCTGGCTAAAGATTGTAGCAAATGCTTCAGACTTATTTTTTGCACTGATGTGTTGGTCTCCTCCATCATTGAGGATGGGGATATTTGTGGACCCTCCTCCTCCAGTAAGTTGTTTAATTATCCACGACGCCTGGATGTGGCAGGACTGCAGAGCTTAGATCTGATTTGTTGGTTGTGGGATCTCCTAGTCCTGTCGATCACTTGCTGCACGCAAGTAGTCCTGTGTTATTGCTTCATCAGGTTGACACCTCATTTTTCGGTATGCCTGGTGCTGCTCCTGGCATTCCCTCCTGCACTTCTCGTTGAACCAGGGTTGATCCCCTGACTTGATGGTAGTTGTAGAGTGGGGGATATCCCAGGCCATGAGGTTGTAGATTGTGTTCGAGTACAATTCTGCTGCTGCTGATGGCCCAAAGCGCCTCCTGGATGTCAGTCTTGAGTTGTTCGATTTGTTCGAAATCTATCCTTTTTAGCACAATGGTAGTGCCACACAACACGATGGAGGGTGTGCTCAATGTGAAGGCAGGACTTCGTCTCCACAATGACTGTGCGGTGGTCACTCCTACCGATATGTCATGGACTTTCATTCCCTCACCATGGGATTCAAACCCAGTCCCCAGAGCATTACCCTGGGTCTCTGGATTATTCGTCCAGCGATAATTCCACTATGCCATTGCCTCCCCCCACCACCTCCTCCCTTCTGACTTGGATTTCACAGATGCCTCTTCCACAGCAGTCCTCGCAGTGCCGGGAACTCAGCTGAACCTGCCTCCTCCTGCTGCGGAAACGTGCCCATGCCATGACCACCAAATTGTAAACCCGACACTGCTCTACATCTAGGTCCCACCGAGGTGCATGTCTCTGCGCTGGTGGAGGGTGTCGGTAGGCGCTGTGATGGGCCGTCCGAGCTGTTTATTTCCAGGTCTTCAACGGAGGAGGTGTCCTCTCGGCAGGAGGTGGGGATGTGGATGGAGCTAAGGGACTGGTTGGTTGAGGGTGTTGGTCGCTTGGCAGAGTTCCCTATGAACCAAAGTGGAGATAATTAGTGCCTCGCAGCAGAGTCAAAAGCAGGAGAGAGTTCTTACAGTTGCTTTGAGAGAGGAATGGTGGGGTGCAGGATGTGGGTGTGAGGAGGACACATGGCATTGTGTGCAATGTTTGTGTGGTGAACGGAGACATGGAACAGATGAGGACGCGAGCTCGAGAGGATATGAACCTCATGGAGATGTGAGGGTGTGTGTGAGAGTTAGAGGTGTTGTCCATTGAGGTGTGAGATCCCTGTGGATGTGCGATGGGTTTGGGAGTGTGTGTTGAGAGTGATAAGGCAATTTACTTATCCTAGCAGAACGGTTGAGAGCGTTCATCCTCTTCCTGCACTGGATGCTGACCTCCTCTGTGCTCCAGTGGTGCTGACTGCCCCTGCCACCACCTCCTAGGCTGGATTGGTGACTCTGGTGGACCTCCCGTGGCCAGAGCTGGGGGGGTAGAAGATATCGCAGTTTCCTACCACTGCATCCAGCAGGTGCCCCAGAGAGGCGTCACTAAATTTGGGGGCTGCCGTCTTCTTTGTTTCCGGGGCCATCTGACACCAGGAGTAATCCTGGTCTGAAGACATGAAGTAGACATGTGCTCTGGTGCACTTTAAATATGGTACCTGGAGCGAGAAAGCACTGAGGGCACGGCATGGCGGGCAAATCTGAGCCCCCCAGCCAGTGATCTGGCATGTTTTCTGTGAATAATTTATCAATGAGGCGGGAACGCTGGGAATGGGACAATATGGCGCGAAAAGCCGCCATTGCGGCCGATGGGTAAAACGTCCTTTTTCCTGCTGGCTACTGCACTTTTTACAAACCTGGGGTGATTCCGCTCCTGATTGAATGCAAAAATGAACCTAGCTAGGTCTAAAAAAGAAGACGGAGCAAAATTTAAAAATGAAAAAAAGGCTGAAAGGCAGCAAAAGAATCCATCGTGCAGATGAAAAGCCAGGCCTGATTGGATGTCGAGACAGAGTCAAAGGACCTGGCCAAATCACAAGAAGGCTGAGCAAAACTAAAAAAAAGGAAAAAGGGCTGAAACAAAATATGCACTGTGCAGATGAAAAGCCAGTGCTGAGTGAAAGCAGAGTCAACAGGCCTAACCAAATCAGAAGAAAGTTGTGCAAAAAAACAGTAAAAATGCTGAACTTACCTTTTGAACAGGCAGTCATCAGGGAGTGAGGAAAAAACATGTTTTTTAGAAGAAAAAGCTGCGGGCAGAGTTTAAAAATCATCTTCCAGCAGATTCCTCCACTTTAAAAATCCTATAGCCGGCCAAAACTACTATCGTAAAGAGTTCTAAGTGCATTGCGAGCATGCCAGAACCCGACGAAGCACGGGAAGAACACAAAGAGACAAAAAAAATGCTAGCAGCTGGGAAGCCATCTTGGAGAGAGAAAAAAAATGGTTACTGCACAGATATTCTTAAAAGGGCAACACTTGAAGCTGTAACTACAGGAAAAATCAAAAGACCATGGACAGGAAATTGAAACTACCAGGCTATTCTAGGCTAAAGCAATGGTCAAGCCAGGCCCAAGATTGGGAGTCTTAGAGAAGAAAATTCTTAGATTACAGGAGTACATTAGAATTAAGTAAGAAATAAAAAGAAGTGCAAGGTAATACATTTTTATTCTTGTTTGATATATTTGTGGATGAAGTAATCCTAAACCAAGGTATAGATGAAACCTCAACCACATTTGGTGGGGTACCAAAAGCCTTTGACAAATATTTTTGTCTCCAAGTGGTGGAGTGTGCAGGCCTTAAGAGAAGGTCTAAAACACCCCCAATAAAGCGCCAAGGGAGACAGAGGGCCCCACAGCTAGGGAGACAGAAGAACCCAGAGCAAGGGAAACAAATGAACCCAGAGCGAGGGAGGCAGAAGACCCCAGAGCGAGGAAGACAGATGAACCCAGAGTGAGAGAGACAGAAGATACCAGAGCCAGGAAGACAGAAGACCCCAGGCCAAGGGAGAGAATATGTAAGCAAACCACAAGATGGCCAGAGGCCATGTCAGCATAATGAAGTGCATGAGCTGAAGAGTTTAGCGCAGAAGGAAAAAGTGGCTGAAAGGCTGAAAAAAACAGCTGAAAGGTTTTAAATTAAAGCTTTTTGAAACTGTTGACACATTACCCAAACTGCAACAACAAGCAGTAATGCAGAGGGAGCAGCTGGCTGTGAATGAAGGAAAGCTATCAGATATAACCCAAAAGCCAGAAAACCTACAAAAAGAAAATTAAACTGTTCTAAAAGAAATTGTTCATTTCAAAACTGAGTTGAAGAAACTCAACCAGAAGTACAGCCAAGCACAACAGCAGGCAGAAGAGGTACTCAAAGAAGTCACTGTCCTGAAAGACTTTTTGAAGAACAGACCTATCTAGCCCTGGAAAAAAAGGAGGAGCTAAAAATGATGTTGAATACTACTTCAGCAAAAGCAGCATTGGAGCTATCAGTAGAACCTGAAGTTCAGCATGAGATGGCAGGAGGTCAACAAGAAAATAAACAGTTGAAAAAGCAGCTGATTGTCCTTCAAGATCAAATGCAAAAGGAGTATGTAACACTTCAGCAGCATGAAGAAGTGAAGATCGTCTTGAACTGCAGAATTAAAGAGCAGCAGAAAAAACTCGAGGAGACTCTTGAACCACAAGAAAATTCAAGATGAAGCAATTAAGCTTTACAAATAAAACAAGAACCTGTTGAAGGATTTCATACATTACAAGGATCCTTTGGGTGAAAGTTTATTCCTGTGGAAAATTACGGAGAAGCAAAATTAATTTAATTTGAACATCACTAATGTTTATGTCTCTATTACCTGCCTGGGAAATTATTCTGAACATGTATGGTTCTTTAAATCAAGAAACAATTCTTAATATCTGCCTAAATCTGCAATGAACTCACCTCCTGGCTCCCAAAGCCTGTCCACCATCTATAAGGCACAAGTCAGGAGTGTGATGGAATACCCTCCACTTCCCTGCATGAGTGCAGCTCCAACAACACTCAAACAGCTCGATGCTATCCAGGCAAAAGCAGCTCACTTGATAAGCAACCCAGCCACAATCATAAATATTCACTCCTCCACCAGTGGCATACAGCGGCGGCAGTGTGTACCATCTACAAGAATCACTGCAGCAACTTGCCGAGGTTCCTTCGACAGCGCCTTCCAAAATGCGATTCTTACCACCTAGAAGGACAAGGGCACAATGAGAAGACCACCACCTGGAAGTTCATCTCCAAGTCACACACCATCCTGACTTGGAAATATATCACCGCTCCTTCACTGTGTCTGGGTCAAAATCCAGGAAATCACTTCCTAACAGCATTGTGGGTGTACCTACACCACATTGACTGCAGCGGTTCAAGAAGGCGGCTCACCCATCTTCTGTTGGGCAATTGAGAATAGACAGTAAATGCTAGCAGCAACACCTACATCCCATGAATGATTTTTTAAAATATTCACTTATTTAAATTAAGTCCTTTAGCCCTGCTCACTCTTACTTGAAAGTAATGTTCTGAGCCCAAGCCTGATTTATTTTGCGTAATGTTTTTGGGATCTTCTCCAAACAGCTGAACAGTTAATCAAACTTGCACGATAAGCACCATTAATAAATTTTGTGTATTATCTTAAATGTGAATAGCTGCAATTTAGTATCAGGATAGCAAAACTGCACTTTTCCACCTCAACTTTCCATATGTCAGAAAATTCTGTGCCTTGATCCAGGATTCTCTGGCCATTAGTTAGAAAATTGCTGACCGGGATGAGTAATTCCCCACCCAATAAAAGAGATATTCTTAGTGTAGAGGGGGCAGAGTTCTTAAAGTGCATCCAGGAGAGCCAGCACATAGAAACTCCAACAAGAGAAGGGGCGATACTGGACCTAATCTTAGGGAATGAAGCCGGGCAAGTGGTAGAAGTGTCAGTGGGGGGTATTTCGGGGAGAGTGACCATAGCTCTGTAAGATTTAAGGTAGTTATGGAAAAGGGCAAAGATGGACTGGAAATAAGGGAAGAAAATAAAGGAAATAAGATGGACTGGAATTGGGGGAAGGCCGATTTCAACTGGGATCAGCTACTTGTAGGAAAGTCTACATCAGACCAGTGGGAGTCATTCAAAAAGGAAATAGAGAGAGTTCAGGGCCAACATGTTCCTGTAAAAGTGAAGGATAGGCCCAATAAATCCAGGGAACCCTGGATGACAAGGGATATTGAGGATTGGATAAGGAAAAAAAAGAGGCTTATGGCAGATACAGAGGGCTGAAAACAGCAGAAGCCTTGGAGGAGTAAAGAAAGTGTAGGGTGGCACTAAAAAAAAAATTAGAAGAGAGAAGAGGGGGCATGAAAAAATGCTGGCAGGCAAGATAAAAGAAAATCCTAAGGCATTTTATAAATATATTAAGGGCAAGAGGATAACCAGGGAAAGAGTGGGGACCATTCAGGACCAAAGTGCAATCTGTGCATGGAGCCAGAGGACGTAGGTGAAGTTTTAAATGATTACTTTTCATCTGTGTTCACTCTGGGGAAGGATGATATAGGTGTAGAAATCAGGCAGGGGGACTATGATATAGTTGAACAAATTAGCATTGAAAGGGAGGAGGTATTTGTGGTTTTGGTGGGCTTAAAAGTGGATAAATCCCCAGGCCCAGATGAGATGTATCCCAGGCTGCTATGTGAGGCAAGGGAGCAGAATGCAGGGACTCTGTCACTAATTTTCAAGTTCACTCTGGCCACAGGAGAGCTGCCAGAGAATTGGAGGACAGCAAGTGTGGTACCATTATTCAAGAAGGGTAGTAGGGATAAATCAGGTAATTACAGGCCAGTGAGTCTAACATCAGTGGTAGGGAAACTATTATAAAAAACTCTGAGGGACAGGATTAATCTCCACTTGAAGAGGCAGGGATTAATCAGGGATAGTCAGCATGGCTTTGTCAGGGGGGGGATCATGCCTAACAAATTTGCTTGAATTTTTCGAGGTGTGACTAGTTGTGCAGTTGGAGTAGTCTACATGGACTTCAGTAAGGCTTTTGACAAGGTCCCGCATGGGAGAGTGGTCAAGAAGGTAAGAGCCCATGGGATCCAGGGCAATTTGGCAAATTGGATCCAAAACTGGATTAGTGGCAAGAGGCAGAGTGTGATGGTCGAAGGTTGTTTTTGCGATTGGAAGCCTGTGACGAATGGTGTACCGCAGGGATCAGTGTTGGGACCCTCGCTGTTTGTGTACATTAATGATTTAGACATGAATATAGGAGGTGGGATCAGTAAGTTTGCAGATGCCATGAAAATTGGTGGTTTTGTAAATAGTGAGGACAAAAGCCTTAGATTACAAGATGATATAGATGGGCTGGTAAGATGTGCAGAGCAATGGCAAATGGAATTTAATCCTGAGAAGTGTGTGGTGATGCATTTTGGGAGGATTAACACAGCAGGGGAATACATAATGAATGATAGGACCCTAGGAAGTACAGAGGGACCATAGTGTACTTGTCTATAGATCCCTGAAGGCAGCAGCACAGTTAGATAATGTGGTTAAGAAGGCATATGGGATACTTGCCTTTATTAGCCGAGGCATAGAATATAAGAGCAGGGAGGTTATATTGGAGCTGTATAAAATGCTAGTTAGACCACAGCTGGAGTACTGTGTGCAGTTCTGGTCGCTGCACTATAGGAAGGATGTGATTACACTGGAGAGAGTGCAGAGGAGATTCACCAGGATGTTGCCTGGGTGGAATGTTTCAGCTATGAAGAGAGACTGGATAGGGCAGGGTTGTTTTCCTTAGGGCAGAGAAGACTGAGGGGAGACCAGGTAAAGATATACAAAATTATGAGGGGTGTAGATAGTGTAGGTAGAAAGAAGCATTTCCCCTCAGTGGAGGTGTCAATAACCAGAAGGCGTAGGTTTAAGGTAAGGGGCAGGAGGTTTAGAGGGGATTTGAGGAAAACATTTTTCACTCAGAAGGTAGTTGGAATCTGGAACACATTGTCTGAGGGGGTGGTAGAGGCAGGAACCCTCACAACATTTAAGAACTATTTAGAATAGCACTTGAAACGCCATAGCATACAGGGCTATGGGATAAGTGCTGGAAAATGGGATTAGAAGAGAGATGTGCTTGATGGTTGGCACGGACACAATGGTTCAAAGGCCTGTTTCTGTGCTGTATAACCTTATGACTCTATAACTCTATGGTTGCGGGTAAGAGTCAGATGACGAGCCTCTGGATTCAGCCTTCCAGCTCATCGTTGGGAGTCAGCAAAAGGTGGGGGAACATCACTCAGAGATGTTGGAAGTCCTCAACAGAGTGGCTTGTGAGCTGGACGGGTGTGTCTGCTGCTCTCTGATGAAGTGGTGCCCACATGTACTCACATGGAGGTCTCCATGGAAAGGATACCGGACGCCATGGAGACCCTGGTCCAGCAGAACGTGGAGATGTATGCAGACCTGACCTCCATCACGGGAGCCATGGACGAGTGGCGACGTGAGAGGTAAACAGGGCACCTCGACACCCCTCCAGGTGCTCCTTCTCCTCAAGTAGTCAGGCTGGGGCTTTGGGCACCTGTAGGGAGGAGGAGTGGCAGCCGGACACCCCTGGGTCATCCACTCAGGAATCTCAGGAGATGTCCGCTCCCTGAGTCCCCTTTGCCTGTGAGCCCCTCAACCTCATCCTCTGCCACCACAGAGAGAACAGCTGGCCCACAGGAGGACAGCCAAAGCAAGCCGGGTCCCTCAAGGCTTTGGCTGTTCAGAGGATGCACACTGAAGTCATCAGAGGCAACAGAGCCAATCATTGAACAGGCTGCCTCTACCCCTGCTGCGGGTGTCAGGGCAGCATCTAGAAGAAATGGTAGGCCTAGAAAAGTTAATAAATTCTGATTAGAAGTGGTTGCATGGGTGAACAAATTTTGTCACTTTATAATCTGAAAATGTATTCACTTTCACTGAATCATGTGTAAACTTGTCTTTCAGCTTCATTTACAAGCTTCACGAGATCTCCCCTTGCATCCGCCATCCCCCCATTAGCAGTTCAGCTGCACGCAGCTGGACCATGAGTGATTCTGGAGGGAGAGGTGCTTGTGGCAGGGCCTTTTGGAGCCCCGTGCAAGCGGAGCCTTCATCCACCACACTCATCTCACTATCTTGAGCATTTTCAATGCTGCCTGCTGGGGTTCTCTTTCAGTTGTCCATCTGAGCTGACCTGCATCTCCGTCCATCCACTGATCACACACCCATGCAGCACCTGTGCCCGCACAACATGGGGCTCCGCTTACTTTTGATTTCTGAAAAATAGTAGTTGTCAAGTTCTCGTAGACTCCCCCATCCTTTCCTCTCCCCCAGTCACCCATGTCCCTTCCCCATCACTGTGGGACCCCCCTGACATCACCTTCCACCTCCCCACTGTCACCTGCCAGCCTGAACACTTGCCATTCCAGGATGTCCAGTTGAATGTGCACATTCCCTACCTTCCTGAAAATGCCATCTCCATCACGTTACCCTCCCCGACATCCTCCTTTCCCACTCTCTGGGCCCATGTCTGCCTCTGAGTCCATACCAACCACCCTCGCCATCCCTTCTACAGTTAATGATGCACCCTCGCCCTCCTACCAGCTCCCTCTGCCCCCTCTCACACTCACCATTTCCTCCTACCACACCCACCCTCAGTTCGCTCCCCAGGAGGCAGTCATTGACCCACAGATCCTTCCCTTGCACGTTCATCTGGACAGCTCCTCCTCTACCCTTATTACCCCCTCCACTTACTCCCTCCTTCATTCTTACTTCCCCCCCGGACACCTTCACCCCACCCAACTCCTTACTCTCCCTGGATGCTTTCCGCTTTCCGAACTCCCGCCTCTCCCTGGACACCTTCCCCTCTCCAAATTCCCTCCTCTCCCTGGATGGCTTCCCCCCTCCTAACGCCCTCCCTTACATCTTCCTCTCCACTTGCAGCATTCTCCCCCGTTACACCCTCCTCCCCCCATACTTCCTCCTCCCCCTGAGACACCCTCCTTCCCCCTCCCAACCTTACCACCCACGATATCTTCGACCTCCCACTTCCAACCTCATCCTCCCTGGTACACCTTCCTCTGCCCCCCTTGCCAATCACCCACAGCAGCCTATGGCCAAGACTGTGATGTTCTGAAGCAGGCCTGAAGCATCAACAGAGACCCCCCACTTTCCCAGAGCTGCTTCGTTGCGGAGCCATGTCCGTGAGAATCCACCCAGCATGCGACGCATGTGTTCCTCCAGGGTCCGGCAGCTGTAGGGCTCCAGCCTCTTCTTTTCCTCGGATGTCCATGATCTGAACAATTCCCTACTTCTGCATGTCACGCTTATCCATATGCAGTCTGGTTCGATGTGTTTTCCTGCCAGTGTAATGGTTAATCGGCATGCAGGGATGAATCCGGTCAGGTTTCGCTTTACATTCCATTAGCGGGATGCAAATCCTGTTCACACCGGTCCCCAGTGGGATTTTCGTTCCCGCTGTGATTTCACGCTGTGATTTCAAGTCAAATTCTCACCCCCTGCCTGCCGCCAATGGGACCTGGTGATTCCGCCCTCTAGCTTTTTTTTTTACCATTTTTGCACTTGCTGGCCTTATCTGCTGGTGTGCTCTTAACTTTGTACTCGCTGCCATGCTCTGATTATCATTACCCAAATTGCTAATCTGCTCCATTACCTCATTGTTACCCTTTGATTTACTACATCTCCTTTCACATGATCCTTTCTCCCCACTATTTAGCTTAAAGCTCTCTCTACCATCCTAGATATATGACACACCAGAACACTGGTTGTAGCACAGCTCAGGTTAAGACTGTCCCAAAAGTACAGCTCCCACTTTCCCCAGTACTGGTGCGAGTGCCCCATGAATGGAAACCTCCATTTCTCGCACACCACGCGTTTGATCCACGGATTCATCTCTCTAATATTATTAACCAATTTGCTTGTGGCTCAGGTGATATTCCAGAGATTATTACTTTTGAGGGCCTACTTTTTTAATTTGGCCCCTTGCTATTCATAATCCCTAAACAGAACCTCTTTCCCAGCCCTACCTATGTCTTTGGAGCTACGTGGACCATGACAACTGGATCGTCCCCCTCCCACTGCAAGTTCCTCTCCTGGCACCTTGCAGACAACACAGCCTTCTGGACTCATGCTCTCGGCTGCAGAGAACTGTGTCTATCCTCTGACTATACAATCCGCTACACTACCACTACATTCCTATTAACTGCCCCCGCTTCAATAGCTTCCTGTACCATGGTGCCATGGTCAGCTTGCTCCATTCTGCAGCTCTCGCTTTCAGCCATACAGTTCTGCAGGAACCTCATAACTGCTGGAAAATTGCAAGGGCTGAGGCTCCTCCACTTCTACCTTCTGGGTCTCCATACCTGCCTCACTCACAGTCATACCGAGCAAATTGTTGGGGCTGCGGGCTGACAAATCCCCAGGTCCAGATGAACTTCATCCTAAGGTTTTGAAAGTAGTGGCTAGTGAGATAGTTGATGCACTGGTTTTAATTTTCTAAAATTCATTGGATTCGAGGAAGGCTCCATTAGATTGGAAAATAGTGAATGTAACTCCATTATTCAATAAGGGAGGGAGACAGAAAGCAGGAAACTATAGGTCAGTTAGCCTAACATCTGTCATAGGGACAATGGTAGAAGCTATTATTAAAGATGTTATAGCAGGGCACTTAGAAAAATTCAACACAATCAGGCAGAGTCAACATTGTTTTGTAAAAGGGAAATCATGCTTAATCAATTTATTGGAGTTCTTTGAAAGACTCACATGTGCTGTGGATAAAGGCGAACCGGTGGATGTACTGTACTTAGATTTCCAGAAGGCCTTTGATAAAGTGCCACATCAAAGGCTATTGTAGAACATATGAGCTCATGGTGTAGGGGGTAACATATTGGCATGGATAGAAGACTGGCTAGCTAACAGGAAGCAGAGAGTTGGCACAAATGGGTCTTTTGCTGGTTGGCAGGATGTGACGAGTGGTGTGCCACAGGGATCAGTGCTGGGGCCTCAACATTTTAAAATTTATATAAATGACTTGGATAAAGGGACTGAAGAAATGGTGGTTAAATTTGCTGATGACACAAAGATAGGTAGGAAAGTGAATTGTGAAGATGATGTAAGGCGGCTACAAAGTGACATAGGTAGGTTAAGTGAGTGGGCGAATATCTGGCAAATGGAGTATAATGTGGGCAAATGTGAAATTGTTCATTTTGGCAGGAAGAATTAAAAAGGAGCTTATTATCTAAATGGTGAGAGATTTCAGAGCTCTGAGATTCAAAGGGACCTGGACATCCTAGTGCATAAATCGCAAAAGGTTAGTATGCAGGTACAGCAAGTGATTAGGAAAGCTAATAGAATGTTATAATTTATTGTGAGGGAAATTAATTACAAAAGCAGGGAGGTTACGCCTCAGTTGTCCAGGGCATTGATGAGACCACATCTGGAGTATTGTGTACAGTGCTGGTCTCCTTATTTAAAGAAAGATGTAAATGCATTAGAAGCAGTTCAGAGAAGGTTTACTAGGCTAATACCAGGAATGGGCGGGTTGTCTTATGAGGAAAGACTAGACAGGTTGGGCTTGTATCCACTGGAATTTAGAAGGGTAAGATGCAACTTAATTGAAACCTTCAAGATCCTGAGGGGTCTTGACAGGGTGGATGTGGAGAGGATGTTTCCTTTTGTGGGAGCATCTAGTACCAGGGGTCACTGTTTAAAAATAAAGGGTCGCTCATTTAAGACAGAGATGAGGAGAAATTTTTTCTCTCAGAGGGTTGTGAGTCTTTGGAACTCTCTTCCTCAAAAGGCTGTGGAAGCAGTCTTTGGATATATTTAAGGCAGAACTGGTAGATTCTTGATTAACAAGGCATGAAAGGTTATCGGGGATAGGCAGGAAAGTGGGGTTGAGGTTACATTCAGATCAGCCATGATCTTATTGGAGCAGCCTCGAGGGGCCAAGTGTCCTACTCCTGCTCCTAATTCATGTTTGTATGTTCGTATACCCTTCTGTCCCTGACCACTGACCAAATCAGAAGACCCTATCCTAAGCGGTGTGACCATCTTCTGGATTAAAAAGCCTATGTACCTGTCCCCCTCCCTGATGTATCGCAGTGTCTGCAGCTCAGCCTCCAACTCAATGACTCTGAGCTGAAGCTCCTCAAGCTGCGGATACTTGCTGCAGATGTGTTTGCTTTGGATCACACAGGTGTTTAGGCTCCCCACATTCTTCAGTCACAACACATCACCTGCCCTGCCATCCTTATTGTGTGCTAATTAATTTGTTTTCTAAATTAATTTATAACTAACATACCCTTCTACTCCCAAAAAGCTTTACTACTGGTAGTAAAGTTTACTAATACGAATAAAACCTTACAATTACTCATGAATTTTATGCATTTTCAAAGAAAAAGAAGCAAAATAAGAAAAGGTAGTCACAAGCAATCATTTACCTGTTTCTCTGTGATATTAGGCTGATTTTTTTCAGAACTTAATCAGTCCACAGAGTGGCTATATGCTTTGCTGCTTTTTCTCACTCTCTCTCTCCCCTCTCTCATGCCACATTATTTCTTGCTGCTCCCTCACTCTCCCTCTCTCCCATCTCAGGATATTAAAGTGATTCAAAGGTGGAAATGTAATCCTTTTTCTTCGTTCATGGGATGTGGGCTTCGCTGGCTGGCCCAACATTTATTGTCCATCCCTAGTTGCCCTTGAGAAGATGACAGTGAGCAGATGTGTTTGCTCTGGATCATACAGGAGATCTTGAACCTCTGCAGTCCATGTGATGTAGGTACGCCCACAGTTCTGCTAGGAAGGAAGTTCCAGGGCTTTGATGCAGCGACAGTGAAGGAACGGTGATATATTTCCAAGTCAGGATGGTGAGTGACTTGGAGGGGACCTTCCAGGTGGTGGTGTTCCCACCTATCTGCTGCCCTTGTCCTTCTAGATGGTAGTACTCGTAGGTTTGGAAGGTGTTGTCTATGGAGCCTTGGTGAATTACTGCAGTGCATCTTGTAGATGGTACATACTGCTGCTACTGTGCGTTGGCGGTGGAGGGAATGAATGTTTGTTGATGTGGTGCCAATCAAGCGGGCTGCTTTGCCCTGGATGTTGTTGAGCTTCTTGAGTGTTGTGGGAGCTGCACTTATCCAGGCAAGTGGGGAGTATTCCATCGCACTCCTGACTTGTGCCTTGTAGATTGTGGACAGGCTTTGGGGAGTCAGGAGGTGAGTTACTCATCGCACAATTCCTAGCCTCTGACCTGCTCTTGTAGCCACAGTATTTATATGGCTAGTCCACTTCAGTTTCTGGTCAGTGCCAGCACCTTTGCTGGGTCTGTCCTGCCGGTGGGACATGACATGCCCAGGGATGGTGATGGTGGTGGCTGGGATGTTGTCTCTAAGATATGATCCTTTGAGGATGACTATGTCAGGCTGTTGCTTAACTAGTCTATGAAACAGGTCTCCCAATTTTGGCGCTAGCCCCCAGATTTTAGTGAGGAGGGCTTTGCAGGGTCGATAGGGCTGAAATTGCCGTTGTCATTTCTGGTGCCTAGGCCGATGTCGGGTGGTCCATCCGGTTTCATTCCTTTTTTGCGATTTTACAGCAGTTTGATACAACTGAGTAGCTTGCTAGGCCATTTCAGAGAGCCTTTAAGAGCCAACCATATTGCTGTGGGTCTGGAGTCACATGTAGGCCAGACCAGGTAAGGACGACAGATTTCCTTCCCTAAAGGACATTAGTGAACAAGATGGGTTTTTACAACAATCAACAGTGGTTTCATTGTCATCATCAGACTTTTAATTCCAGATTTTTATTGAATTCAAATTCCACCATCTGCTGTGGTGGGATTTGAACCCAGCATTACCCTGGGTCTCTGGAATACCACTACGTCATTGCGTAATACAAGGAAGAATACAGGAAACTGGTGTCTACATCACCTTAGCAAGGCAATGGTAAATTGTAAGTTACCACGGCCTAACAATGGATGACCTTAAGGATACCCCTAAAACACTTGTCAACTGAATTCTCGAAACTGGGTGACCACCATCCTCACCTCTCAGTATCCTCTTTGTCTGAAGGATGTTGACTAAAACAAAGGATGTTGACTAGAAAAAAGGATGTTATCCAGCATGTGTGCTCAACATGCTTCCTGCTGGTTCAACTCTTTTATGGTATAAATATAGGAATCACACAGTAGGATTTTTAGATTCATTGGATTCACTCCTGCGTCTCTCAAGGTAAAGTTACGGCTGCTGTAGTGCAGTGATGATAGTTCTCCCCTTAATTGGGATGAGGATATCTCACTAGGCTCAGTAGCTTTCTAAGGGGATTTAAGGTAAATACTACTGTAAATATTCATGGATATCTTAAACATGTCTCAGTGATGTTATTAAGACGCGAATTCTCTAACAGAAATAAAATTATGCTTACTTTTGCCAGAACCATCAATGTTGCAATTCACATCAAACGTGAATTGCATGTTCGATTCTTTAATAAACTTTGATATAATTTAGAAAATATATTGTCTCATACAGTTTTCTATAGCCAAACTCAGGAACCCAGCTCTGTACACTCTTCAGTGGAGAGGTACATTGTTGAGGAGAGATGTCCGGACCCTTATAAGAATCATAGAGTCATAGAAAGTTCATGGCACAGAAAGAGGCCACTTGGCCCATCATGTCTGCACCGGCCGAAAAATAAATCATCCAGCACTTGAGGTGCATATCTAGGCACCTTTTAAATGAGTTGAGGGTTTCTGCCTCTGCTGCCCTTTCAGGCAGTGAGTTCCAGACCCCACAACCCTTTTGGCGAAAAGATTTTTCCTCACCTTCCCTCTAATCTTTTTACCAATCACTTTAAATCTATTCCCCCTAGCCACTGACCTCTCTGCTAAAGTAAATAGGCCCTTTCCATCCACTCTATACAGGCCCCTCACAATTTTGTACACCTCAATCAAATCTCCCTTCAGCCCCCTCTGTTCCAAGGAGAACAATGCCAGCCTATCCAGTCTTTCCCCAGAGCTGCAATTTTCCAGTCCTGTCAACATCCTCATAAACTTAAAAGCAAAATACTGCGGATGCTGGAAACCTGAAACAAAAACAAAAATAGCTGAAAAAACTCAGCAGGTCTGACAGCATCTGCGGAGAGGAATACAGTTAACATTTCGAGTCCATATGACTCTTCATCATAAACTTCCTCTGTACCCTCTCGATTGCAATTACATCCTTTCTGTAATGAGGTGAACAGAACTGCACGCAGTACTCAAGTTGTGGCCTAAATAATGTTTTATATAGTTCCAGCATAAACTCTTATATTCTGTGCCTCGGCTAATAACTTAAAGAACTCGAAATGCTTTTTTAACCACCTTATCATCCTGTCCTGCTACCTTCAGGGATCTGTGGACATTCACTCCAAGGTCTCTCACTTCCTCTACACCTCTCAGTATCCTCCCACTTATTGTGTAGTCCTTTGCCTTGTTTGACCTCCCTAAATGCATCACCTCACATTTCTCTGGGTTGAATTCCATTTGCCAATTTTCTGCCCACCAGATCAGTCCATTGATACCTTCCTGCAATCTACAGCAATCTTCCTCATTATCTACCACTTGGCCAATTTTTGGATTGTCTGCAAACTTCTTGATCGTTCTCCTACATTTACGTCCAAATTATTAACATATACCACAAAAAGCAGGGGACCTAGTACTGAGCCCTGTGGAACGCCACTGGAAACAGCCTTCCAGTCACAAAAACATGCATCAATGATTACCCTTTGTTTCCTGCCACTGAGCCAATTTATATTTATATTTTTGACCAGTCTGCCATGTGGGACCTTGCCAAAAGCCTTGCTAATATCCATGTAGACCACATCAACTACACTACCCTCATCAATCCTCCTTGTTACTTCCTCAAAAAAATCAATCAAATTTGTCAGACACAACGATAAAAGCAAAATACTGCGGATACTGGAAATCTGATATATAAACAGATAATGCTGGAAAAACTCAACAGGTCTGACAGCATCTGTGGAGAGAGAAATGGAGTTAATGTTGAGACTCTTCTCCCAGCTGTTATCTTTGTTTCTTTCTCCACAGATGCTGCCAGACATGCTGAGCTTTTCCAGCCTTTTCTGTTTTTATTTTGTCAGATGTGACCTTCCCTTAACAAATCCATGCTGACTGTCCTTGATTAATCCATGCCTTTCTAAGTGACAGTTTACCCTGTCCCTCAGGATTGATTCTAATAATTTGCCTACTATAGAGGCCAGACTGACTAGCCTCTAATTATTCGGTCTACCCCTCGCTCTCTTTTTAAACAAAGGTACAACTTTAGCAGACCTCCAATCCTCCGGCACCTCACCTGTATCCAGTGACAATTGGAAAATGATGGTTTCTGTAAACAGCCTAGGGTACATTTCATCCCTGCATTGGTGATTTATCCACTTTCAAGGATGCTAATCTCCTTAATACTTCCTGTCTCCCTTTGTTTATCACATCCAATGCATCACACTCTCCCTCCTTAACTACAATGTCTGCATTGTTCCTCTCTTTTGTAAAGAAAGACGGAAAGTATTAATTAAGCACTATACCCACATCCTTCACCTCCCCACATAGGTTACCTTTTTGCTCTTCTATGGGCCCTACTCTTTCCTTAATTACCCTCTTACTCTGGGTGCATTGATTAAACATCTTTGGGTTTGCCTTGATTTTGCTTGTCAATATTCTTTCATGCCCCCTCTTCACTTTCTTAATTTCTCTATTGATTTCACCTTTCCACTTTCTACACTCCTCTGGGCTTTCTGTAGTATTGAGTTCCCGGTGTCTGAAATAAACTTCCCTTTTCTGGCTTATCTTACCCTGGAAGCTCCTCGTCATTCTGGGGGCTCTAGATTTGGCCGTCCCACCCTTTTACTTAGTGGGAACATATTTACGCTGAACCTCTTGAATCTCCCCTTTGAATGCCTTCCATTGTTCTGACACTGATTAACTTCAAGTAGCTGTTTCCAGTCCACTTTTGCTAAATCACTCCTCAGTTTAGTAAAATTGGCCTTTCTCCAATTTAAAACTTTAACTCCTGTTTTATATTTATCCTTTTCCATAATTATGTTAAAACTAACAGAATTATAATCACTACCACCAAAATGCTCTCCCACTGTCACTCCTTCCACCTGCCCAGTTTCATTTACTAAAACTAAGTCCAGAACCGCACCCTCTCTTGTTGAACTTGCTACATATTGGCCAAAAGAATTCTCCTGAATGCACTTTAAGAATTCTGTTCCCTCCATCTGGTTAACCTGGGGGTTAAACCTTGTTAAAAAGGCCACCTAGAGGACGGTAATATTCTCTGGTGGTTCCTTTCCTTCGGGGAGAATTAGATTAGTTGTTCAGGCCATTTAAGTGTGTGAGGCCTGTCTTTCTCAACCTTAAGTGAGAGTGATCACTCGAGGAGTACACCACATCCAGACTAGTTTCAAAAAGGGGTTAGGATTATAATCCACTTCAATGAGGGGGAAGCTGATTAGAGGGAGTGGGGAACCAATTGCCAAGGTGTGGGGCCTTGTATGGGGGAGGGGTCCAATTGTGTGGGAGTCCAATCGCGGATCCTGGGATGGGGGTTTCTAATAAGTGGGGACCAACAATGTCCAACCATGGTGGGTGAGACATCCCAAAATGGTGGGTCTACTTAATGGAGGTGCTAATCATGGTGCAGTGGGCACCCTAAAATGGGATTGTGGGGGTCTAATTGCTGACTGGGGTGGGGTTCTGACTGTGGTGGGTACCTATTGTATCTGAGGTTTGCAGTTAGAGTCAAAGAGTCATAGAGGTCCACTGCACAGAAACAGGCCCTTCAGTTCAGCCTATCAAGTCTGCGCCGGTCAAACAAGTACTTAACTATTCTAACCCCATTTTCCAGCACTAGGCCCATAGCCTTGTATGCCAGGGCATCACAAGTGCACATCCAAATACTTTTTAAATGTTATGAGGGTTTCTGCCTCTACCACCCTTTCAGGCAGTGAGTTCCAGATTCCCACCACACTCTGGGTGAAAAATTTCTTCCTTACATCCCCTCTAAACCTCCTGCCCCTTACTTTAATCTGTGCCCCCTGGTTATTGATCCCTCCACTAAGGGAAAATGTTCCTTCCTGTCTACCCTATCTATGCCCCTCATAATTTTATACACCTCAATCATGTCCCTCTTCAATCTCCTCTGCTCCAAGGAAAATAACCTCAGTCTATCCAATCTCTCCTCATAACTAAAACTCTCCAGCCCAGGCAGCATCCTGGTAAATCTCCTCTGCACTCTCTCTAGTGCAATCACATCCTTCCTATAACGAGGATTCCAGAACTGCACACAATACTCTAGCTGTGGCCTTACCAGTGTTTTATACAGTTCCGGCATAACCTCCCTGCTCTTATGTTCTAAGCCTCGGCTAATAAAGGCAAGTATCCCATATGCCTTCTTAACCACCTTATCTACCTGTCCCACTACCTTAAGGAACTGGTGGGCATGCATACCAAGGTCCCTCTGATCCTTGGTACATCCCAGGGTCCTACCATTCATCTTGTATTCCCGTGCCTTGTTTGTCCTGCCCAAGCGCATCACCTCACACTTATCCGGATTAAATTCCATTTGCCACTGATCAGCCCATCTGACCAGCCCGTCTATATCCTCCTGTAATCTAAGGCTACCCTCCTCACTATTTACCACCCCACCAATTTTTGTGCCATCCGTGAACTTACTGATCAACCCTCCTATGTTCAAGGCTAAATCGTTTATATATACCACAAACAGCAAGGGACCCAACACCGATCCCTGTGGAATCCCACTGGACACAGGCATCAGTCACAAAAACACCCCTCAACCATCACCCTCTGCTTCCTGCTACTCAGCCAATTCTAGATCCAATTTGCCAAATTGCCTTGGATCCCATGGGCTCTTACCTTCATTATTAGTCTCCCATGTGGGACTTTATAAAAGGCCTTGCTGAAATCCAAGTAGACTACGTCAAATGCATTGCCCTCATCTACACACCTGATCATCTCTTCAAAAAATTCAATCAAATTGGTCAGACATGACCTCCCCTTAACAAAACCATACTGACTGTCCTTGATTAACCCCTGCATCTCCAAGTGTAGATTAACTCTGTCCCTCAGAATTGTTTCCAATAGTTTCCCCACCACTGAGGTTAGACTGACTGGCCTATAGTTCCCTGGTTTGCAGCATAATGGCCCATTCCTAAAGGAAAACTTACTGACTAGGAAATGGAGATGGTAGCGAATGGTCACTTGGAGGGCTGTCCACTACAGTATAACATTGACAGAGGGAGTGATAACACACAATGAACCAGGTGAATATGGTACAATGAGGACATGGCAGTCATTCCAGAAGTTTCAGGGGGTGGCAAATTCCATAAGGATCCAACCATCCATTATGTTCTGTCCAATGGCAAGTTGTAGTCAAGCATCACACATGGGATTCTTGAGACAGTTGAGAGGCTGAGGTGGAGAATGATTGTGTGGCAACAGAGAATCTAATACAAGTGAAAAAGCATTTAATACCACATAGTAGTTATCCAAGTAGAGACTTGTGACTTTTTTTATTTGTTTGTGGGATAAGGGTGTGCTGGCTAGGTCAGCATTCATTACCCATCCCTGCTTACCCTTGAGAAGATGGTAGTGGGAGGCCTTCTTGAACCTCTGCAGTCCATGTGATGTAGGTACATCTGCAGTGCTGTTAGGGAGGGAGTTCCAGGGTTTTGACCCAGCGACAGTGAAGGAACAGCAATATATTTCCAAGTCAGGATGGTGAGTGACTTGCAGGGGAACTTACAGGTGATGGTGTTCCCATCTATCTGCTGCCATGGTCCTTCTAGGTGGTAGAGGTCAATGGTTTAGAAGGTGTTGTTAAAGGAGCCTTGGTGAGTTCCTACAGTGCATCTTGTAGATGGTACACACTGTGCGTCGGTGTCGGAGGGACTCAATATTTAAGATGGTGGATGAGGTCTCAATCAAGCAAGCTGCTTTGTCCTGGTTAGTGTTGAGTTTCGAGTGTTGTTGGAGCTTCACTTATTCAGGTAATTGGAGAGTATTCCATCAGACTCCTGACTTGAGCTTGGGGAGTCAGGAGGGGAGTTACTCTCTTTATAGCTACAGTATTTATATGGCTAGTCTAGTTCACTTTCTGGTCAATGGTAATACTTGCCTTCACTCACTGGTCAATGGTAACCCCCAGGATGTTGACAGTGGGAGATTCAGTGATGGTAATGCCATTGAATGTCATGGGGAGATAGTTAGGTTCTCTCTTGTTGGAGATGGTCATTGCCTGGCATGTGCCTGGCATGAACATTACTTGCCACTTATGAGCCCAGGTCTGAATATTGTCCAGGTCTTGCTGCATATGGATACAGTCTGATACAGTATCCGAATTTTCGTGACTGGTGCTGAACATTGTGCAATCATCAGCGAACATCTCCACTTCTGACCTTATGATGGAGGGAAGGTCATTGATGAAGCATCTGAAGATGATTGGGACGAGGACACTACCCTGAGAGACACCTGCAGCAATGTTCCAGGACTGAGATGATTGACCTCCATTTACCACAACCATCTTCCTTTGTGTTAGGTATGACTCCAACCAGTGGAGTTTTCTGCCTGATTCCCTTTGACTTCAGCTTTGCTAGGCTCCTTGATGCCACACTCAGTCAAATACTGGCTTCATTTCAAGGACAGTCACTCTCACCTCATCTTGGGAGTTCAGCTCTTTTTTCCATGTTTGGACCAAGGCTGTAATGAGGTGAGGAGCTGAGCGGCCTTGGTGGAATCCAAACTGAACTTCAGTGAGTAGGTTATTGCTGAGTAAGTGCTACTTGATAGCACTGTCAACATCTCCTTCCATCACTTTGCTGATGATCGAGAGTAAGCTGATGGGGCAGTAATTGGCCAGTTTGGATTTGTCCTGCTTTTTGTGGACAGGACATACCTGGACAATTTTCCACATTGCCGGGTAGATGCCAGTGTTGCAATTGTACTGGAACAGCTTGGCTAGGGGCGTGGCTAGTCCTGGAGCATAAGACTTCAATACTATTGTCAGAATGTGTCAGGGCCCATTACCTTTGCAGCATCCAGTGCCTTCAGCTGTTTCTTCATACAAGTGGAGTGAATCGATTCAGCTGAAGACTGGCATCTGTAATGATGGGGACCCCTGGAGGAGGCCAAGGTGGATTATCCGACACTTCTGGGTGAAGCTTTGCAAATGCTTTGCACTGATGTGTTGGGCTCCCCCATCATTGAGGATGGTGATCTTTGTGGAGACTCCTCCTCCACTTTTGAAGCCAAAGTATTCTAGAGTGTTGCAGGAATGACAACACTCAGCAAAAAGGGTTGCTTAGGCCCCTGATGTGAGGTATGTGTCAAAATCTCATGCTGATGACAGAAATCATTTCTTACCTCAGTCTGTTTGAAGAATTAAAGAATCCTTAATTGGTGACAATTCTGAACATATGTTGACTGCCTGTGTAAACAACCCTGTGCCAAAATACACAGAATTTATCAATGGAGAGCTTAAATCTTACTTTCCCGGGGGCATTCTTAAACAATTAGGTTGGATGCTCTTCTATGAAATGTGTTCTGGGTTCATCCCTAACTTAGCCATTGTGCAATTACTACCATTTCCATTGTAATACTGTATCATATCTTTAATACATATGTTTGCAATCAAACAAGATCATTTAAACTATTTAACAATGCAAACATAATGCTCTTCTGGGAGACTTTAAAGCCTAATTGTAAGTGCCTATCATTCGTTTGGGTGTTAGTTGAGGTTTAAGGTTAACAGTCTTGTCTCTGAGTAAACTGTCAAGGGTTCAGATCCAGAGACGAAATTGAAGCTGACAATCTAAGGGGAGGTGATGGCACAACGGTATTGTCACTGGACTAGTAATTCAGAGACCTAGCCTGGGGACTCAGGTTTAAATCCCACAACGGCAGATGTTGTAATTTGAATTCAATAAAAATCTTGGAATTAAAAATATGATGATGACTGTAAAACCATTGTTGTTTGTTGTAAAAACCCATCTGCTGTCCGTGCCTGGTCTGGCCTACATGTGACTCTAGACCATGAGCAATGGCCCAGCAAGTTGTATCAAACCAAGTCTAAAAGGAATGAAACCAGATGGATCACTCGGCATACATGGACTGCGGCAGTTCAAGCTAGCAGCTCACCTTCAACTTTTCAATTAGGGATGGACAATAAATGCTGGCCTAGCTAACGACGTTCACATCCCATGATCGAATAAAAAAAACTGAAGGAACCCTGCACTGTCAGGGACATTAAACTGAGGTGCCTCTGCCCTCTGCAGAGGGATCTAGGAACCTGGTACACAAATCAGGATAAATTAGTTTGCAGGTACAACAAGTGATTAGGAAGGCAAATGGAATGCTGTTGTTTATAGCAATAAAAGTAGGGATGTTTTCCTCCTGCTGTATGGGCATTCGTGAGACCACATCTTGAGTACTGTGTACAGTTTTGGCCTCCTTAGGTTAGAAGCAGTTCCGAGAAGGTTTACTCAGTTGATATAGGAAAGGTTGGACAAGCTGGGTCTGTATCCATTGGAGTTTAGAAGATTGAGAGGTGATCCTATTGAAACATATAAGATCCTAAGGGGGCTTGACAGGATGGATGCTGAAAGGATGTTTCCCCTTGTGGGAGAGACTAGAACTAGGGGACCCAGTTAAAAAAATAGGGGGTCTCCCATTTAAGACAGAGATGAGAAGAAATTTTTTTCTCTCAGATGATTGTGAGTCTTTGGATCTCTTTTCCCCAGAGAGCGATGGAGGCAAGGTCAGTGAATATTTTTAAGGCAAAGGTAGATAGATTTTTGACTAACAAGGGAGTCAAAGTTTATCGGGGGTAGGCAGAATGTGGAGTTGAGGCCACAATGAAAGCAACCATGATCTTATTGAATGGTGGAGCAGGCTCGAGGGACTGAATGGCCTCCTTCTGCTTCTAATCCATATGTTTGTATGCTCTGACAGAAAAAGATCCCATGGCACTTTTTCAAAGAAGAGGAGGGAAGTTCTTCCTGGTTTAGCAGCCAAAATTTGTCAACCAAACATCACTAAACAGGTTATCTGGTCATTATCAGAATTGTGGGACTTTGCTGTGCGAAAGTTGGTTGCAGCGGTTCCAATGTTACAACAATGATTACAATTCGTAAGTACCTCATTGGCTGTAAGCGCTTTGGGATGTCCTGAGATGCTGAAGAGTGCTATATAAATGCACATTCTTTTTTTTCTCTTTAACCCTTATGTTTTACCGAACACCATTAAAAGTTGAAGCTAAGTCAACAATATTTTGGGTTTCAACTGTGTTTAAAGTGCATCACAAGCTGGCCTTAAGCAAAAGCAAATGTTTCTTATTCACTTCTGCTTAACTTTGAGAACCTGTAAGCCATTAAGATATAGAGCTTGGCTAGGCTCACAATGCTGGATCTCTGAGCTTAAGGGGGAATCCTCAGCGCTGCCAGGATCTTGGTTTGCTTATCCTTGGGTCCATCGGGCCACTTTTACTTGGCTTTCTTTCAAACCAATTTCAGACTAATACCTGGTCTTAGTCGGATGAGTCAGCCATTTTATTTGTATCAGGAGGCAGGTGCTGTTGACGGGAGAAAGTACAAATTAGACTCCTTTCAATGAATAACCTTTTAAGGATCCCGGCATAAGGATAATTTGAGTCTGCGCTAAGTGTAATGTGCCCAGGAGAAGCAGCTGACTTTGGATCGATAATTACGAATTACCTCTAGGGTTTCCTCCCCTCATGTCTGGGTCTGTTGTAGGGTTAATTAATAGAAATTGATTGCTAGATTAGTCAACAGCCCTACTATCATTGTATCACATGACTGCCAGAATGGTAGAAGGCAGACGAGGTAGGCCTCAGTGACTTTTCATTTCGCAGTTTTATGGGCAAGATTTTTCAGATGGCAGGCTTTCCCACCAGCCAGCTGAAGGGTCGGTGAGGGATGCATCTGTGCTGGTACCGGCTGCCCCGCAGCCATTTAATTTTTCAGCCAGTTAATTGGCTCAGGATGTGACTTCTTCCCCCATCCAGGGAGGAAGTGCCGCCCTAGAGAGCTGCAGTGTCATTCCATCCAGGTGAGTGACCAGTGTGGTGACCACTGTGGAGACTACAGCCAGCACCCGAAGAAGCGGAGGTTATGGAGGCCAAACTGAAGGTAACTCCAGGATATCAATGGTGTCTGGTTGGCAGGCCCTAGCCAGAGAGGTTAATTGGTATGGTGGGGGGTGGGGGGGGGTTGGCGGGGGGTTTGAGAGGCCGGAGAGGGAGCATTAAAAGGAGTATGACCTGGCGGGGTGCCTCCGCTGGGCACAGGGATGATCTTCCTCCTTGCCTGTCACCAACTCAGCCAGTAAAAGCTGCCGGGCTACCCACCTGACATGGGCCTCTCCCTGCCACAGGTAAAATAATGGCAGGGTTGGGATGAGGCACTCAAACTGCAATCAATTGGCCACTGACCAGCTCAACAGACTTGAGGGCCTCCGTTGCCCGCTGTAAAATTGGAGACAGATTGGGGGCAAGCGAGTAGGTGATGGGCAGGTCTCGCATATGAGGCCCAGGTCCCCCCATTGACTTCAAACCCGCTGGTGGGGAACCGTAATATTCTACCCATAATATGCTTGGTTGCCTAGGTTCAGACAGCACTAGCGGCAGAGCAGGCTTGGCCATAATCCACACCAACAACATTCTATGGAAGCTAAGGGTCACATCCAGCTGCTGATTATAGGCAGGGTTGCTCTGCTGTCGGTGCTGCCTGGCAGGATACCAGTCATGTGTGCTAATTTTCTGCCTGCTGGAGGCAACTGCTGGGCTTCAGTGAAATGCTACCAGGCCATTCTGTGCCCAACATATATAGGAAAAGGGCACAGAGGGACTGCACCCAAGGGAGGATCAGGTCACCTGCTGATTCGCAGGTAAAGACTGCATGAGAGGGAAAGGGCAAATGAGCAATTGGAGGCTGCAACATTCCTGGTGGAGGCCTAGCAGAAGAAAACTGTTCCCGCTGGCTCCACAAAGAAAAGGTTTCCATTTACTGTTTGGCTCTCTTCTAATACCCAACACTTCAGCTGCCATGCATCCCCTTTCCAAGCCTTTTTCTGGTATGGAATGAACCAGTGGCATTTAAACGAGGCCTGGCAGTGAAAATTACTGCTGATGTGAAAAATTAACACATCTTGGAGGAAGCCCGCTCAGTGCTAAAATCCACCCCATTGATTCATAGAAGTTGCTGTGTGACGAGTGTGAAGGTAGTCTTGAGCCAGCTGTGAAATAACTTCTCTAATCTCAACTGCACTGAAACTGGAAAACTCCTCTAGCTTCTCCAGCCATGAACTAGCTACAGTTAAAACAGACATGTTCTTTCCTTACGCAATTTCAACAGACAGACTTGAGATGAATTGTCCGCAAGAGTCAGAGCTGCTTGTTTGTACTGGAAATCATCCAGGAACTTTCTTGTTGGCTCTTATTAAATCTTGTTAAATTAAGTCAACACTTTGCCCATGTGCGCGATGATGGGGCTACATGGAATTAGCAGCATGCTAACCATTCATATGTACCTGTGCCATTATTAAAGCCCAGGAGCCTTTCAACTGTTTAAGTACAGGAGAATTTTTTACTGACTTATACTTCCAGGACCTTTGATGTGCACTATTAGCAGAATGCCGCAGATACTGCTGCAAGGCCCATTTGTACCAGGTGTCCATTCCATTTGAGCATTCTTGAGGTCCCCTTGTAGGTATTTGTTTCTGTTATAGATTCAGTACTGCATAGAAAAGAAAGAAGTCATTTGCACCATCGTGACTGTGTCCGCTTTTTAAAAAGAGCTATCCACTTAGTCCCGCTCCCCTTCCCTTTCCCCATTACCCTGCAAATACTTCCTTTTGAAATAAAAATCGAATTCTATGTATCAAATTCCATTTTGAAAGTCACGATTGCATTTGCTTCCAGATCTTTTTTAGGCAATGCATTCCAGATCATAACAATTCACTGCATAACTGTTTTTCTCGACACTCCTCTCTGATTCTTTTGTTAACTATCCTTCACCTTATTGGGACTCATTGGAAAGCTTTTTCAAAGAGCCAGCACAATACAATAGGCCACAATAGGCCAAATGGCCTCATTCAACGCTATGATATGAGCTTGGCATAAAGGAGGTGGAATTAGCAGGATGGATGATGTCCTTTCTGCTACCTCTGGTTCATCCAAGAAGCAAGCAGACTGTACTCGAAAGAAGGTCAAAGTGCACGTGGCCCACCAGGTTATGAAAAGTCGGTTTCCCATACAGCCACTGCAAAGTGATCAGCTGTTGTAATTTCTGCTGGAATCGTCCTTTCTTAGCTCAGACCTGCCAGGGTTTGGCCTCAAGCTGCTAGTCGATGCCAGTATCCTCCTGCCCCCAGTAGGTACCTTCGCCCCCGTGATCTAAAGTGCTTGGCCATGCAGCCTCAATGTGGGGGAAGTGGCTCTTCACTTGTTATAGTGGCTGGGCTGGAATTTAGAGTCTGGTCTCAAATTCCGTGGGAAGAAGTTGAGAAAGTCCACTGACATTACATAAAATTAACAACACAGAAACAGGCCATTCAACCCAACCGGTCCAAGTTGGTTTTTAAACTTTACACAAGTCTCGTCCCATCCGTCTTCATTTAATGTCATTGACATATTTCCCATATGGCATTGCCATGTGAAAGATTATGACCCAAAAGACTTGTCACTTATCAAATGGTATAGTACATAAGAGTATTTTTTTCTATTTTCTATTTGAACAGAACATATGAAATAAGAACAGGTGTAGGCCATGCCACCCCACGAACCTGCTCCCACATTCATTAAGATCCTACTGATCATTGACTCAACTATAGACCATAAGACATAGGAGCAGAAATTAGGCCATTCGGCCCATTGAGTCTGCTCCACCATTCAATCATGGCTGATAAGTTTCTCGACCCCATTCTCCCACCTTCTCCCCATAACCTTTGATCCCCTTACTAAACAAGAACCTATCTATCTCGCTCTTAAATACACTCAATGACCTGGCCTCCACAGCCTTCTGTGGCAATGAATTCCACAGATTTACCACTCTCTAGCTAAAGAAGTTTCTCCTCATCTCTGTTCTAAAAGGTTTTCCCTTTACTCTGAGGCTGTGCCCTCAGGTCCTAGTCTTTCCTACTAATGGAAACATCTTCCCCACGTCCACTCTATCCAGGCCTTTCAGTATTCTGTAAGTTTCAATCAGATCCCCCCCTCATCCTTCTAAACTCCATCAAGTATAGACCCAGAGTCCTCAAACGTTCCTCATATGTTAAGTCTTTTATTCCTGGGATCATTCTCGTGAACCTCCTCTAGACCCTCTCCAGGGCCAGCACATCCTTCCTGAGATACGGGGCCCAAAATTGCTCACAATATTCTAAATGTGGTCTGACCAGAGCCTTGTAAAGCCTCAGCAGCACATCCCTGCTTTTATATTCTAGCCCTCTCGAAATAAATGCCAACATTGCATTTGCCTTCCTAACTACCGACTCAACCTGCAAGTTAACCTTAAGAGAATCCTGGACTAGGACTCCCAAGTCCCTTTGCACTTCAGATTTCTGAATTCTCTCCCCATTTAGAAAATAGTCTATGCCTCTATTCTTCCCACCAAAGTGCATGACCTCACACTTCCCCACGTTGTATTCCATCTGCCACTTCTTTGCCCATTCTCCTAACCTGTCCAAATCCTTCTGCAGCCTCCCCGCCTCCTCAATACTACCTGTCCCTCCACCTATCTTTGTATCATCTGCAAACTTAGTCAGAATACCCTCAGTTCCTTCATCTAGATAATTAATGTATAAAGTGAAAAGATGTGATCCCAACACTGACCCTTGTGGAACTCCACTAGTCACCGGCCGCCATCCCTTATCCCCACTCTCTGCCTCCTGCCAGACAGCCAATCTTCTATCCATGCTAGTACCTTACCTCTAACACCATGGGCTCTTATCTTACTGAGCAGCCTCCTGTGCGGCACCTTGTCAAAGGCCTTCTGGAAGTCCAAGTAGATAACATCCATTGGCTCTCCTTTATCTAACCTACTCATTACCTCCTCAAAGAATTCTAACAGATTTGTCAGGCATGACCTCCCCTTGATGAAACCATGCTGACTTTGCTCTATTTTACCATGCACTTCCAAGTATTCTGAAATCTCATCCTTTAATAATGGACTCTAAAATCTTACCAACGACTGAGGTCAGGCTAATCGGCCTGTAATTTCCTGTCTTTTGCCTCACTCCCTTCTTAAACAGGGGGGTTACTTTAGCGATTTTCCAGTCTTCTAGGACCCTCCCTGACTCCAGCGATTCCTGAAAGGTCACCACTAACGCCTCCACTATCTTTTCAGTTTTCTCCTTCAGAACTCTGGGGTGTAATCCATCTGGTCCAGGTGACTTATCCACTTTCAGACCTTTCAGTTTTCCTAGCACCTTCTCCTTGGTAATGGCCCTCAACTCTCTTGAATTTTAGGGTTGTTACTCGTGTCTTCCTCCGTGAAGACTGACGCAAAGTACCTATTCATTTCCTCCGCCATTTCTTTGTTCCCCATTATTACTTCTCCAGCGTCATTTTCCAGCGGCCCAATGTCCATTTTTGCCTCTCTCTTACCCTTTATATATCTAAAAAAAACTCTTGCAATCTTCTTTTATATTACTGGCTAGTTTACCCTCATATTTAATCTTCTCCCTCCTTATTTCTTTTTTAGTTGTCCTCTGTTGGTCTTTGTAGGCTTCCCAATCCCCTGGCTTCCCACTGCTCTTTGCCGCATTGTATGCTTTCTCTTTAGCTTTTATGCTGTCCCTGACTTACTTTGTCAGCCATGGTTGCCTTGTCCTCCCTTTAGTATGCTTCTACTTCCTGGGGATGAATTTTTGCTGTGTCTCCCAAGTTACTCCCAGAAACTCCTGCCATTGCTGTTCCACTGTCTTTCCTGCTAGGCTCATCTCTCAGTCAATTCTGGCCAGCTCCTCCTTCATGCCTCTGTAGTTACCTTTATTCAACTGTAATAACGTTACATCTGATTCCAGCTTTTTCCTCTCAACTGCAGGGTAAATTCTATCATATTATGGTCACTTCCTCCTAAGGATTCCTTCATCTTAAGCTCCCTTATCAAATCTGCCTCATTACACATCACTAAATCTAGAATTGCCTGTTCCCTAGTGGGCTCCACCACAAGCTGCTCCAAAAAGCCATCTCGTAGACATTCCACAAATTCCTTTTCTTGGGATCCACTACCAACCTGATTTTCCCAGTCTACTCTTACCCCTGCTCCCTTGATTCTCTTCGAGTCTAAATATCAATTGATCTCAGACTTGAGTATATTCAAAGACTGGGTTTTTCAAAGTCTTCGGGGATAGACAATTCCAAAAACTTTGCCTCATCTCAATCCTTCATGGCCAACTCCATAGCTTGAGGCTATGCCAGGAGGAACAGTCTTTCAGCATCTACCCCGTCCTTTAAGAATTTTATGCATTTCAATGAGATCATTCGTCATTCTTCTAAACTCCAGACAGTATAGGCTCATTCTACTAAATCACTCCTCACAGAACAACCCTGTCATCCCAGGAATCAAACTAAAGTATCTTTGTTGACACCTTCTAAAGCAGGTATGTCCTTCCTTAGGTAAGCAGATCAAAGCTGTACACAGTCCTCGAGGAGCTGGATTTTACACAACCCTGTCAGCAGTTTTGATGGTGACTTGCAGAATAAACAGGGGAGTGGTGCCATAGTGGTACTGTCACTGGACTGGCAATTCCAGAGACCCAGTGTAATGTTCTGGGGACCTGGGTTCGAATCTCACCATGGCAGATGGTGGAATTTTGAGTTCAATAAAAAACATTTGGAATTAAAATTCTAATGATGGCCATGAAACCATTATTGATTGTTGTAAAAACTCATCCGGTTCACTCGTGAAAACCTGCCATCTTTACCTGGTCTGCCTACATGTGACTCCAGGCCCACAGTTGTGGTTGACTCTTAAATGCCCGCTGAACATGGACAATAAATGCTGGCCTAGCCAGTGATGCCCACATTCCATGAACGAATAAAAATAAATACTGTCGTCTAAAAGCAAACACAAGAAAGACCAGGTTAACACTGAAACCTGCTTTGTTGGGTTGTCGCTATTCCTGGTGTGCACTGCTTAGACACCATTAAGTAGTCTTATAGACATTACCAAGAAGTCTTTATGAATGTTTCTGAACTATGTACATATTTATAGTAGAGGGTACAGGCATGGAGAGGACTCCATGGCATGTCCTTATAGGTTGCTACCTAGCTCTACACTGCAGATCTAGGTTCTAGGTCAGATGCCTTCTTATATCACCGGTGGGCAGTACTGCACACAGTCCCAGATTAACCCTTAATTTACCGGATCCTTCTACTACAAGAAAACCTGCAAAGAAAATTAGACAAAATGGGGGGCAGGGTGGACAGTCTGAAATTGTTGAACTGAATGTTGAGTCCAGAAGGCTGTTAAGTACCCATTCAGAAGACAAGATGCTGTTCCTGGAGCTTACATTGAGCTCAATTGGAACACTGCAGCAGGCCAAGGACAGAAATGTCAGTGTGAGAGCAAGTTGGGGTGAAATGACCACAATTCCAGTTTAATTCTTAATTTCTTGGTGTATGTGAATATTGGCAGTTTTTTTAAAGTAACATTTACACCTGTCATATATATCTCCCCTGGGCCCATCTTTTGTTCCTCTACTTGCCTCATTTCTACTTCCTTTGGCTATTTCCATTAACTCATTTGACATTTAATGTCTCCCATTTTCCACTCTATTACAGGCCTACACTTCAGTTTTGTTTTTCTCCATTCTCTCTTATTTCACTTACTTAAAAGCTATTTCATTCTAATGTTCCTCAGCTCTTATGAAATGACCTGAAATGTTGGACAGACTTTAATGGCCTACCTTCCGCCCCTAACCCCCCACCCCCGCACTGGGTGAATTGGGAGGTTGGGGGGTCATTTGATCAGGCAGGAGATTGTGGGGTAGAGATTCCAATGCCTTCTTGTCTCCCTCCAATTTAGCCTGGGGCAGGAAGACTTGTAGGTGGCCTTTCTGCCCTGAGCCCAATTGAATCTCTTAAATGGCGACTTAAGGGCCTTATTCCACCATCATGACATTCAGTGGCAGAGGGTGGCATGGCGGTGGGGGAGGGTTTGGGGTGGAGGGGGTGAGTGTGGAACGTGGCATGGGGAAGGGTCTCACCATCCAGGGGGGGCTGCCTAGCAAACACTGTAGAGTTTGCCAACAACATACCTGTGCCCAATCGAGGGACCCAGTATTGAGAAGGTGGAGCCCTATAGGAAGCCACCTCCTGCCCTTGCTTCTGACACTCTCCCCATCCTCGCCGGCAGCCCCCTCTCCATGACCCTCATCTACCTTACCGACTCTGCCCAGGCAAGTGCCTGATTGGAATTAAATAGTGATGAGATGCCCGGAGAAAACAATATGGGTCTCCAGGTGGGCGGGGCCCCTGTTGCCCAGATTAAATCCCGACCATTATCTGTTTCCCCCTCCACAGATGCTGCCAGACCTGTCGAGTAATTCCACCATTTTCTGTTTTTATTGCAGCAGGATTTCCTTACTTTGGTACTCTAACACCCTTACAATTGAGGCCAACTTATTGCATTTAAGTTTTATAATCACATTAGCCTTCTTTGCCTCAGTGCTCCTACTTATTATTCAACTCATTAACTAAATAGATCATCTTGAGCTTGTACAGTTTAGCCTGTATGCTGTGTGGTATTTTCTACCATTTGAAGGAGTCAGGAAGAGGTGACCATCTAATGGCATCTAAAAATGATTACAATTTGAGTTTAACTTTTCATTTCATGGTGGATGCTAATTTTGGTTGTTTTTTAAAAGTAGCATTTCTGCAGTGAAGACAGAATTGAACTGTTAACACCTACTGTATTTATCAGAAATAGCTGAACAAACTGGGGCTCTTTTCTGAAGGGGGAGAAGGCTGAGAGTGACCCAATAGAGGTCTTGAAGACAATGTAAGGATTTGACAGGGTGGATGTGGGGAAAAAAAAAAAATCCACTTGTGGGGGGGAAACCAAAACCAGAGAACATAAATGTATGATTGTATCTACTAAATCCAATAGGGAATTCAGGAGAAACTTCTTTACCCAGAGAATGTGGAGCATCTTACTAGAGGAAATAGTTGAGGTAAATAGAGTAGATACATTTAAGGGGAAGCTAGATAAGCACAAGAGGAATAGCAGAAGGATCTGATAAAGTATAGATGAAGAGGAGTGGGAGGAAACTTGTATCCAGTATAAGTGCCAGCATGGACCAGATGAGCTGAATAGCCTGCCTATTGTGCTGTAGACTTGATGTAACTTGATGTAATGAAATCAGGTGAGCAGTACCTCTTCTGAACCTCAAGGAGGAGCTCTGAGCTACTCCAAGGCAGCTGCTGCTCTTCCCATACTTCGTACTGATTGGCTAATAGTTACCAGGTTTTTTTGTGCACTAGTCGGTCCATTGTTGAGTGTTATTTGCTGTTTTTGGAGATCTTTGCTGAGTTTTACTCGATGTATTGTTACATTTTAGTAAGCCTTTCCTGATAACCTTACCTATTATTTCATAACTGCTTTTTTTTCTCTCTCTCCAAATCATTTAAGCCTCTGCAAAGAAGGTTTTGTGGCCCAGGGGTAGAGTCCCTACCTCTGGTTTGCAACTCCAGGTTCAACTAGGACTTGCTGGCCACAGAAGGTGTTTGCATGACGCAGTCCAACAGGCCCATAGCCATCCTGGGGGTCCTTCCTTACACCCCTAAAGGGGAAAAAATGTGTGCTTGAAAATACGCTTTAAAAAAAATCCCTTTGCGTCACACTACTGCATCTTGCGAGCTTCAGGTTACAACATTTGAGTTTCTTATGCGCTCCCCATAGATTGAAATTCATGCAAGAACTACTAACGGCTTTCGTTAATAGCTACACTGCAACATCTTATTTCAAGGTGACTGTAGCTCCTAGTTTAGAAACTACTCTTGATGCAGAGTACTCAAGCAAACATCTCCTCATGTTTGAAAAAAAAACCAAAATATACAAAGGTTTAAGAAAAACATTTAGATTTGTTTCCATGCAAAACTATTTCTTTTTGCTCTTTCTGTTGCAATTTACTCTGTAAGCAATTACCATGAAGATGGAGTCAGCTACAGATGTTGTTTGCTCACTCCATCAAATTGCAATTTACACCTATTTCGATGTGAACTTTTGCTTCCCTGCACTGACTATTGAAAACCTATCTTCATTCATCTGCACCTAAGTTTTAGTATGCATTTGCTTCAAACTTTAGGGGTTCCCTTTTTCCCTCTCCACAGTCAAGTTCGTGACACCAGATTCACAAGTGTGTGTCTTGAACGAAACGACTGGCGAGACAAGTCTCTCCTGATCATTCGCGATTGCTTTATTGCACCACCCACAATCCCACAGTACAAAACCCAAAATTTAAAACAACCTATTCCCAGCACCTGACACAAAATCACCATGACTTGGTTAAAACGTACAAAAACACAGGCAAAACACCAGGTCCTGTCCTGAAACCTTAAGAAAAAAATCCCTCAGACCAATATCAAGTTACAAGGTATTGGCAAAAAACCACCAAGTTTTCGCCCCAAACCTTCACAAAACCCTCAGATCAATATCACTACGATTTGGCTGAAACTTACAACCCCCAATTCAGCTGGTCTGTCTGGTGTTGACTGTAGGCCTGAGTCAAGGTGACAAAACTCAACCCTTCTTCTAACTGCAGCCCAAAACCTTCAGGCCAGTACCTCCATGATACGGCTAAAAACACTTACAATCCCCAACATGGCTGTTCCTTCCAGTGAGATCTGTAGGTCCGTGAGTCGGGTTGACCCTTCCTTACCCTCCTTCCTGACTGCCGTGCCAAACCCTTTGCTCTTGTCCTTTTTATGATGATCCTTATCGAAATATCATGTGCACGTTTCCTGAGGCCATCGTGCTGGATGGTTAGTGCTTAGCACCTTCTTTGACCCTTCAAGTCTGTTCCAGACAGACCCACTCAGTGCTGATAAAAGCAAAAAACTGCAGATGTTGGAAATCCAAAACAAAAATAAAAATACCTGGAAAAACTCAGCAGGTCTGGCAGCATCTGCGGAGAGGAACACAATTAACGTTTTGAGTCCGTATGACTCTTCAACAGAACTAAGTAAAAATAGAGAAGAGGTGAAACATAACAAGGCAAAAGAGAGAAACGGAAATCCTGTCGGAGAGAAGAGCAATACTTCTTCAAGGTCGGCATTCCTTGAAGAGAAGTGGCAGTCAATTAAACACTAAGACAAAAGCAAAAAACTGCGGATGCTGGAAATCCAAAACAAAAATAAAAATACCTGGAAAAACTCAGCAGGTCTGGCAGCATCTGCAGAGAGGAACACAGTTAACGTTTTGAGTCCGTATGTTGCTGATGTTGTTTCCACAACTGAAAACAATGAATCCCACCAAGGTGAGGTATCCCCTGGCTCCAAAGCTGATCTTTATGTGAAAGGTTTCTCTCCTTCCGTGACAGGAGCGAATGGGTGTTATCTGGGGCCCTTTGGTTGTGATAATGTCCTCCTTCATTTCTTAATTAGATTAAATGAGGATGGTTATCCTGTGTTCACTGCTCTGGTGATGTCTTAAATTCCAGCCCTTTTGATCGTATAAGTTCTGTTGTGATGTTGGAATGTCTGAGATTAACCCCTGCCCCACAATGTAGTCTGCCTCGGTGTGTTTTGTTTTGAGGCTGGGCTTTCATTCATATTATTTGTCTGTGGAGGTTTTGGGGTTCTTCCATCACATTTTATACAGTCCAGTTGCAGGGGATTCCGATCCCACAAAACTTCTGATGCAACCCTTTCGGTGTCACACCTTGGGGGTAGTTTTGACATTGTGCGTTATGTAAAATGTGAACTATATTTAAACTGAATGACAAAAGGAGAAATGGTGACATGGTTAGGACCTGGAATGCACTGCCTGAAATTGCACTGGAGGCAAATTCAGTCATGGCTTTCAAAAGGGAATTGGATAACTCCCAGAGGAGAAAAAAAAAACTGTGGGCTATTGGGAAAAGGCAGGGGAGTGCAACTGGCTAAGATGCTCTTGCAAAGAGCCAGTGTGGACATGATGTTCCGAATGGCCTCCTCCTGTGCTGTAACTGAGTCACGAGGCAGTACAGAACTTGAATATGGCTGAAAAGAGATACATCGTGCCGATGCTTTTCATCTTGCACTCATCAGGGCAAATGCAAAAATGCCAAATTTCAAAAAATCACAACAACTTATACTATGGGAGAAAAAGGCTGCTGACTGGTTGACAAAGCAACTCTGATTGGCTGAGGTATTGTCATGGAGAAAGCAACAGGGAATTATAGGCTCCCCATGCTTCTAGGAAATTCACAAAAGAAGCAAGGCTTGAACATATTCCTTTTGTTTGCAGACAACATGTCCCAGTGTATGAATGTATGTCACTTCTAGCAAGTATAAATGAGTCACGTTATGAGCTCAACTGATTATCTTCAATTGGTTGTTAGTGGAACTATTAGTGCACTCAGGATTGTTCAGCAAGTGCTGCCCAATCGGTCTGCTAGTAATGGACAAAGTGCAGATTGTACTCAAGTGGTGAGGAGAGGTGGTGGCATAGTGATAATGTCAGCAGACTGGTAATTCAGAGACCCATGCTAATGGTCTGGGGACATGTGTTCAAATCCCGCCAAGGCAGGTGGTGGAATTTAAATTCAGTTAATAAATCTTGAGTTAAAAAGCTAACCATGGTAATAGTGACCATTGATTGCTGTTAAAAACCCACCTGGTTCACTAATGCCCCTTTAGGGAAGGAAATCTGCTGTCCTTACCTGGTCTGGCCTACATGTGACTCCAGACCCACAGCAATGTGCTTGACTCTTAACCACTCTCTGAAATGGCCTAGCAAGCTGCTACAAAGACTTTAGAAAGGAATAAAACAGACGGATCACCTGGCATCGACCTAAGCATTGGAAACAACAACAGTGAACCCTGCAAAGTCCTCCTTACTAACATATATGGAGGCTTATGCCAAAGTTGAGAGGGCTGTCTCACAGACTAGTCTGAAATAGTCACACCCATGGAACCACACCTTACAGCCAATGTCCCAGGCACCACCATCATCATCCCTGAATATGCACTGTCCCACTGGCAGGACAGAACCAGCAGAGGTAGCATCACAGTGGTATAGGAACAGGAGTAGGCCATTTGGCCGCTTGAGCCTGCTCCATCATTCAATAAGATCATGGCTCACCTGTTTATGTTTCGAATTCCATATTCCCATCTAGCCCCGATAACCCTTGATTCCCTTGCCCAATAAGAATCTATCTACCTGCCTTCAAAGGCAGAGAGTTCTAAAGTCACATAACCCTCTGAGTTTAACTCCGAAATTTGGAGAGCAGTCAAGAGGAAGTTGGCTTGGGAGTTCTCAACATTGACTCTGGACCCCATGAAGTGTCATGGCATCAGGTTAAACATGGGCAAGGAAATCTCCTACAGATTATCATGTACTGGCCTCCCTCAGCTGATGAGACAGTACTCCTGTTGAACGCCACTTGGCCTCCTCCTGAGGTCACCTGCATCACAAATGCCAGTCTTCAGCCAATTTGATTCACTCCACGCGATGTCAAGAAAGGTTGAAGGCACTGGATACTGCAAAGGCTATGGACCTTGACAATATTCCGGCAATAGTATTGAAGAATTGTGCTCCAGAACTAGTTGCGTTCTTAGCCAAGCTGTTCCAGTACAGCTACAATGCTAACATCCACCCGACAATGTGGAAAATTGCCTGCCCACAAAAATCAGGGCAAATCCAACTAGGCCAATTACCACCCCATTAGTCTATTCTCAATCATCAGCAGAGCGATGGAAGGGGTCGTTGCCAATGCTATCAGCATAAGAACATAAGAGCATAAGAAATAGGAGCAGGACTAGGCTAGTCAGCCTCTCAAACCTGCCCTGCCATTCAATAAGATCATGGCTGATCTGCCCTAGGCCTCAATTCCTCTTTCGTGCCAGCTCCTCATAGCTCTCAACTCCCTGATATTTCAAAAATCTATCTACCTCCTCTTTAAATACTTTCAGTGATCTAGTTTCCACTACTCTCTGGGGTAGAGAATTCCAGACATTCACTACCCTCTGAGAGAAGAAATTCCTTCATATCTCAGTTTTAAATGAGTGTCCCCTTATTCTGTAAATATGTCCCCTAGTTCGAGATTCCCCCACTAGTGGAAACATCTTCTCAACATCTACCCTGTCAATCCCCCTCAGAATCTTGTACGTTTCAATAAGATCACCCCTCATTCTTCTAAACTCTAATGAATAAAGGCCTAACTTGTTTAGCCATTCTTGATAAGCCAACCCCTTCATCCCAGGAATCAGCTGAGTGAATCTCTTTTGAACTGCCTCCAATGCCAGCATATCCCTTCTTAAATATGGGATCAGGTGCAGCCTCACCAACACTCTGTACAGTTGTAACAAAACTTCCCGATTTTTAAACTCCAACCCCCCAAGCAATACAAGCCAAAATTCCATTTGCCTTCTTAATTACTTGCTGAACCTGTTTGCTAACTTTATTTTTCATGCAAAAGAACACCCAGATCCCTCTGTGCTGCACTTTTTTGGAGTCTCTCTCCATTTAAATAATAGTCTGCCTTTTGATTCTTCCTACCAAAGCACAAGACCTCACACTTTCCTACATTAAACTCCATCTGCCAAGTTTTTGCCCAGGTCACTCAACCTATCTATATCCTCTTGCAGATTCCTTATGTCTTCATCATGCCATCCCACCTATTTTTGTATCATCAGCAAATCTGGATACATTTCACTCTTCCCCCTCTTCCAAGTCATTAATATAGATAGTAAATAATTGAGGCCCTAGGACTGATCCTTGTGGCACTCCAGTAATTACGTCTTTCCAACCTGAAAAAGACCCATTAATCCCGACTCTCTGTCTTCTGTGTGTTAACCAATCCTCAATCCGGCACTTAGTCACAACCTGCTCACTGATGCTCAGTTTGGGTTCCAATAGGGCCACTCAGTTCTTCATCTCATTACAGCATTAGTTCAAATATGGACAAAAGAGCAGAACTTTTGAGGTGATGTGAGAGTGATTTCCCTTGATATCAAGATGGCTTTGACTGAGTGTGGCACCAAGGAGCCCTAGCAAAACTGGACTCAATGGGAATGAGGGGGAAAACTTTGCACTGGCTGGTGTCATACCTAGCACAAAGGAAGATGATTGCCGTTGCTGGAGATCAATCGTCTCAATTCCAAGACATCACTGTAGGAGTTCCACAGGGTAGTGTCCTAGGCATAGCTATCTTCAGCTGCCTTATCAATGACCTTCCCTCCATCATAAAGTCAGAAGTGGAGATATTCGCTGATGATTGCACAATATTCAGCATCATTTGCGACTCCTCTAATACTGAAGCAGTCTGTGTCCATATGCGGTAAGACCTGGACAAGATTCAGGCTTGGGCTGATAAATGGCAAGTAATGTTTGTGCCATTCAAGTGCCAGGCAATGACCATCTCCAACAATAGCAAATCTAACCGTCGCTCCTTGACATTCAATGGCATCCACAATATCAACATCCTGGTGGTTACCATTGACCAGAAACTGAACTGGATTAGCCTGTTGTACAAGAGCAGGTCAGAGGCTAGAAATTCTGTGGCGAGTAACTCATTTCCTGACTCCCCGAAGTCTGTCCGCCATCTACAAGACACAAGTCAGGTGTGTGATGGAATTCTCTCTACTTATCTGGATGAGTGCAGCTCCAACAACACTCAAGAAGTTCGACACCATCCAGGACAAAGCAGCCCACTTGGTTGGCATCCCATCCACCACCTCCAACATCCACTCCCTCTACCACTGACACACAGAGCAGGAGTGTGTACCATCTACAAAATGCATTTCAGCAACTCACAAAGGCTCTTACGACAGCACCTTCCAATTCCATGACCTCGACAAGGGCAACAGATGCATGGGAACACCATCACCTGCAAGTTCCCCTCCAAGCCACTCACCATCCTAACTTGGAACTATATCGCCGTTCCTTCACTGTCGCTGGGTCAAAATCCTGGAACTTGCTCCAAACAGCACTATTTGGTGTACCTACACCAAATGAACTGCAGTGGCTCAAGAAGGCAGCTCACCACCACCTGCTTCAGGGCAATTAGGGACAGACAGTAAAAATGCTGGCCCAGCCACTGACGTCCACATCCCATGAAAGAAAAAAAAGCAGCCCACGCTTGCAAACCCCAAAACAAAATGTCCACTGTTAGATGTGATTCTGCTATTGGGCAGCACTTGCCGAGCAAGCCTGAGTATGCTGTGATCTGCTCGATATGTCATTAAACAATCCTCCTGGTCTTTGTTTTTGTGGATATAAAAACTAATGGGCTTCAGAAGGTGGCCGAGCCAATGTTGCTTGCTTTTCGTTGCACCACAATGTCAAGTTCACGAAGCCTGTCACTTTCTCTGAGGAGAATGATGCCATCATACTACGACTCATATCATACACCGATACACATAATTTCTAGAAAACTTTAATGATTAACAGTAAGACAGTACTTAGCCTGCCCAGTGTAAAATTAGCAATAAAAAATGAACAGCCAAACTACTGAGAGATCAGTGAAATTCATTGGCATTCATTTTTTTGAATGCAACTTGAATGAACAAAGCAAAGCATCTTCTCTTAACATTTTTCTGAGGTAATTTCCTCCCCCTCCACCCCAAAAAAGCCCTTCTTTACAACATATAACTTGTAGGGTAAAATGAACTTTAAACATTCATATATTGTAAAGTGTTCTACTGTAGCCCCCTGACTTTGTTTATAATAAAGCTCAACAACAACAGTTTGAATTTAAACAGGTTAAGTCAGAAAAGCAGACATTTGGATAGGATTCATTTGGTCAAATTAAGGGGGCTCTTAAAAGAGGAGAAAGAATGATAGATAGAGGGCTTCAGGGAGAGGTTTCAGAACATGACTGTAAATAACATGGCAAAAGTATGAGGATGCGTAATAGGCCAGAATTAAGGGAACAGAGGCAGTGGGAATAGTTATAGAGCTAGAGAAAGTTACAGGTGAGGTCATGGAGGATGGCCCACATTTTCCCAAATATCACTGGCCATATTGGGCCGGGTTTTTACTCCCGAGTCAGGTAGCTTGAGTCATGAAATTTCCAGCCTTGTCGCAGCCACCTCAGGACAAAATGCCCCCAGCGGTGTGAAATTCTCTCAGGGGCGGCAGGTGCAAGATGGAGTCAGGCCCGCTGCCCCTGGACACGTGTCGGAGGTGGCCACAAGGGGCTACCGAATGCCGATGTGAGTTCGTTAAAAGACCTTCCTTGGTTCTTTCCCCAGTCGTTTTGTTAAATATTAGGCCCTCTAGCCCTCACCCCTCACACTCTACCCACTCCCTATGCCCCAACCATGCCAACTCATACCAATCATGTCCCACTCATCCCCATAACCTCTTGTAGCCCCTTTGCCAATTTAGTACCAACTCATGTCAATCCCTGTTCCCCATGCCAAATAATCCAGTATTCACCATAGGCTGTCCTCAGGAGGCATGCTGAGATGAAATAAAGTAAAGATCTAGATATCTACTGGAATTCGCTAAATAAAGAAGTTCCATGCATGAAAGCCCATTCAATACATTTAAATCCTCTCAATACTTAGTCCCTTATAAAAACAAATATTTCTATTTGTAACCTGACATCAAAGACAGCTAATCCTTTAATAACTTTAATTTTAAAGGACAGGGGTTTCAAATATCTTAACAGCTTGACAGGTGTACATACCTTCTCTGCCCTTCAAGCGCATTTATGTCACTACCATAAAGTTGTGGAACACATACTCCAGGTCGAGGCCATTTCTGGAGTGAAAATTGGGTCTGCATTCCCTGTGCACTGAGTTTAAATAGCCCAGTGGATTTGTAATTCATGCTTGTGTGCTTGATATCCTGCCCCCTTTCATCGATCAGTGAAAATGGGATCTGCCATAAATGGGGTGGAACTTCCATATCCGGATCCTGTCTACCATTTTTAAAGATCCGCAGATTCTCAATGACTCCGCGAAAATCCTGCCCATTGTAGTCAGATGCAAATGAGAATACAACGTACACATACAAAGATTTTTTCCACCATTTGTATCATAACAATGCTGGACTCTGGGAATGTCACATGTTCCAGGTGTACATGTGACCATCTGGACTAGTTTCAATCACTTGAAGGGGTGAGAGAAGATTAATTACATGGCTCTTCCTAGCCCTGGGTTTTTATCTGTTTTGTTGCCTCTTACAGGAGGTGACATGGCTTCAGAAGCCAGGTGGAATAGAAGTGTCAAGTCTTGGTGCTTCAGCCATTATGGTGTGTGGGACTTGATGGACCAGCTGCCCCTCTTTTCGGAGGTTTGTACTGTTATGTTGTGGTGCCCCAAGGGATTGCGAAGTGATTGATTCTTTCAAAACATCCCAGTCCCTAATCATGAATAAAAGTCTTCAGCTGCCGCAGAGAAATTCAGCTACCCTGTGCTGCTGCAGGCATTCAAGGTCTGCAGCAGTCACTTCCCGCTATTTGAGAGCTGAGTTCTTTGGCGGGTGTTGCAAATGGCAAAACAAAAATCTTCAGACCTGCTTTCGGCTCATCTGTGCCGACCCCTGCCCCCGCACACACAATGGCCCCAAATCTGTCCTTTTAACTCTTTACTTCCAACCTCAGCTCCACAAGAGGATTGGGGAGCGGTCTGCGACAATATAGAAATGAGGCCTGACTGGGAAAGTTTGTCGGGCCTCAGGCTGATTCCATCAGGCAAGCAGCCAGCTTGCACTGCCTGCCATCCAATGGGACTGATCACCCAAAAACTACAACCTACCTTCACGCACAAGTCTACAGTTGAGAACTGTGGGCTAGTGGGAGATCCACTGCAATGGTGAAGGCTGTCAAGATTTTTGATAGAAGAGCTACCAAATGGTTGAATCTCATACTTTGTATCTTTATTGTAGCATTCTTGGCAGAAGTTGATAAAGGTCATTTGGCCCATTGATCCTCCACCGCTATTCAAAAAGATAATGGCTGCATTTCTACATCTGTGGCACTTTTCTGTCCTTTCCCCATGTCCCTTGATTCCCTTAGTGCCCAAAAGTGCATAGATCTCAGTATGGAATACCCTCATCAATTGAGCATCCACTGCTCTCTGGGTTAGAGAATTTTACAACTCTGAGTAAAGAAATTCTCCTCATCTCAGGCCAAAATGGCTGTCTCCTTATCCTGAGCCAATGACCCCTCGTTCTAGATTCTCCAGTCAGGGGAAACAGTCTCTCAGACCAGGATTTTCTGGTCCTGCCTGCGACGATGCTACTAGCACGAGTGGAAAATCCCGCCACCAGTTTCTAGCCTCCCAAGCCCATTAGTTGCTTGTTTCCCTGTCCATTTGCAGTCACGAGCCTGTTTTTTTTTCCGCTTTTCCCATCTTTTTCCATTGGAATAAGTGGTAACTTCAACTCGCAAAATTGGGTTAATCCTACAATGGATACGCGTTGTACAATACACTTTTGCCATTTATTTTAAAGATATTTTACATGATATAAAAATACTGATCACAGTGAGCTCTTACAGTTGTTAACTGTTATGAACAGGAATGTTGCACAACATTTTGGTGGCAATAAATTAGATATAGATTCATTATCTTAAAAACAAAAATTAGCTTGAAAAGATCTAGACCTTTTGGACATCGGTGTGTCACATGAAGCCCGGGCAAGTTCTCTGCATGACTTGTAGCCTCCAGGTAAGTTTCTACATTGTACGTCTGCATTTTTTTTTTGAAACGTGCAGTGTTGGGATTGCTTCGGGCCCTCCTGCGTCTCTGGTGCACTGCTGAATCCAAGATGTAGATAGTATGCATCTTTTTTTTTACACAATGTTTTCCCTCTCGGTAGTAGCATCCATGTGAAAGTCTGACAATGGTTCTTTTGTCACCAAATGACAGTCACCGTCAATAGTAGTCAGTGTGCGGTCTTCTCCAATATGTGGGGACACAGCGACATACCTCCTTGCTGAAGTAAAAGCCTTGGCTGCAGCGTCTTGTCCGGACTACACAGGGTGGCCTGTGGCAACTGTGGAATATAAAAGAATCAAGATTATTGCCTTACTCAATCTATTGAAAAAGTTAATGACTCTCATATTGGGAGGTTTCAGTTAGTGCATGAGGACTACTTTATATCAGCAATTTCAGGACTGAATGCAATTGTTTTATCACAGGGCATGCAGGCACCTTCATCTCGCAAGCTACATAACAACAGCAATCAAATAATACCTTCAAGAAAACATCCCAAGGCACTTCAAAGGAACATTATCAAACAAAATTTTATATTGAGTCACATGAGGAGATATTAGGACAGCTTGTCAAAGCGCTAGGTTTTCAGAAGCATTCTTAGGAAGAGAGAGAGAGGGAGAGAAAAACAAAGCGGTTTAGAGAGGGAGGTCCAGAGTATAGGCACTCTGCAGCTAATGGTGAGTTTTGAAATTGGGAGGTTTCAGAGGCCAGGAGCACAGGCAGCTTTTACAGAGATTGGGAAGGATGATAACTGAGGGATATTGAAAATAAGAATTAGAATAAATGGAGTCCAAACCTCCACAAAATTGCTATAGGGCTAACCAACAAGTATGAGACAGAGCGCATAGTAGGACTCAGTTACTTGTGCCACAAGGGCTGGATCGTTTGGGCAATATAACACCATGTATTACAATTTAGACATTCCTGTTCGATTGCATATCTCTACCTTTGTTCCCTTTATTTAAGGAAATGTCTTTAAACTATCGAAGTGACAAGTGGTTAGGAATGGTCCATCATGGAGACATAGCCAAAATACTCATCTGATTCCCTTACCAAATCACTGTTGGTATAGCAATGATCCCAACCTGATTTTATATAGAAAGGAAAAGAACATGGTTTGGATGCACCACTTTCAAAAGAATATGATAAGCAGAAAATTGGGGTACTTCTGTCCTCACTTTCACTGCTTGAGTCATTAAAATAAAATCTTGTTAAGAAAATAATAGATCAATGACCTTTGAAATTATACTATCCTGTAATAGTTATCAACACTTAATCCATTTGTCACATTTTTAATGAAGCCTTTATCAATGGTTAATGCTTGTGCAACAGTGACCCTTATAGTGACATTTCTAGGCCAATGACACTGATAGTCTGTTTACTTGTTCACAGACAGCCAATAATTGGTGTTTCATTGCGAAAGCTGCCTGCACAGTACCCACATTCAGAGATGGATGATAGGCAAGTTGGCTTCAGATCCAAATGCAGCAAATCATTTTATTTTCCATAAACAAAGTTTCCATCCCTCCAGCGGTGGAGATGATAATATACGTAATTAAACAAGCAAAATACGCAAGGGTTTTCCCAAATGTTGTAGTGGGTTAAATAACCAAAAACAGTGGTGCACTGCAATAGGATGTGAGCAATGGGGAAATATGAAAGGAAGCCTCGTGTTGGCTTTACTCATAATACAGTACTTGACCTGATTCAAACACTCCACCTTCGTTTGTGCTAGAAACTGCTCCCATTGAGACTTTGCTCCTGTAATGATTGTATGTTTGCAGAGAGATCCATTTATGCTAACAGACATTCATTATGCAAAAGGTACAGATTAGGATTACATAAATTATAGACAGAAATCAGCAGCAGAAGGTTAGAAATAGATTCTGGCTGGCACTGACGAGATCCCGAATTAATTAATCATAAAGTGCATGTCTCCATCCAGAAACATTCCTTTATTATCCATTTATCATGTTGGTTGGAGAATGTTTTCAGGGTGTAAGATAATGATTAATGCAAAGGTTGGTTTTACTCAACTGTAATAAAACATATCATAGATACACAGGTTTTATTTTCTATTTTAATATTCACTGATTAACTATGCTGATTCATGTTTTGCAGGACATTTCTCCAACCTCTAATGTTAAGCTTCTCAGGTTTTGCTGTGCAACTTCGCATTGCGTGATAGAAGTAAAAAGTGTAATGAAAATAAAATATTTATTTGAGTGAGTTGGCGGGGGGGGGGGGGGTGTGGTGGTGGGTGGGAGAAGCATTCATGTGGAAAATCTGAAATTAGAACTGAAAATTCTGCATATATTACCATTTGCACAGTGAGTAGTGCAGACTGGAACAAAGGGATAGTAGTAGATTGAGTCAGATGGTACAACTTGGCAGATGGAGTTCAAAGTGGGAAAGAATGAGATTATTGACTTTGGACCTAAGAAAGTTAAATCAGAGTACTTTCTAAATGGCAGGAAGCTGGGAACTATGGATGTGTAGAGTTTTAGGCATCCGCGTGCAGAAATCACTAAAAGCTTGTGGACAGGTACCAAAAATAATGACAAAGGCTACTGGAATGTTGGCCTTTATCTCAAAATGACTGGAAGCTATGTTACAGTAATCTAAAGCTTTGGTTTAGAGTACTGAATTCAGTTCTGGACACAGCTCTACAGGAAAGATATATTAGCCTTGGCACCTCTACAGTGCAGCTTCATCAGAATGCACAGTTTTTGTCTCCTTATTTTAAAAAAATATATAATTTCTTTGGAAGCAGTTCAGAGACAGTTCACCAGACTCATTCCTAGGATGAAGGGATAAAACCAGAAAATGCTGGAAAATCTCAGCAGGTCTGACTGCATCGGTGGAGAGAGAAACAAAGCTAATGTTTCGAGTCTGTATGACCCTTCTTCAGGGCTAGGATGAGGGGGTTGTCTTATGAAGAAAGGCTGAACAGGTTAGGCCTATACCCATTGGGTTTTGGAAGATTTTGAGGTGATCTTATTGAAACATAGAAGATCCTGAGGGGGCTTGTTAGGGTGGATATCCAGAGGATGTTTCCTCTTGTGGGGCAGACTAAAACTAGGGGACATAGTTTAAAAACAAGAGGTCTCCCTTTTAAGACAGAGATGAGGAGAAATGTTTTCTCCCAAGGGTCGTTGGTGTGTGGAATTCCCTTCCCCAGAGAGTAGTGGAGGCTGGGTCTTTAAATTTATTCAAGGCAGATTTAGATAGATTTTGTTAGGCAAAGGAGTCAAGGGCTATGGGGGGCAGAAAGGTAAGTGGAGCTGAGACCACAACCAAAACAGCGATGATCTTATTGAATGGTGGAGAAGGCTCAAAGGGCCAAATGGCCTATTCCTGCTCCTATGTCCCTATGTTCCTAGGTAGAGCAACATTTTGGGGGGAAAGCCTCCATCACTAGTCCTGATGAACAGTCACACCTGAAGGGCTGATTTACATTATGTTTCCCCTATGTTGGCACCATCGCATCATTGCATTAAAACAATTGCAGGCAGCAAAACAATGCAATAGAGACAAAAGTCTCAACAACTGAAAATAAATAAGGAGAGATAAAGCAGATGTGGTAATTTGAAGACTGCCCAATGGAACCTTTCATGAGATCAATTTTTATTGGTCCCAGCATTGAGTGGCTTAGATAATTTGATATGTATTTTAATGTAGGAAATAGAATTTGTCATGCGGAAATTGGCTGCCGCGTTTCCTAGATTCTAACAGAGACCGTGCCTCAAAAGTATTTTTCATTGGCTGCAAAGCGGTTTGGCTTGTCCTGATGTCATGCAAAGAGCTACACAAATGCAAGTCTTCATAGGAAAAAGTCAGCCAGGTGTCTCTGCTTGTGACTCCTGTGGCTAGGACCACCTATATTGCATGAGGGCTGATTCAATTCTGATTCTACATTCGAATTGCACTCACTCAGTCATGAAGATTGACAATTGTGTGAGGTACAAGAGGCTGCCTACCATCTGTGGAACTGAACCCCGGCAAAGAGCCAAAACATTCAAGATAGGAAGAAGAGGTAAGAGAATGGACTGAGAGAGGCAGGGGAAACAGATATCACACTTCACTTACTCAGGAAAATACAGTTTATCCAGAAATTAATTTTTTTAATCACTCTAAGGAAAATAAGGTGGTGGAAAGCTTACTCCTTAATACTTGATGCAGCTCGATCTGGGAATTAGGAATATAGCAACAGGAATAGGCCATTCATTCTCTTAAGCCTGTTCTGCCATTCAATTAGAACATGGTTTATTTACATCGTAATGTCATTTACTCACTGTGGTCTCGTAACCCTGAAGATCCTAGCCGAACGAATACCTATCAATCTCAGTTTTAAAATTTTCAATTGATCTAGCCTCAAAATTGTAGATCATTTCCAAAATATCAAGTATAGCCAACATGAGCGAGTTATTAGCTTTAGGAGCAGCATGCACCCAGAAAATCTAATAAAGCTAACTGCCCTTTACTCGTCTTAATCTTTGAAACACGCTACCACCTTTACTGTGGTATTGTCATCATCCTTGTCTTCACTGAAGACAAATACAAATTACTCAGGCATGCTCTCTGCCTCCACCAGGAAAGCTTCTTTATGGTCCCTAATCGACACCACCTTTCCTTTCAGGACTATTGTTTTAAGCAGTTGTATGTTTATAACAGATATTTGATGTTAACTGATAATAATCTATTTTCATTTGCCTCTCTTAATCCCTGTTTCAGTTCTCCTCCATGTTTTCTGTATTCAGCTTGGCTCTCTGCTTTTTAATGCCCTGACACTTATCGTAATCTTCCTTTCCCTGGTTAATTTTAACCTCTATGGGTGGGATTTAATCTTGCAGCAGAGGGTCCATCCACTGGCTGGAGATTGGGTGGCAATCCTCCACGGCCATTCTGAGATTCCTCCTCAAACTGACTTAGTGCCACTCAGGCACTTACCAGCTGGAGTTGGGGTTGTCGTTGTCCTCAATGGGGATTTCCTGCCAATTTGAGCTTGGCGCAGCCACTGGTGGTACTGTAGGGTACTGCCCAAGCTGCAGGATTGTTGCTGGAGCCTGGAGTGAAGGTAGGGACGGAAGGCTCGTCAGGCCAGTTAGGGCGGACTGGGTGGGCGGGGAGGGGCTGAATATTTAGGTTGGCAGAGTTCTTCACTCATGCCTCCTGTGGATATCTTTGCGGTGCTGCCCAGGTAGGAAGGAGCACCCAGGCTGCAGACATGCCTGCCAGGGTTTACTTGCAAGGGTTTATCTTGCGGGTTGCCCACATGGTGTGGCCCTTGCCTGCGGCTGGCTGAACACCAGCACTGGCGGGATTACACCCTTAGGTGGTCACTTAAGGGCTCAATTGGCTTCTGGGTGGGAAGGCTGTCCTTGACCTGTCCCGTCCTGGCCTCTCTCAGCCTCTCTTCAGCTCTGAAGAAGAGTCATAAGGACTCAAAATGCTAACTCTGTTTCTCTCTCCACAGGTGCTGACAGAGCTGCTGAGATTTTCCAGCATTTTCTGTTTTTATATCTGCTCTACTCCTTCGCAATGTGGCAGTAGTAGAGTTGGGAGTCATTTTTGTCAACATCCCTGGCATGACTTGATTAGAGTTGACATTTTGGGTTGATGTTTCTTGTGCTGTTAAGTTTACTGCTTTGGCTTGTAACAGGTTTTTTTTAAACTTGGCAGCAGCTACTTGCAGTAAAAGTAATCCTCTGGTTGGCTTTACATTGCAGCAGTGGGTTTGGATAGGGTAACTGAGCAAGACAGCGATTCTAAACCACCTAGCGAAGCAAGGACTGACAGGACTGTCCTTATTTCTGGGACACAAATTTATGATTTTAAAAAAAGGCTTTTTTTCTCTCTGGTGTGATACAAGTCCTGTTCTAACTGGGAAACGGCTTCAACCATGTATTCAATTTTGAACCAGAAGACGAGGATTTGCATTAAGGAGATTTGCTTATATGAGACCCTGTCTAAATACTAGGCCATTATTTGTCCATTCACTATCACTATCCTACATTGCAACAATGATGGCACTTCAGAACTACTTCATTGGCTGAGAAGTGTTTTGGGATGTCCAGAGGTTGTGAAAGGTTCTATGATTATTTCATTGATTTATTTATATATTTATTTAATTTTATATTTAATCTATATTTGTTAATTCATTTAACATAACTAACTCTTAAATATTTTATTCAACAAAGGGTTGTGAATCTTTGGAGTTCTCTACCACAAGGAGTTATGGATGCTCCATCATTGAATATATTTAAGGCTGGGATAGACACATTTTTGGTCTCTCATGAAATCAAATGATAAGGGGAGCAGGCAGGAAAATGGATTTGAGATAGAAAATCAGCCATGATTGTACTGAATGGCAGAGCGCAGGCTCAACAGGCTGTTTAGTCTACTCCTGCTTCTATTTCTTATGTTCTTACTCTACCATTATCTTCAAGCCAGAAGACCAACCATTCAATGGCATTGCCATCACTGAGTCATACACCATAAAGTCCTGAGAATCACTATTAACCAGAAACAGATTAGGATCAGCCACAAAAATGTCATGACAGAGACTGGATATTCTGTGGTAAATAGTCAATCCCTGACTCCCAAAGCATCTCTACCATCTGCAAAGCACAATTCAGGGATGTGTTGGAATAATGCCCATTTGCTTGGATGGGTGCAGCTCAAACAGCACTCAGGTAGCTTGATGATATTACAGAAAAGTCATTTTGATCGATATCCCATCCACTTGCTTTCTTCATGCTATTCCTTCAACAGCAGCATGCTGTAGCTACATTGGGCGGAATTTTACGACAGCTCGGATTTTACGTTCCCGTTGAAATCAATGGAGTTTAGAATAGCTCGCCACGATGGGGCCATAAAATTCTGGCCATTGTGTTCTCTCGACAGGATGCACCACAGCACTCGCCAAGGGAGAACCTCCCAAACCTGTAACCTCTGCCACCCAGAAGGACAAGGGCAGCAGAGGCATGGGAACACCATCCCCTCCAAGTTGTATTCTCTCCCAACTTGGAAATATATCGCTGTTCTGTCACTGCCACTTGGTCAAAATCCTGAAACTTCCTACAACAGCACGGTGAGAGCACCTTCAGCACATGGGCTGCAGTGGTTCAGGGAGGCAGCCCACTAGAACATCCTGAAGGCCAAATAATGACAGGCAATAAATGCTGGTCTTGGCAGTGACGCCCACATTTTGTGAATGAATTTTTAAAAGAGCATGAAGAAAGAAAATGTCTCAAAGAATTCAATTACAACTTTTTTTAACATCACTCTGGGACAAAGCACGCCTTACGTATGGTGTAAACTGACACAACACTCACCTGCAGGTGTGAGGGTGAAACCTCATTCCTTTCAGAAAGCATTTATTTGGAGACTCTGTACACTCGCAGGCACATTTTACTGGGTTTAAAGGCTGATTCCTTGGACAGCTTTTTTTGCAAATACATTCGCAAGAATTTGCATCAAATTGCTTGTGGGGGCCACATAAGGCGGGATACAGTCTGTTTCTGCACACGCATTGGCACGAGTCCTTATCTAGCTCTTTGTGGCGTCCACAGCTAGTGTGGTGTAGGCCTCCTTTACAGACACACTGACACGTATCCTCATCCAGTTCTTTATTAGGCCCGCAGACGCTGTAGAAGTCGGTGCCTCTGTCTGTGAAAGAAATAAAAACAGATACGTTCTGTAAGGGAACAGGACCAAATAAACTGTAAAATACATTAACAAGATTATGCATTTGCGCCTTGTGAAATGCTTGGTGCAAGAGAATGAAGGCAAATTTTCCTCTCTCGTGCTTGCACATAAAGCATTGCTTGGGTGGATCTCATATCAGGTGACCTCTGTTATGGGTGTGCAGTTCCCATTATTTGAATTTTCTAGATGTGTTGTGCCCAGATGATTGAATGGATTCAGATGTAGGAACAAGAGATCTATGTCCTTCATAAAGTGTGACAAAACATTCACTTCTCCCACTGAAACGTCCAGTTAGGGCAAGAGTCCAGCTACACGGACAACAAATTCATTACTTCCCTCATTCTTTTGAGCGAGATGTGAATCTTGGCTCCAGGGTCACATTTTCATCTCGGTCTCAAAAGGCCGCAGATTCAACCCCACTCGGCACCCCCCTTGCCATGCAAGTGGACATAAAAGATCCCATGGAGCTATTGCGAAGAAGCGCAGGGGAGATCTCCCTCGTGTCCTGGCCATATTTATTTCCAAACACCTCAGATGATTATCACATTGCTGTTTGTGGGAGTTTGCTGAGCAGAACTTGACTGCCACACCTCTCTACATTACAACAGTGACTACACATCTTCGAAGGTTTGGTTCTGAAGTAGTTTGGGGCATCCTGAGGCTGTGGAGGGTGCTATATAAATGCAATATTTCTTTTATTCTTTTTCTTATTCATGAGGAAAAATCAGAGGATAAGTGAGCACAATCTATGCTTCAATTGGCTAGTTAAAGAACAGAAATGGCAGAAACACCATATTATTTAAACCCCAGACTGTTATGGCACAGCTATTTTTTGATGCTCATTCATGGGATGTGGGCGTCGCTGGCTCAGCCAGCATTTATTGCCCATCCCCAATTGCCCTTGTTCAGAGGGCATTTAAGAGTCAACCACATTGCTGTGAGTCTGGAGTCACATGTAAGCTAGACCAGGTAAGGGTGGCAGATTCCCTTCCCTAATGGACATTAGTGAGCCAGATGGGTTTTTATGACAATCAACAATGGTTTCACAGTCATCATTAGACTTTTTATTTCCAGATTTTTATTGGATTCAAATTCCACCATCTGCCATGCGTAGGATTTGAGCCCAAGTCATCAGAGCATTACCCCTGCACAGTAGCCCACTGCAGTTCAATCAGCTAAAACTGCCGAGCCTCCTAGGATAGTATAAACTTACCGATGTATATCCAACCTGGATTACTTTTAGGGCATTGACTTGCAGGGTTATTTGTTCGGAGTTGGAAGTAGCCCAGGCCCCAGAAACAGGGTCAATCTTCTACATTCCATGAATGAGTCAGGTTGGATGATACAGTATGAACTGTGCCTGGGGTAGGGGAGGTGGGGGGGCGTGGGTGGGGGGTGGGTTGGGGACCTATCCTGTTCAGGTATCTCATTCCCAATACTGCAAAATAGGATTGACTAGGATTCTATCTTCCAAGTCCAAGTACATTGCCTTTGAACCACCTTCCCCCAAAGGAAGATATTATCTGTTTGCCCATTAGACGACTGACAAGGGCATAGATTAAACCCACTCAGGTATCAGGAGCGCCTCTTGAGTAGCATGGCAAGCACTGCAACTCATCATAACACCTTCCCAAAAGCCCCAAACCATATCTCAGGTTCCTTCTGAACTATATGATGCAGATCTGCTTTCATCAGGTTAAAAGGACTGAGGGCAGCTCATGACAGACATCTTTATATGTTCGCGTTGTACAAGTCTAGTGCCATTTAATAAGTATATTCAGCATTAACTGTGTAGACTAGGCCCTTACCATTATCATGATCATAAGACGTAGGAGCAGATTTAGGCCATTCAGCCCATTGAGCCTGCTCCGTCATTCAATGAGATCATGGCTGATGTGATAAGCCTCAACTCCACTTTCCTGCCTTTTCCCCATAACTTTTGATTCCCTTAGTGATTAAAAATCTGTCTATTTCAACCTTGAATATACTTAACGGCCCAGCTTCTACAGTCCTCTGCGGTAAAGAATTCCACAGATTCACTACCCTCTGAGAGAAGAAATTCCCCCTCCTCTCTGTCTTAAATGGGCGACCCCTTACTCTGAGATTATGGCCTCTGGTCCTAGACTCTCCCACAAGGGGAAACAACCTCTTAACATCTACCCTGTCAAGTCCCCGAAGAATCTTATAGATTTCAATAAGGTCGCCTCTCATTCTTCTAAACTCCAATGAGTACATTCCCAACCAACTCAGCCTCTCCTCATAAGAAGACCCCTCCATACCCAGAATCAACCTAGTGAACCTTCTCTGGACTGCCTCCAATGCCAGTATATTTTTCCTTAGGTAAGGGGACCAAAATTGTTCACAGTATTCTCCATGCGGTCTAACTAGTGCCTTGCATAGTTTTAGAAAGACTTCCCTATTTTTACACTCCATTCCCTTTGAAATAAAGGCCAACATTCCATTTGCCTTCCCTATTAGCTGCTGAACTTGTATGCTAGCCTTTTGTGATTCATGCATGAGGACCCCAAATCCCTCTGTGTTACAGCCTTCTGCAGTCTTTCTACATTTAAATAACATTCAGCTCCTCTATTCTTCCTGCCAAAGTGCATAACCTCACATTTTCCCACATTATATTCAATCTGCCAAGTTTTGCCCACTCACTTAACATGTCTACATCCCTCTGTAGACTCTTTGTGTCATCCTCACCATTTGCCTTCCCACCTATTTTTGTGTCATCTGCAAACCTGGCGATAGTGCATTCACTTCCCTCATCCATTAATATATAATGTAAATAATTGTGGCCTCAGCACTGATCCCTGTGACACTCCAATAGTTACAGGTTGCCATCCTGAAAATTCCCCCCTTATCCCAATTCTCTGTCTTCTATTAGTTAGCCAATCCTCTATCCATGCTAATATACTACCCCCAACACCATGGGCTCTTATTTTATTAAGTAACTTTGTGTGTGGTACCTTATCGAATGCCTTTTGAAAATCCAAATATATTACATCTACTGCTTCCCCTTTATTCATCTGCTTGCTACCTCCTCAAAGGATTCTAATAAATTTTTCAGGCATGATTTCCCCTTCATGAAGCCATGCCGACTCTGCTTGATTAGATTATGCATTTCTAAATGCTCTGCTATTAATTCCTTTATAATAGACTCTAACATTTTACGAATGATGGCTGTTAAGCTAACTGGTCTATAGTTACTTGATTTTTGTCTTCCTCCCTTTTTGAATAAGGGTACTACATTGGCAGTTTTCCAATCCTCTGGAGCATTTCCAGAATCTAAGGATTCTTGGAAGATTACTACCTGTGCATCCACTATCTCTGCAGCTACTCCCTTTAATATCCTAGGATGCAACCCATCAGGCCCAGGGGACATATTGGCCTTTAGCCTCATTAGTTCCCCTAGTACTTTTTCTCTAGTGATAGTTATTGTATTTATTACCTCTCCCCTCTTTTGCCCCTTGATTATTTAGTATTTTTGGAATGTTATTAGTGCCTTCTAGACTAATGCAAAGTATTTATTTAACTCTTCTGCCATTTCCTGGTTCCCCATTATTATTTCCCCAGCCTCATTCCCTAAGGGACCTATGTTCACTTTGGCATCTCTCTTCCTTTTTATATATTTTAAGAAGCTCTTACTGTCCATTTTTATATTACTTGCTAGTTTACCCTCAAAGTTTATTTTCTCCCTCTATTATTATTTTTGGTAATCTTCTGTTGGTTTTTAAAACTTTCCCAAACCTCTGGGTTACCACTAATCTTTGCCACATTGTATGTTTTTTTTATTTCAATTTGATACACTCCTTATCTTCCTTGTTTAACCATAGTTGGTTTATCCCCTTCCTAGAATCCTTCTTCCTCACTGGGATATATCTTTGTTGGGAATCATGTACTATTTTCTTAAACATCTGCCATTGTTCATCAACCACCTTTTTTTGCTAAACTCCTTTCCCAGTCCACTCCAACCAAATCTGTCCTCACTCCTTTGTAATTACCTTATTTAACTTTAGCACAGTTGTTTCTGACACAAGTTTCTCACTCTCAAACTGAATGTTAAACTCTACTAATGTTATGGTCACTGTTTTCTAGGGGATCTTTTACTCTGAGATGATTTATTAAACCTGCCTCATTACACATTACCAGATCCAAAATAGCCTGATTCCTGGTTGGATCCATAACATATTATCCTGGGAAACTGTCTCAAATACACTCTATGAATTCTTGCTTGTGGCTACCTCTGCCAATTTGATTTTCCCAATCTACATGAAGATTAAAGTCACCCATAATTAATGTACTGCCTTTTTTACATGCCCAATACTGGTTCCTTTAATCGTTTAAAAATTCAGAGCACCAAAGTTATGTGTCTTAACCAAGGCAGAAGCTTATAGCTGTACTTGCCCACATGGTAAATTTTGAATCTCAGGTGTACCAATGTGAGTGTGGAGATCAAGAGCTTCCTACAAGAACATCAGAGGATTGGACACCTGGTCTACTCTTTTGCATGTCCCAGTTTCCAAAATAACTGCACTGGATGATCCCTGATATCAAATTTCCAGGTCTGCTTTCATCTGAAATTTCTTGTTCTTTTGGCTTGTTAGCAGATTTCAAATAACTAACACAATACTTCGAGTATCTAATACAATGCTTTCAGTGGCTAAACCCTAAATCTAGAATCCCTTTCTAAACCCGTCCACCTTTCTCTTGTTAAGGGACAATTTACAACCTATCTCTTTGAGCAAGCTTTTGGTCACCTATCCTATTGTCCCCTTCTCTGGCTTAGTATCAGTTCTTTCTGTCCAGTTACATCCCTGTGAAGCACCTTGGAAGTGCTTTATTATGTAAAAGGTGCTATATGAATGCAAGTAATTGTTGATCTATTGATAGAGTTTAGTTGCCTCTGTTCTGGCAATAGCTTAATGAGCCTAACTTTCCTGACTGGCATGAGTATAATGTCGACTGGCAAATCTAAACTCTGCAGTGTACAATCAAGAAAGCTTTGCAGTAAGGAATCTTCCAAATGATTATATAGAATTAGTATTGCTGAAAAAGACATTTTGTTGAAACTTTTTGCCTTGCAGTTATCAGGACAATCGCAAGAATACCAATGTCAGGGGAAGCAACAACTTTATATTGTATGAGAAGAAAGTGCTGATTGGTTGGCAGGTGGACTCTGATTGGTAGAAGCATTGCCTAGGAGAATGCACCAGTTAATGGTGACTGACAGTTAATTGCCAGGTGTTGTTTGAAATTTAAAGCAGGCAGCTTGACTCTATTGGGTCAAGGCAATGCCCTGAGGAATGAACCAGCTAATGGCTATCACTTATTTTGATTAGCTGAAACATGCACAATGGCCAGAATTTTGAGGTCAGTGGGCAGGCGCAGTCGACGGGCCTGGGAGCAGCAGGGGAACGGCCCATTGTCCGTGATCAGCCCCTGATGACGATTTCATGCTGATGAGCCATTTAAGGCTCACCCAGCGTGAAATGTGGCCCCTCGCTGGTTGGGAAGGGGTGGGTGGGTGGGGGCGGGTACCTGTTGCCATTGGACCCGTTAGCCGGTTTAAAAACGGCACAGGTATCCACTGGAAGGTTACCAGAGAACAATTTCTCCTCTGTGTCTTCAACATTCAAGTAATGGAGTCGAGGAGCCTGCCATGTCCAGCCCCCTGCAGGTTGAGTGGGCTCTTGGCCCCACGCTTTTCGGATGAGTGCTTCGCGGTCCTTCTGGAGGAGGTGGCTACCAGGAGGGACACCTTGTCCCAAAAGAGGAGGAGGCCACCATACGTCACAAAGAGGGCATGTAAGGAGATTGCAGCGCTTGTTGGCAGCCATGACATGGTGCAATGAACATGGGTGCAGAGCCAGAAGAGGTTCTATGGCCTGCTGTGCTCAGGAAGCGTGGGTACCATGCTGTCATGGGTCAGTGTGCAGAAGTGTTAAGGTCTGGTTATCGACGCGTGGACCTCAGGGCTGCTGGAGTCTGAGTGCCAACTGTCAATGATGCCAGGGCTGGCCAAGGGGGTGCACCCTGTCTGCTTGGTCTGAGTGCCTTGGTCTGGATGTGCTCTGCAAGGTGTTCCTCAGCTGGGGTTGGCCAGGCTGCAATGGTGCTGCAGGTAAAGAGTGGACTAATCAATGCTCCTCTGTCCTTTCAGGAGAAGATGGGCCATAACCAATTGGAGAGGTCACGGACAGGCGGAGGCCTGCCCAACCTGCTGCTGTTCACCAGGTTCGAGCAGGACACCCTTGAGCTGGAGAGCCAGCAACCTCCATGTACAGCCGGGTGCGGAGAGGTGGGGGTGCCAGACGAAGGTAAGAGTGCAGTGCATGGAGGTGAGAGTTTCAGATTGTGCAACCTTTCTTCTGTAGTCTCTTCATTGATGGGAGCCTCAGCCTGGATTCCCCATTGATCATTGAAAGACAATGGCACCATGATGCAGATCTCCATTGTCTCACCAGGGTGCCTGGCATGCACAGTGACAGTGTGATGACTTTAACTAATGACATGCCCTTGTTCTCCCTTAGCTTTGTCAGCGCACACTCACTGTCTGGACCCTTAATGCCGGAGGACCACCTGGCATCATTTGCACCTGCGTCATACCCGCTCTCTGAACCAGGCACCAGTGCAGATACCAGCACCTCGGTGGGCGTTAGATCAGTGGCTAGAATTTTGGTGCACATTGATGAGGGCAATTCATAGAGTCATAGTCATAGAGTCACAAAGGTCTACAGCACAGAAAAAGGCCCTTTGGTCCATTGTGTCTGTCCTAGTCAAACAAGTACCTAACTATTCTAGTCCCATTTTACAGCACTAGGCCCATAGCCTTGTATGCCATGGCATCACCTCACACTTATCCGGATTAAGTTCCATTTGCCACTGATCAGCCCATCTGACCAGCCCGTCTATATTCTCCTGTGATCTAAGGCTATCCTCCTCACTATTTACCACCCCACCAATTTTCATGTCATCCACGAACTTACTGATCAACCCTCCTACATTCAAGTCTAAATCATTTATATGTACTACAAACAGCAAGGGACCCAACACTGATCCCTGATGGAACCCCCACTGGACACAGGCATCCAGTCACAAAAACACTCCTCGACCATCACCCTCTGCTTCCTGCCACTTAGCCAATTCTGGATCCAATGTGCCAAATTGCCTTGGATCCCATGGGCTCTTACGTGTGTTATCAGTCTCCCATGCGGGACCTTATCAAAATTCACAATCACTTGAGGTGCAGGCTGAGGCCGCAAGTGCCCAGGGCACCAGCAGTCGGAGGACAGCTGGGGACCAGGATGATGCTCAGTTGAAGGCTGATGATGAGCCTCTGGAGTCGTCCATTAGGTGGCAGATGCTGGATGTCCAGCGGGATGTGCAGGAGGATCTGGCGGAGATCCATGAGGGTCTGCATGTCATAGTCTCCATTGTGGAGGAGTCCATGTGAAGCATGAGCACTGCATTAACCCTCACGGCTGAGCGCACTGCCTCCTCCAGTGAGACAGTGGCGACTCTCATGGAGGGGCAGCTCCAGGGACAGAATCAGGGGTTCCTGGGGCTGCACTCGGACCTGCAAGCCCTCACTCAGGCAATGACCTCAGCTGGTCAGTGTCTGTGTGGGAGATGGATGAGGCACCCAGTATCCCCACTAGGCGCCCGTTCATCAATGGTAAGCAGGGAGGTCCAGAGCAACCTCACGTTGGTGCACGAGCTGCTTGTCGTCTCTGCGGGCTCCTTTCAGGGCGCTCTGGACGATGGCAGCCGCTTCTCCACCCCTCTGCCAGTGACCTTTGCATCTGATGAGGCTGCGCTGACTAGGGAGATGCCAGCTGTGGCACTGGCCACTCCCTCCCAGGCGGGGCCAGCACAGGGTCCACTGGCCAGAGGATGACCACCAAGGTCATCAAGGCCAACAGGACAGCAGAGTCAGCAGGCTGTCTCCAATGCTGATGTCAGCGAGAGGTGGGGAGTACCAAGACGTAGCACTTGCAAGCATAAGTTAAAGGCACCATGAGCACAAGAGGGATAGTTCACAGGTGATTTTCTGTTCATTTATTTTTGGTTTCTATGTCTGCTGGTGTGGACATCAATACCAGTAATGGTAATGTCATTACGCATTCAATGTGACAATAACATTAAATTTGCTTTGGTTCTGATGGCCTGTTTATGCTTCACCTTTTTTCTTTCTGGTACAGGTACATCAGTATGTAATGCTGGATGTGAGTGGATGGATACTTTATTGCACAGGCATTGAGTGGACATTGGGGCAAACGAAGGGGTCATTTCGGACATCTGGGATGGAAGCGGCAGCCCTGGCATGAGGTGGAAACAGATCTAGTTGAAGGAGCATGGGATCAAGGCATCCCTAGTGTCCCTGACTCCCTGGAGGTTATCGAGGTCTGTCTCCATGCCCTCAGCGTTCTCCTCACCATGCTCCTCTTCTGACTCAACACTGGATTCATCATCTGTGGCCTGTGCAGCTGCATCAAGGTCCTCTTCCTCCAGTGGGTCCCTCCTTGCCAGTGCCAGGTTGTGGAGAGCGCAGCATGCAACCACTATCAATGCACTCGCTCTGGGCAGTATTGTAGTGCATCCCCTGAATGGTCTAGGCATCGGAAACGCATCCTGAGAAGGCCTATGGTCCTCTCTACCACCACCCTTGTGGAGGTATGAATCGTATTGTAACACTTCTCTGCCTCTGCTCTTGGGTGGTGAAGAGGCATGATGAGCCACCTCTTCAACGATAGCCCTTGTTATTCGGCAGCCATCCATCCAGTCAAGGTGAATCACTGAAGAGCTTTGGTATCTGGGAGTGTCTCGGGATATATGCGTCATGGGAACTGCCTGGGTACCTTGCACAGACTTGCAGAATCTGCATCCTGTGGTCACACACTATCATGGAGCAGAATCCCTTCTTGTTGACGAAGGCACCCGGCTGACCCGCTAGCACCTTGGTGGCCACGTGTGTGCAGTTGATTGTACCCTGGGCGCGGGGATCCCAGCAATTGCTGCAAAGCCTCTGACTCGCTCAGACTGGCTGGCATTGTCTGTATGGTAAAAAAATAAAGGTAAGTACCCACCTGAACAGAGCTTCTGTCACCAGCTTGATGCAAATGTGGACAGCTGATTAGAAGTGTCCACACAGATCCCCCACTGAGTGAGATATCGTGCGAGTGCGCGATGACATCGGGACGCTCACCCGACGTCATTGCGCGCTATTTTACGCTTGACAGTGTTGGGCGTGCGCCCGCATGCTGAGTGAAAAATTCTGGGCAATGTATGTACATGTTCTTTCTGTCTGCAAAGAATAGGATTCTGTATATTAATGTATGTAATCACCATTAACTGGTGCATTCTCCATGGCAATGCCTCTACCAATCAGAGTCCACTTGCCAGCCACTCAGCACTCTCTTCTCATACAGTATAAGGTTGTTGCTTCCTCTGACATTGGCATTCTTGCAATTTTCCTGGTGAGTGCAAGATGAAAAGCTTCAACAAAATGTCTTTTTTCAGCAACACTCAAGTTCTATATCACCAAATGACTATTTATATAAAGTTACATGCACGCTGCAGCACAGAAACAGGCCATTTCATGTCAGCGTTAATGCTGTATTCACCACCCTACCATCTTGGCACACTCTGTATTTCAACTCAAGTTGAAACTCCAATTGAAAAGATTGAACCAAAAAAAATTTAGTTCATGATTTTAGGCATAATGTCATCATAATAGCTCTTAAATCAAAGCACATGTTCTTCACAGCTCAAATATTGCTTTGTGTTTCTGCGGGAATCAAACAATAGAAACAAATAAAGCAGAACATAACATCCCTAATCGCTGTCAAACAGCATAAAGGTCACAATGAAAAGAAAGGCACTTGCAAAGTCAAGAAGAATTTTATTTTTAAATCTTTGTGTTCTATTCATAATTAGCAAACTTGGATCAGCTCTTCTAGACTTCGGCCAAATTCCGTCAAGGTGTTTAAGAACAGTTCTGTTACTTGTGAGCCTCTATGATCTCCAGGCTTCTCACACTGAGACTAAACCTGTGAAAATGTTTGACGTTTCTGGGTCTGCTGTAGCACAAGCCTGGGCTGGCATGCAAAGGGCAGTGGGCTCTGGTTATAATGTGCTTGTCAGTTCCGACGCACATCTCCGCACAGTGACGGAGGGAAACTCTGTGCAATCCATTGTTCAGGATCTGGCTGCCCATTGTTTTTGACTGCCACCACTGCAATTCCCCAGTGAAGGACTGGGATCTTGGTGTTCAATGAAGAAAGACTACATTATCCGGAAGGAACATTCAAAAATCTCATTTTATTTCTGCCAAAGCATTTTGCTACTCCCTTGTTAATGTAGCCCACCCACTGTGCACCCGACCCCCTCCTCACCCCCCCCACCCCACCACTTTGACTGGGATATATCCACATTACTTAAGAAATCACAGCATGATTGAAACATTGCCCTATCTTTTGGGTCCAAACTGTTTTAAGACAAATTGTTGTTGGCAAGTTTATTTCTGCTGCTGGCTTTTATTCTGGTGAAGGGTGTTGTCACATCACTAGTATTTTTTCTCTCTCGTGCGAGCTAATCTGCTCCAAACATGAATCTGCTGTTTCATAGGTTGTTGTGAGAAGCAATATTTACTTCAGCCAAACTCGTCACATTTGTTTACCTTGCTGCTCATTAAAACTGAAGTAAAAATTGTACCTTTGCAACATCAAGTGCAATCTGCTATGTGATATTAGTTGTGGCTTAGTTGACAGCCCTTGTCTCTAAGTTAGAAGCTTCAGTAGGTAGGGATGATAATTGAAACATTAGCCTGAATTTTTCAGATAGTGGGGTCTTGCATCCTGTCATCCGGAGAGTCGGGAGCGAAAACATCCTCTGCGACTCTGAGTGTCCCTCAGCCATTTCACGCTTGAATGAGCGCTAAGTGGCTGCAGGCGGGACTTCCACCCCTCACTCGGGAGGAAGTCCCACCTCAGAGAGCTCCTGGCCCATCTGATCAGCCGGCAGCTCTCCAGTCCTTGCAGCGACAGCGCTGAAGTGGACAGAAGAGGAAGTGCAGGAGGACGTCGGGGTGCCGGAGGCCCAGCTAAGTTTGAGGTCCCAAGGCGGGGAGGGTAGGGAAGGCCTGGGTGAAGGGGTTGATCGGGCTCTTGGGGGAGAGGCCGGGAGAGGGGGGAAGGAGGTGCGGAGGCCACTGGACCTTAAGTGGGGGTGGAGGGGTTGTCGCCCGACTTCAGAAGGGGTCTTCTGATGGAGGCACCTCCATCCCTTCCCACCCAAGATACATCTCTGTTGATATTTGGTCTTCCCCAACGCAACTCCAATCCTCCCGCCAGCCTAAAAATTGAGGCTGGGCAGGAAACGGCCCTTAAGTGGCCAATAATTGGTCACTCAATTGCGGCAAGGCCAGGCTTCCTGTCCGAGGCCTTGTCCGCCCCATTGTAAAATCAGCACGTGATTGGGGCGGACGGGAACCAGAAGGGGATGCCTTCCCTTCAATATCACGCTCCCCATCTAAAAACCTGCCGGTGGGGGAATGTATTGACCTGTGTCCCATTGTTGGAAGGTTCTGCTCCTCTGGGTGCCATAAAGAAAGGTGGGCTCAGGTGGTCTCCCCAAACAAGCATCGCTCTTCTGGAACGCATGCTTTGTGCTGGGGCTTGCCTCTGGGTCCCCACCAGCAGTGGCTTCTCGCCACCCATTTTCATTGGGAAGTCGGTGAGCAGGCATGCCACTGAGGATTGGCTGTTAAGACCAGGTAGTCGATGGTCAGCTGCTGACACAGGCAATGGAAATAAGAATCGGGAGCACCATCAAGTTTGCCTGAGACTGCCAATTTGCCATCACCCACAAAATAATTTGTTGCCGAATGTCCTCACCTGTTTTACACTATCACAAAAGGTCAAGGTTGTTCCTCATTGTATTTAGGTCAAGAAGAAATGGGAACTGAACTTGAGGTGAGCCTGCATGAGAGAAAAAAATGCCACAACACAACCAGAAGGATACCAGCTGGCGTATTTACAGGTAGAGGCGGGGTGGGGGGGCACATAAAATAGGATGAGTGGCTGGCCAACCGTCTGCCCACCCACCCCCAAGCTGTCCCCCATAATACAATGGGCAGGAGCAGGTAAGGTATCAGCCAGCACCCCCCCCTCCTTTAGGCCTATTGAGGTCTTTATCTGGCTTGCAATTGAGTTTTCTATCGTGGTGTGCCTATATTTGCTCTTTGAAAGAGCTAGCGGATTAGTCAGATTCACCTGCCCTTTCCCCGCTACCCTGTAATTTTCTTTCCCCCTTTAAGTATTTATTCAATTCTCTTTTGAAAGTTACTATTGGATCTGCTTGCATCACCCTTTCAGGTGGTGCTTTCCAAATCACTGCTATACAAAAAAAAAAAATCCTCATGTCTCCCTTTGTCTTTTTGCCTTCAATTTGTGTCTCATAGAATGGTTCCAACACAGAAGGAGATCATTCAGCCTGTCCTGTCTCTGCTGGCTCTCTGAAGGAGCAATTCACCTAGTGCCACTCCCCCACCTTCTCCCCGTAACCCTGCACATTTTTTTCTTTTTAGATAATAATCCAATTCTCATTGAAAACCACAATTGAATCTGTCTTCACCACACTCTCAGGCAGCGCATGCCAGGTCACTGCCACTGTTTTTCCTTACCTACTATATCAAAACTTTCTTGGTCATAGAAGACAGAGGGTAGCAGTGGAAGAGTGCTTTTCTGAATGGAGAGCTGTGACTAGTGGAGTTCCGCAGGGATCAGTGCTGGGACCTTTGCTGTTTGTAGTATACACAAATTATTTGGAGGAAGATGTAACTGGGCTAATTAGTAAGTTTGCAGACGACACTAAGGTTGGAAGAGTTGCAGATAGTGAAGAGGATTGTCAAAGGATACAATGGGATATAGATCAGTTGGAGAATTGGGCGGAGAAATGGCAGATGGAGTTTAATCCGGACAAATGCGAGGTGATGCATTTTGGAAGGTCTAATACAGGCAGGAATTACACAGTAAATGGCAGAACACTTAAGTGCATCGACGGGCAGAGGGATCTGGGTGTACAGGTCCACAGGTCACTGAAAGTGGCAACGCAGGTGGATAAGGTAGTCAGGAAGGCATATGGCATGCTTGCCTTCATTGGCAGGGGTATTGAGTATAAAAGCTGGGAAGTCATGCTGCAGCTGTATAGAACCTTGGTTAGGCCACACTTGGAATATTGCGTGCAATTCTGGTCGCCACATTACCAGAAGGATATGGAGGCATTGGAGAGGGTGCAGAGGAAGATGCCGCCTGGTCTGGAGGTTATTAGCTATGAGGAGAGGTTGCAGAAACTTGGATTGTTCTCACTAGAGCGACGGAGATTGAGGGGCGACTTGATAGAAGTTTACAAAATTATGAGTGGCATGGACAGAGTAGACAGTCAGAAGCTTTTTCCCAGGGTGGAAGAGTCAATTACTAGGGGACATAGATTTAAGGTGAGAGGAGAAAACTATAGAGGAGATGTGCGGGGCAAGTTTTTTACGCAGAGGGTAGTGAGTGTCTGGAATTCGCTGCCAGAGGAGGTGGTGGAAGCAGGTACGATAGTGGTGTTTAAGAGGCAGCTTGACAAATACATGAATAGGATGGGAATAGAGGGATACGGACCCCGGAAGTGCAAAATGTTTTAGTTGACGGGCAATATGATCGGCGCAGACTTGGAGGGCCGAAGGGCCTGTTCCTGTGCTGTACTTTTATTTGTTGTTCTTTGTTGTTCTTTGTATTGTGTATCACTGAGAGTTAGGATGGCAGGTCCACCCTGCTTCCCCATGAGATATGGTCCCAATCTCATCCAGTGCTTCTGGGGAATCAACAAGCAATACAGACATGCTTTGCTCGTGGTCAGTTCAAGGCTGGTACTGTGGCCATGAAGTGATATCCCCCACATCCTATTACCCAGGGTTCAGTGCAGGATGACCCTCGGGAACAAGTGAAAATAGTTCCCAATGAAGCAGGATTCATCACAATGGAAATTTCCATTCAACTGACTGCACTGGGGGCTATTTTTGTCCGTTGGTGCCAGATTACTGGGCGTCTGCTTGAAAGTGGTCTGATGATTACAATATGTTTTCTTTAGGAGGTCTGGTGCTGTGTCCCAGTGAGTTCAGGCACCACTTGTTATAGCAGGGCTTGAGACACCCCCAGGATGAGCTGTCTGCCTAATGTGGCAGCATACTTATAGGCCAGGTTCCCGGCACTCTCAGTGCCTTGCCTTGGTTATAGTGACCGGCTTGAGATATTTTCCTTTGGTTGCGGTAATTCTGTCACGAAAATGTAGCCCTCCATGGCCAGACGTTAAGAGAAAGAGGATAAAGCAAAAGTTGGCAGCGGGGCTGTTATAACAGCTGCTGCTCTTATGCTTTACTCTCAGCCCCAGCGTGATCGATATAGCTGTGAAGTACCGAAACTATCCCCAAGCCAGTCAAAGCATCTTAGTAAACTGAATCAGACTTACCAAAATACATGAATCAACATCTTACCCATTAACATATCCCTGCTGACAAATGGTTCCTGCTCCAAATGGAAGCCTGAGATATTTAATATTATATTCATCCTTACTGAACTGCCTGATAACTTATCTGTGTGGTATTGTGACCGGAACAAGTTACAAGTACCTGCAGGTGAATTAATGATTTGACTTGGCAACTAATCTTGGTGCAAGTTATGCCAAAATAACTTTTTAGTATTAATTTTGGCAAAAGCAGGGCAATCTCCAGCACACTTAAAATAAAGAATAAAGATTAAAATCTATGGGGAATATTCCAGTAACAGCTGCTAGGGGAAGGAAGGTGGGGGAAGATTTGGATCCAAAAGAAGCAAAATATCAAGGGGGCAGAGCCAGAGGATGAAAAAGGTGTAGCGTCAAATCATAAGGCAAAAGGTTTTTTTTGCAGAGGGTAGGAGGTGGGTAGAGCAAGGGCAGGTCAATGGTGAGAATGAAGGAAAGAAAGAACATGTCAGATTAGAGAGTGACACAGAACAAAAGGCACCATGGGATTAAATGCCACAGTTGAAGATTAAAGGAAGTTAAAAATAGATCAAATGAAGAGGAAACGAAAAGATGAGAGAAAAGCAGCAAAACAAAAAAAGAAAATAAGAAGCCTGAAGGGAACTTAAAAAGAATTTTAACTCTACTTCCCCAAGTTAACGTTATTCTACTTTGGATTATTTATATTACTTTATTATATTGGCCCTAAATTCCCCTTATTCCTGGTGCTTCTCAGTTGAACCCAAGTATAGGATTAAAAATATTACTTTTCTAATTTACTCACTGGTTCCTACTAACCAAGGCTGTGTTTGGCTGCAGTCGACTGCTTCAGTTAGAGATTGGTGACTGAGGGAGTTTACGGGATTAAATTAAGGGTTAAATTCTATCTAAAATCTAGTCTTTCTTTAATTTAGTAATTAACTAAAAGTTGCTGTTAGGGTTGGAAGAAGGTGAGTTTTGGTCCAGCCTTAAAACAGGGCTCATGCAGCCTCTGCTTGCAGCTGCAACTAGATAATTAGATAACTGGCTTAATCAGGTTTACAGAGGCTTGGTTCAAGGGGTATAAAAGTAGGCTATCTTATAGTGCTGAATTTGTCTGCCCTGGAGTGCTGTTTTTGGCTACAGTAGAGTGCTTCAGTTGGAGTTTGGTGACTGAGGGAGTTTGGTGAGAAGGGAGGAGGTGCTCCTTTCTTTTTCTACCTTTTCTCAGAAAGAAGAGCGGCAGCCTTGGTAAGTAGGAACTGCTGAGTAAATTAGAAAAGTGTAATATTTTTCAAGTCCTATACTTGGATTTAACTGAGAAGTGCCAAGAATAAGGGAAATTTAGGGCCAATATAATAAAGTAACATAAATAATTCAAAGTAGAATAAAGTTAAGGTAAGGGAAGTAGAGTTAAGGCATAGAGGGCAGCTCAGTCAAGTGGAATGAATGTTCTTTAATATGTGCTTAGTCATGGACACTACCGGTGTCCGAGATGACCACAGGTGCAGGAAGTGCTGTCAGCTGCAGAAACTTGAGCTCTGGGTTTCAGAGCTCGAGCAGCGGCTGGAGTCACTGTGGCATATCCGCGAGGCTGAGAGCTACGTGGGTAGCACATTCAGAAAGGTGGTCACACCGCAGTCTCAGGGCCTGGAGACAGAGAGGGAATGAGTGACCACCAGGCAGTCCAAGAAAAGTAGGCAGGTAGTGCAGGAGTCCCCTGGGGTCCTGCTCACAAATCTGTTTTCTGTTTTGGAAGCTGGTGAGGGTGCTGGTTCCTCAGAGGAGTGCAGTCAGAGCCAAGTTTGTGGCACCACGAGTAGCTCGGCTGTACAGGAGGGGAGGTAGAAGAAAGGAAGAGCCATAGTGATAGGGGATTTATTAGTTAGGGGAACAGACAGGTGATTCTGTGGCCGTAGACGTGACTCCAGGATGGTATGTTGCCTCCCTGGTGCCAGGGTCAAAGATGTCACAGAGCGGCTGCAGGACATTCTGGGGGAGGGTGACCAGCCAGAGGTCATGGTCCACATTGGGACCAATGATACAGGTAGAAAGGGGGATGTGGTCCTGCAATCAGAATTTAGGGAGCTAGGCAGAAAATTAGCAAGCAGGACCTCAAACGTAGTAATTTCCGGATTGCCAGTGAGTACAGAAATAGGAGGATAAGGCAGGTGAATGTGTGGCTGGGACGATGGTGCGGGAGGGAGGGCTTTAGATTCCTGGGACACTGGGACTGGCTCTGGGGGGAGATGGCACCTGTACAAACTGGACGGGTTGGGACTGAGTTCCTTACGGGTCATTTTGCTAGTGCTGTTGGCACGGCTTTAGACTAACTCGGCAGGGGTGTGTGTGGGAACCAAGAAAAAGTATGAGAGGAATACCAGGGTGCACAAAATACTGGGAGGGACAGATAGCTAGTATAGAGAATAGTAAGTTAATAGGTAAAGCCGGGGTAAGGGAGAAAGTAACGAAATCTAAATCAGGGTTACTGTGCATGTATGTGAATGCACGGTGTATAGTAAATAAGATTGGGGAGTTACAGGCACAGATTGCCATGTGGAAATATGATGTTGTGGCAATAACAGAGACCTGGCTCAAAGAAGGGCAGAAGCGGGTGTTAAATATTCCTGGGTACAAGGTGTTCAGAAGAGATAGGAAAGGTGGAGGGGTAGCAGTATTTGTTAAGGAGAGCATTGCAGTGCTGGAAAAAAAGGATGTCCCAGAGGGTTCAAGGACAGAATCAATTGCTCGTGCTAAGGAACAAAGAGGGTGCAATTACATTGCTCGGTGTAGTCTATAGACTGCCAAAGAATGACGGATGTAGAACAACAAATCTGCAGGGAGATTACAGAGAGATGCAGGCATTAGAGAGTAGTTATAATGGGGGACTTCAATTACCCGAATGTAGGCTGGGACAGTGGTCGTGTAATGGGCGGAGAGGGGCAAAAGTTCCTAGATTGTGTTCAGGAGAATTTTTCTACAGCAGTATGTGTCCAATCCAACAAGAAAAGATGCACTGTTGGGCCTGGTTCTTGGAATTGAGGTAGGCCAACGATTTCAAGAGTCAGCGAGGGAACATTTAGGATACAATGATTATTGTATTGTATGTTTTAGGATGATGATAGAAAAGGACGATAGGCAATCCAGAGTAAAAGCAATTAACTGGACCAGAGCTGACTTCGATGGGGCAAGAACGGAGCTGGGTCTGATAGACTGGAATGAAAGATTGGCAGGAGAAACTGTAGCTGAACAATAGGTTACCTTCAAAAAAGAATCAGTTTGTGCACAGTCAAGGTATATTCCATCGAGAGGGAAAGGTTGGGCAAACAAATCCAGAGCTCTCTGGATGTAAAAGGAGATTGAGATTGAGATTAAGATAAAGAAGAAAAAGTGTGCTTATGACAGGTGTCAGGTAGAAAATACAATTGAGAACCAAGAGGATTACAGAAGGTTCAGGGAGGAGGTGAAAAAGCATATTAGAGAAGTGAAGAGGGATTATGAGAAAAGACTGGCAGCCAACATAAAGGGGAATCTCAAACTTTTCTATAGGCATATAAATAGTAAAAGGGTAGTAAATGGAGGAGGAGGGCCAACTAGGGACCTAAAAGGGAATTTACACATGGACGAAGGGGCCATGGCTGAGGTGTTAAATGAACACTTTGCATCCATTTTTACCAAGGAGGTAGATGCTACCCAGGCCATGGTGACAGACAAGGAAACCCTGTCACTAGGAGAGTTCAAAATTGACTAGGAGGAAGTGTTGAATAGACTGTTGGCACTTAAAGTTGACAAGGCACCGGGACTGGATGAGATGCGTCCAAGGATATAGAAGGAAGTGAGTATAAATTGCAGGGGCACTGGCCATAATCTTTCAGTCTTCCCTAGACTCAGGGGTGGTGCCAGAGGACTGGAGAATTACAAACATTATGCCCTTGTTCAAAAAAGGTTGTAAGTATAAGCCCAGCAATTACAGACCAGTCAGTTTAACTTCAGTGGTGGGCAAGATTCTAGAAACAATTATTCGGGATAGAATTTGTCACATGGAAATATATGAGCTAATGAGGACGAGTCAGCATGAATTTCTAAAGGGGAAATTGTGTTTAACTAACTTTCTGGAGTTTTTTGAAGGGGTAACATAAAAGTTCGATGAGGCTAATACTGTTGATGTGGTGTACATGGATTTTGAAAAGGCATTTGACACAGAGCCACATAACCGATTTGAGAGAAAATTTATTGCTCATGGAATAAAAGGGACAGTAGCAACATGGATACAAAATTGGCTGAAAAATAGGAAGCAGAGAGTAATGGTCAATGGATATTTTTCAGGCTGGAGGAAGGAGTTCCCTAGGGGTCAATATTGGGACCCTTGCTTTTCCTGATATATATTAATGATCTAGGTCTTGGTGTGCATGGAACAATTTCAAAGTTTGCGGATGATATGAAGCTTGGGAGAACCGTGAACTGCGAGGAGGACGGTGTGGAACTTCAAGACGACAGAAAAGTTAGTGCAGTGGGCAGATAGGTGGCAGATGAAGTTCAATGTGGAGAAGTGTGAGGTGATGCATTTTTGTAGAAAGAACATGGACAGACAATATAAAATAAAGGGAATCATTTTGAAGGGGGTGCAGGAGCAGAAAGACTTGGGTGTATATGTACATAGATCATTGAAGGTGGCAGGACAGGTGGAGAGAGCAGTTAATAAAGCATATAGTACCCAGGGCTTTATTAATAGGTGCATAGAGTACAAGAGCAGGGAGGTTATGCTGAATTTATATAAGACCCTTGTTAGACCTCAGCTGGAATATTGTGCACAGTTCTGGGCACCACATTATAGGAAGGATTTGAGCACATTGGAGGGAGTGCAGAAGAGGTTTAGCTATGAGGATAGATTGGAGAAGTTGGGACTGTTTTCCTTGGAGAGGAGAAGGCTGAGAAGAGACTTGATAGAAGTTTTCAAAATCATGAAGGGGCTGGACAGATTAGATAGGGAGAAGCTGTTCCCACTTGTAAAAGGATCAAGAACGAGAGGGCCCAGATTTAAAGTGATTTACAAAAGAAGCAAACGTAATGTGAGAAAAAACTTTTCCACACAATGAGTGGTTCAGGTCTGGAATGCACTGCCTGGAAGTGTGGTGCAGGCTGGTTCAATCGAGGCATTCAAGAGAGCATTAGATGATTATTTGAATAGAAACAAGGTGCAGGGGTTTGGGGAAAAAGCAGGGCAATGGCACTAGGTCATAATGATCATTGGAGAGCTGCTGCAGACATGATGGGCTGAATGGCCTCCTTCTGTGCTGTTAAGATTCTGTGAATTTTAACATTACTGAAAAGGGAGACATGTTGCCGAAGCTTTTTGTCCTGCACTCATCAGGACAAATGCAAGAATGCCAAATTTCAAATGACCACAATAATTTATACTACTGGGATAAAGGGTGGCGATTGGTTGACAAATCGATTGTGGTTGAGGCATTGCTATGGAGAAAGCAACATGGAATTATAGGCTCCCCAAGTTCCTGGGTAATTTAAAAAAAGGCACAAGGCTTGAACATACTCCTTTTGTTTGCAGAGAGTGGGTTCTTCCATATGTTCAAGCTTTACGCTTTTTTTGAATTATCTGAGAGCTTGGGGAGCCTTTAGTTCCCCATTGCTTTCTCTATGGCAACACCTCAGCCAATCAGATTCGACTTGCCAACCAGTCAGCACCCTTTTCTCCTGTGGTATAAATTGTTGTGATTGTTTAAAATTTGGCGTTCTTGCATTTGTCCTGATGAATGCAAATGAAAAGCTTCAGCAACATGTCTCTTTCCAGCAACATTCAAGTTCTGTACTACCAAGCGACAGTTTAACAAGAATCAATAGAGATAAAAAAAAAAAGTAGGGCAGCTTGAGGGTTGAAAGCAGATAATGAAACAAATCAGAACAAGGATGTTGTTGTCCTATTGCAGAAGCTGGTATTGCACTGGTATCTGTAGAGTGAGATGCTCAACCAGCAGATGCAAATTATACCTCTAGCTGCTTTTTACAATGAGGATAATGCCAAAGGATCTCTGTGCAACAAACACTCGTATACAGACACATTGGTGAATTTTTAATGAGCATCAGAGTCACCACCTGACAATCAAGTTACACAAGATAATGTGCCCAAAAATGTCTCCAATCACCGAGGAAGCAATAACTAAAGGCACCTTAAAAAAAAAAATCAAAATTTTGTCAGATTGAGTATAGATGCTGAGGGGGACAAAACTGTATGCAGACATTTAAGTCAGGACAAAGCGCTGACTTGAGTTCATCCAGTCTGTTGTGTTTTTATGTTTAGGGTGTGCATTTATTATATATACTTGATTTTTGTTTTGTAGTTCAGTGCAGGGTCCCAATGTAAACAAAGAACCTGTGCTGAGCCAGGTTGCATCATACCCAACACACTCCTTTTTAGGTACCCGAACAGCAAATGAACCAATAAATAAAATAAACCCACTAACCTGAGTCACTTTTAGGGGGCAGAAAGCTGCTGAAATCATGTTGCATCACACATCTGCATAAAAAACTGTTCCACATGTGATTCTTGGGACAGGTTCTGTTTGGCATCAGACAGCTGTGAATGAAGTGAAGTGGTTTTTGTTGAAAATAGGCAGACAATATTGTGACCACTTGGTTCAACACATATCCATGTTATGGAGTTGTTAGGCTATTAGTACTTATGCACAAAAGAGAAACAGCTAAACAGTTTTGTTCTTCTATAATCAACGAAATAAGAAAACAGGGGAAAAGCATTAGCAAACTCATCAGTGTGCTCACTGTTCCTCACTAAAATGCTTCACAAACACCTCCATTGGCACAACTGTGAAAATTTGTTTTGTCCAGCTCTTTAACATATAAAATTTAGTGAAAAATATTTTACAAATCCTCGAGCAAACTGTAGGTGACCATATCAACCCAATCTAACTCCCAGTGACAGTCCTGACCCAACCAAACTCCCAGTGACCACATCAACCCAACTCAACTCCCAGTGACAGCCCTGATCCACCCCAACCCCCAGTGACTGCATCAAGCCTACCCAACCCCCAGTGACTGCATCAAGCCAGCCCAGCCCCCAGTGACAGCTTCAACTCAAAGGGATGGATCTTGACTTTGCGCAATAGTGAATCAACAACCTGCTTCACATCTCTCCAGTTTCCATCCAAGTCAATGGAAATAGGAATCGGGACAGATGTGAAATGGGATGCCCACTTGCTGTTACCCATTTCACACTATTGCACAAAGTCAAGATCTACCCCAAACACTTACATGTGTGGACTCATGGTGGACAAGACCATTACTCAGTGTCGGGCAAACTGCTTCCTCATCTAGTGGAACAATTAATTTCTGATGCTTATACTCTTGATGCTATTGTAAGTACTGGGTTGAGACTACAAAACGTTTTAGAGTGATGTAGAGTTAAATCTGCTCCTTTGTTTTTTTTTCTGATTAAGCAAGCAACCTCAGTCCATGCCTGCTAACAGAGCTCTCTCACCAGCATTCAAAGGCTTCTTCATTTTCTTTCCAAATCAGCAGAACTAACACAACAATCAGTTCTTTTCTAAGGCTAAAACCTTTATTGCGGGCGGTTTAAAATCAATGGTTTTACAAAACAACATCTGAATGCATAAGAGAGAGAGGAAGTGCACGGAGTCAGGTTAAATGATGCCTTTGCTGACAAATCCAGCATACAAACTACTTAAAATGTGGCAGATTCCATGATGGAACAAAATGCAGATTTGAGAGGGGCTTCAAACAAAAAGAGCAAACACTAATTTATCTCACAGCCAGTATGGCAAAACAGTATAGGCAAGCTTTAAAGGTAATCTTTTAACTTGTCTTCATGGTGTTCACCCTTAATAAGCATGAATGGCTATCAATCCAAAAGGCATCTTTCAGATTTAATCAATACTTTAGTGCATTTGAGAACTTCAGCACCTTTCAAGAATTTCCATTGACAATAGAGTATGAAAATCAACAATTGCTATGGGTACTGACCAACATAATATATTGTTTCGCTTATTCGGCATTATTCTATGGTTCTGCTTAAATTTCATCCCCTACACAACCAATAATCAAAAGATAATTCATTTCTTGAAAGGGAATGTCAGTCCAGGGGAGCTAACATTTGTTCAAAGGACTCTGCATTTTTGTGTAGAAAAATTCACTCCGTCTCAGGACAACATGCTGTCTTCATCTAGACCTCAAGCTGATATCATAGTTTTCTGCGAAGAGGTGGTTTTGAATTTGCAAATGGACACTTCCTATCCAAAACTATCCTTTGTGCACTTGAAGTCATCCAGGATTCTGCTGTCCATGTCCTTATTTGCACCAAGTCCCATTCACCTATCTACCCTATGCTCATTGAACTACACTGGCATCCAGTAAAGCAATATCTTGATTTTAAAATTCTCACCCTTGTTTTCAAGTCTCTCCATGGCCTCACCCCTCCCATTCCCTGTAATCTTCTCCAGCCCTGCAACCCTCCAAGATATTTGCGCTCCTCTAATTCTGGCCTCTTGTGCATTCCCAATTATAATCACTCCACTATTGATGGCCATGTCTTCTACTGCCTGGCCCCAAGCTCTGGAATTCTCTCTCAGCCTCTCCATCTCTCAATCTCTTTCTTCCTTTAAAGCACTCCTTAAAACCTACCTCGTTGGCCATGCTTTGGGCCTTCTGCCCTAATATCTCCTATGTGGCTCAGTGTCAAATTTTGCCCTATAAAATTCCTGTGAAGTGTCTTGGGACATTTTATTACATTAATGGTGATGTATGTTTTCAATTAATATTATTTCTTTTCGTACACTGAACAAATCATTCATTTGAAGCTCTATAAATTTACCTCACCTTGTTTTACATGGTAATGACAAGATAATCATTGTTTTTGTTAATGATACTGCTTGAGAAATAATTATTGGCCAGTGCATAAAAACAAAAAACTACTGCGGATGCTGGAAATCCAAAACAAAAACAGAATTACCTGGAAAAACTCAGCAGGTCTGGCAGCATCGGCGGAGAAGAAAAGAATTGACGTTTCGAGTCCTCATGACCCTTCAGCAGAACTGTTCTGCTGAAGGGTCATGAGGACGCGAAACGTCAACTCTTTTCTTCTCCGCCGATGCTGCCAGACCTGCTGAGTTTTTCCAGGTAATTCTGTTTTTGCTTCTTCATTCATGTATTGTTCGTGGCATCCTGCTGTGTGTAGATTGGTTATAGTGCTTGCATAAAAAACATCAGTGACTGACCTTCATTTCATCTGTATTTTATTTTTTAAGGGTCATTTTTCAGTTTATTTTCCGCTAGTCATGAATCTGAGTGAAATAGTCCTAACTTGGTCATTTGTATGTAGGCTGTGATTAGTAGGGTACTGCAAGGATCTGTGTTTGGGCCCAGCTGTTCACAATCTATCAATGTGTGGATGTGGGGATCAAATGCAATATTTCCAAGTTTGCTGAAGACACAAAATTAGGTGGCAATGTGAGTTGTGAGGAGGATGCAAAGAGGCCTCGAGTAGATTTAGACAGGCCAAGTGAATGGGTAAGATCATGACAGGTGGAATATAATGTGGAAAAATGTGAAGTTATCCACGTTGGTAGGAAAAACAGAAATGCAGAATACTTCTTAAATGGGGAAGGGATTGGGAAGTATTGATGTCCAAAGGGACCTGGGTGTCCTTGTCTACAAGTCACTGAAAGCTAACATGCAGGTACAGCAAGTAATTAAGAAGGCAAATGGTATGTTGGCCTCTATTGCAAGAGGATTTGAGTACAGGAGGAAAGAAGATTTGCCGTAATTGTATATAGCATTGATGAGACCACACCTGGAGTATTGTGTACAGTTTTGGTTTCCTTACCTAAAGAAGGGTATATTTGCCATAGAGGGAGTACAATGAAGGTTCACCAGACTGATCCCTAGGATGGTGGGATTGTCCTCTGAGGAGAGATTGAGGACACTGCGCCTATAATCTCTAGAGTTTGGAAGAATGAGAGGTGATCTTGTTGAAGCATGCAAAATTATTACAGGGCTCGACAGGGTAGATGCAGGAAAGATGTTTCCACTGATTAGGAAGGTGGGGGGTCTCAGAATAAGAGGTAGGCCATTTAGGACTGAGGAGCAATTTCTTCACTCAGAGGGTTGCGAATATTTGGAATTCTCTACCCCAGAGGGCTGTGGAGGCTCAGTCATTGAATATGTTCAAAACTGCGATCGATAGATTTATAGACATTAAAGATATCAAGGGATATGAGGATGGTGAGGGAAAATAGCATTGAGGTTGAAGATCAGCCATGATTTAGTTGAATGGCAGAGCAGGCTCAAGGGACCAAATGGCCTACTCCTGCTCCCGCTCCCTATATTTCTATGTTCCTATGTGAGTGAATAATTTAAAATCTGGATTGGTAGATTTTTTAATAGCAAAGCATCTAAAAGGATATGGAGTCAATGTGGGTGAATGGAGTTAGGGTACAGATCAGCCATGATCTTACTGAATAGCGGAATAGGCATTAAGATTCTGAAACCCTCCTCCCGTTCGTATAAATATTGCTGTTTCACTACTGTCACTGGGTTAAAATTCTGGAATTCTCTACCTCTGGGAGTACTTTTAACACATGCACGATCATGTTTAAAGGTGGGATGGGGAATCAGTGCTGGCCTATAGTTTCACCCATACACTGAGAAACAACTAAAAATTGTCAGCGCTTTAGCCCTCTACCTAATGACTGTAGGGAAACAGATTCCTCCATTTCTAAAGCTTTACCAGTCTAGTAATTCCATTTGCAAAGTTAATGATTACATGGACACAATGAGGGGAACTTCATCCCCCAAAAAAATGGCTGGATGTGGGTCATTGGGGCCTTACAGCATTAGAAGTATGAATTGTGACCCCAAGCCACCTCCAACCCACCCAGTTCCACTTTCACCAGGGGCATCATGGGGCTGGCGAATGATCAACTTGCTCCAAGGAGGTGGTTGGCCCTTTAAATATTCTAATGAGGCTGTATGTCTCATTTGAATTCACCAGCCGGGTTTCCTGACTTGCCAGCTAAACTGAGGTGAGGGATGCCGGATTACGAGGTAAATACCTTTCCACTGAACTGCTGGATCCAGCGTGCATGCCTGGCCAAACCCTGGCCATCAGATACCACCCACCCCTGACACTTCCAATCTCCTCAGTCCCCCTCAATGGCCTTCCTCCCACCCCCCCCCCACCCCCACCAAGGCTTCTCTCCTTTGTTCACAATTGTGTTTTGTCTCACCAGAGTAATTTCCAGTTCCTCTTTAAGATGAGATGGTGGCATAGTGGTAATGGTAGTGGCCTAGACTAATGCTCTGGGAAGGTGGGTCAAATCCCACCAGCGGTAGTTGGTGGAGTTTGAATTCTGTTAACAAATTTGGAATCAAAAACTAGTGACCATGAAAATATAATCAGTTTTCATAAAGCCCATCTGGTTCACTAATGCTTCAGGAAAGGAAATCTGCCATCCTTACCTGGTCTGGCCTACATGTGGCCACGCAGAAAAGTGGTTGGCTCTTAACTGCCCTCTGGAATGGCCTAGCACTCAGTTCAGGAGCAATTAGGGACAGGTAACAAATGCTGGCCTTGCCCGTGATGCCCACATCCCATGAAAGAAAAAAGAACTAGGAAGGAAGTGTCTGGTCACAGTGAAGTATTCACAAATAGAGGGGATTTAGTGTTACAATTCTTGGGCCATGGTCTCACTTAACTAGATACTGGACAGTAAAAGCATTCTCAAGACCGTAGGAGATGGGAGGTTTGTTTAATGGGAGTGACTGGAGACAGAATCGCTGACAGGATATCTGGTGAAGTATTGAAATTTATAACAGTGTTGTTATGAAGGTTCATTGTCCTCTATCTTACCAAAAGCCTGGTTACAGTGACATTTCCTTTCCTTCATTAAGACTGCCTTGATTTTTTTTTTTGCCTTCCCTGCTGCCTCTGCCCACCTTTGACCATGTGTTGCTTCATCTGTTTTCAATAACAGGTTATAACCATCCAGTAAAAGAGCAACAGGATTTCGCACAAACATGTTAAGTGTTTGGCCCGCTGGAGTCAGTAGGGGTGTGTTCTCCTCTCCATCCTGAAAATTCAGGCCAATGTCTTTTCCCGGCTTTAATAAAGTTATCCTTATTTCACTGTAGAGAAAAATATTATGATTCCCAATGGATTTCAAATTTTCAATTTATGATTTTGATTCATTTGTAACCTTCATTTATCAATGAGTTTGAATTAGTACACCAGACACTGAACTTGTAATACTTTAACTAAGCTGTTTCCTCAGCTTCTTCATAAATGTATTCTGAATTCATTGAAGAACAAGTTAAAGAGTACAATGCAGTTCAAGTTATTCACTGCTCATACTGCAAAGAGCTTACAGTTTGTAAAAGCTGGTATATATGAACTCTGCATAAGGCTACTGTACTTCCAAGTCTAAGAATCCTCATTATGTTTCCTGGGGTTACAGTCTTCTAACGCAAGTAAGAAAAGGCAAGGTAAATCGTGAAATATTACCCAAGGTCCAATTCCCTCCTGACAACATGCAACTAAAATATTAGGTAACGACAACAATTTACATTTATATAGTGCCTTTACTGCAATGAAACACCCCAAAACGCTTCACAGGAGCTTTACGAAACAAAGGATGATGCCAAGGCACAAAACTTCAATCCCGCTGAGTTCATCACTTGGAACTTGAGCTTTAATCTATAAAGTTATACAGTTTCTAAAGATTCATTGCTCTGAATTAAATTTCCCCACTGTTATCATAGTAATGGGTATTTTGTTTCAAATTAGCTCTGGCTAATACCACCACTATTTCCCAGACCATTGATTGATAGAGGATATCGGTACTAATTCAAACTCATTGACAAATGAACATTACAAATGAATCAAAATCATAAATTGAAAATTTGAAATCCATTAGGAATCATAATATTTTGTCTTCTATGTTGTCACGGTCCCTCACTTCCCCTTGCAAAGTTTATTTTGCCCTCATTCTTTTAAGTTTCCTCTATTTGTACCACAACTTTATTTGGCCAAGCAGTTGTTTCCAGGCTCAAACCAACGTCTCACTTTGCAAATTAGATCAGAATTGCCTAGTTGACTTTGCATGGAGTCTTTTTTTAAATTCTTTCATTGGATGTGGGTGTCACTGGCAAGGCCAGTATTCATTTCCCATTCCTAATTGCCCTTGAACTGAGTGGCTTGTGGCTTGCTAAATGATTTCCCAGGGCAGTTAAGAATCTAACACATTGCTGTGGGTCTGGTGTCACATGTAGTCCAGACCAGGTAAGGCTGGCAGATTTCCTTCCCTAAAGGACATTAATGAATCAGATGGGTTTTTACAACAATCAATGATAGTTTCATGGTCACTATTACTGAGACTAGCTTTCAATTCCAAATCTTTAAAAAAATTAATTGCATTTAAATTCCACCAGATGTCGTTTGAATCTGTGTCCCAAGAATGTTAGTCTAGCTCTCTGGATTATTAGTCCAGTAATATTACCACTATGCCACTGTCTCCCCCTTCTACACTAAGCAAGTGTGCAGGTGATTTGAGGAATAAGAGGGTATTCCCAAATATTTTCAGCTCTTTTGACAGTTTATGTTCCTTTGTCAGCTCATGTTCCTAATTTTGATATTTCTGATGGAACATAGGAACAGGAGTAGGCCATTCAGCCCATCGAACCTGCTCTGCCATTCAATTAGATCATGGCTGATCATTTACATCACCACCACTTTCCTGCGCTATCTCCATATCCCTTGATGTCATTTGTCTCCAGGAGTCCATCAATTTCTGTTATGAACAAACTCAATGATTGAACTTCCACAGCCCTCTGGGGTAGAGAATTCTAAAGATTCACCACCCTCTGAGTGAAGAAATTCCTCCTCATTTCTGTCATAAATGGCCTACCCCTTATTCTGAGACTGTGTTCCCTGGTTTTAGACACACCAGCAAGGGGAAACATCTACGTCCACCTTGTCACACCCTGTAAGAATTTTGTAAGTTTCAATGAGATCACCTCTCATTCTTCGAAACGCTGGGGAATACAGACCCAGTTTCCCTAATCTCTCCTCATAAAACAATCCCGTCATACCAGGGATTAATCTGGTGAACCTCTGTTGCACTCCCTCCATGTCAAGTATATCCCCCCTTAGTTAAGGGGACCAACATTGTACACAGTATTCCAGGTGAGGTCTCACCATACTATATACAACTGCAGCAAGACATCTTCATCCCTGTATTCAAATCCCCTTGCAATGAAGGCCAGCGTACCATTTGCCTTCTTAATTGCTTGTTGCACCTGCATGTTAGCTTTCAGTGATTCATGAACAATGACACCCAGATCCCTTTGCATGTCAACACTTCACAACCTCTCACCATTTAAGAAATACTCTGCCTTCTTGTTTTTTCTACCAAAGTGAATAACTTCACATTTATTCACATTATATTCCACCTACCATGTTCTAGCCCATTCACTTTGCCTGTCCAAGTCCTCTTGAAGCCTCTCTACATCCTCCTCACAGCTTATGTCCCCATCCAATTTGGAGTCATTGACAAATTTACAATTACAAATGACAATTGGTCCCCACATCCAAATTATTTATATAGGTTGTGAACAGCTGTAGACCTAGCACTAGTCCTTGAGGTACTCCACTCATAATAGCCTGCCACCCTGAGAATGATCCATTTAGTTCTACTCTTTGCTTTTCATCTCTGAACCAATTCTCAATCTGTACTAGCATATTTCCCCCAATCCCATGCAGTCTAATTTTATTTACTAACCTCCGTGTGGAATCTTATCAAAGGCCTTCTGAAAATCCAAATACACCACATCCACTGGTTCTCCTTTACCAATATTACAAGCAACATCCTCAAGAAACTCCAACAAGTTTGTCAAACATGATTTCTCTTTCATAAATCCATGCTGACTCTGCATAGTTTTACCATTCTTTTCTAAATATCCACGTCACATCCTTTATAATAGATGCTAAAATTTTCCCTACTATTGATGTCAAACTAATAGGTCTCTTCCTCCCTTCTTAAATAGTGAGGTTACATTTGCTACTTTTCAGTCCACAGGAACCTTTCAAGAATCTAAAGAATTTTGGAAGATAACCACCAATGCATCCACTATCTCTCTAGCCACCTCCTTCAACACTCTGGGATGAAGCTCATCTGGCCCAGGGGATTTATCAACTTTCAATCCAGTTAACTTTTCAAGTACTACCTCTTTACTAATACCAATTTATTTTAGTTCCTCAGTTTCACAAGTGCCTTGGTCGCCCGGCATTTCTGGGAGGTTTTCTGTGCCTTCGTCCGTGAAAACAGACACAAAGTAACTTTAGTTTCTCCGGCATTTCCCTGTTCTCCATTATAAGTTCTCTTGTCCCCAGCTGTAATGGGCCCACATATGTCCTAACCTTTTCCTTTTCACGTACATAAATAAGCGTTTAAAGTCTGACTTTATGGGCTGAATTTTGCCGTCGGTGAGCAGGGGGCGGGGCCTGCTCACTGACACGCAAAATGACGCGGGATGACATTGGGCGGAACCCCCGACATCACCGTGCCCCATTTAAATCTTCAGGAGGGCGTGCTCACAGAAAAATCAAATGCGGGCCCGCCGACCTGTCAATGGTCAATTGAGGCCATTGACAGGATCATTAAAACAATTAAAGGACCCGCCTGTCCAACCTTAAGGTTGGCGGGCTGGCCAGGAGCCCCAGCGGGCAATAGAAAAACTGGGCGTCACGCTGGACATGCCTTAATTGGCCTGGCCGCTTAAAATGACAGCGGGGCCTGCTTCTCTGGCGGGGATCGGCTCCCCGCCCGCCGGAGATTGGGTCGGGCCCGCCTGCCTGGTAGGCAGAAAATTCTGCCCTATGTTTCTCGCTAGTTTGCATTCATAGTCTCTTCCCTTTCTTAATCAGTTTCTTGGTCCTCCTTTGCTGAGCTCCAAATTGCTCCCAATCCTCAGGCTTACCACTTTTTCTGGCATCCTTATGGGCAACATTTTCCCCCCATTGGTGGGGGGAGCAGGCGTGGGCTGCCCGATCGGCACCCCCGATTTGGGGTGCGCTGCCATTTTTCGTGGGCGGGCCAATTAACGCCCGTCCAGCTTGACATCCACATGGAAGCGCTGTGCATTCCCTGTGCGGGCGGTGGTGGGGGGGAGAATGGCAAATGCGGAAGTGTGCTTCTTCGTGCATGCGTGCGAAGGAGCGTTCCGATCTCCGTCAGACTAAGTGCTGCCTCAGGGAGATCGGTTCCCTAAGTGAAAAAGTTATTCGTTCAAAAATTCGATAATGCCCTTTAGAGAAGGGAATCAGCTGCCCTTACCTGGTCTGGATGAGGTTTTATGCTTTCTCAGGTGGCTGCCAGCACTCCCAACTTGCCTGCCAACCTTAAGGTCCACTAATTGGTTTAACTGCTTTTTGAATGGCCTCAATAGGCCGTTGACAGGTCGGTGGGCGCACAGCTGACTTGGCTGCGCCCCCGCCGACCTGAAAATGCAAATGATGCGGGACAATATCGGGAGTTCCACCTGACATCATTCCACATAATTTTATGTGTTGGTGAGCGGGCCCCGCCCCCGCTCGCCGACAGGAAAATTCTTGCCTAAAAGCCATTTCCTTTGATCTAACGCAATCTTTAACTTCTTTTGTTAACCATGGTTGATTTACCTTTCCCTTTGGATGTTTGTACCTTTGAGGAATGTATATCTGTTGTAGTATTTCTTTAAATACTAGCCATTGCTTGTCCACCATCAAATCTTTTAGTGTATTCTCCCAATCCACCATAGCCAACTTGTCCCTCATGCCCTCATAATTTTCCTTTCTTCAGGTTTAAGACCCTAATTTCAGAATGAACTATATCACATCCACATTTAATGCAAAATTTTATCATATTATGGTCACTATTTCCCAAAGGTTGCTTTACAGCAAGGAATAAGCCCTTTCTCATGGCATAACACTAAATCCAAAATAGCCCAATCCCTTGTTGGCTCCTCAATGTCCTGCTCCAGAAACCCATTTTGTACACACTCCAGGAATTCCTCCTGTAGAGCATTAGTGCTGATTTGGTTTAATTACTGTATTACCCATGTTACATGCATCCCTGATTTCCCCATTTATACCACGCTCAACATTAGCACTACAGTTTGGTGGCCTATAAGCTATGCCACCAATGTTGGCTGCCCTTGCTGTTTCTTAGCTCCACCCAAACTGATTCTACATCTTGAACTTTTGATCTAAGATCCTCTCTTATGAGTATACTGATCTTGTTCCTTATTAATAGTGCTACCCCATCTCCCTTGCCTTTTTGCCTATCCCTCCTAAATGCTCAATGTCCTTGGATATCCAGTTCCCAATCTTGGTCACCCTGCAGCCACGTCTCTGCAATTAGATCGTACCCATTTACCTCAATTTGGGTATTCAAAGCATTAACCTTTTTGTGAATGCTACATGCATTCAGATAGAATGCCTTTAATTCTGCTTTTTTAACATTATTCTCTATTCTGATCCTATTTGATGCTTGCCTATGCTTTGTATGTCTTCTATTTTTGCTTTCTATTTTTCTACAGGGGAGTTGTAGATAGTGGTATTGTCACTAGACCAGTATTCCAGCAGACCCAGGGTAATGCTCTGGGAGCCCAGGTTTGATTTCCACCACGTCAGATGGTGAAATTTGAATTCAATAAACTACACGGAATTAAAAGTCTGATGACCATAAAACCATTGCTGATGTTGTAAAAACCCTTTGGGCTCATCAATGCCCTTTAGAGAAGGGAATCAACTGCCCTTACCTGGTCTGGTCTACATGTGACTCTAGACCCATGGCAATGTGGTTGACTTTTAAATGCCCTCTGAACAAGGGCAATTATGGACGGGCAATAAATGCTGGCCTAGCCAGTGACACCCACAATCCATGAACTAATTTTATAAAATGTTCCTTTAACCAGTTTTTCTCCCCTCGAATCTGAGCTCTCTCTCAGGTTCCCATCCCCCTGCCAATTTAGTTTAAACCCTCCCCAGCAGCACTAGGGAATCTCCCTGCGAGGATGTTAGTCCACTTCCTGCTAATGTGCAGGTCCCATCTGTGCCCAAACCGGTCCCAATGCCTCAGAAATCTGATGCCGTCCTTCCTACTCCAGTTCTCCAGCCATATGTTCAATCACTCAATTCTCCTATTTCTATGCTCACTAACGGTGGGACTGGAAGTAATCCTGAGATTCCTGCTTTATCTCCTTCCAAGCTCCCTGAAATCTGCTTTCAGGGCCTCATACCCCTTCCTACCTAAGCCATTGGTACTGACATGGACCATGGCCTCTGGCTGTTCACCTTCTCCCAGAAGAATGTCCTGCAGCAGCTCCATGACATCTTTGACCCTGGCACCAGGGAGGCAACATACCATACTGGAGTCACGTCTATGGCCACAGAAATGCCTATCTGTTTCCCTAACTAAAGAATTCCCCATCACTACTGCTCTTCCCCTCTTCTTTCTCCCCTCCTGTATAGCACAACTGCCCATGGTGCCACAAACTTAGCTCTAACTGCACTCTTCTGAGGAACCAACGCCTTCACCAGTATCCAAAACAGAAAACCAATTAGTGAGTGGGACCTCAGGGGACTCCTGCACTACCTGCCTGGTTCTCTTGGACTGCCTGGCATTCATCCATCCCCTTTCTGCCTCCATGCTCATAGCCTGCGATGTGATCACTTCTCTGAATGTGCTATCCACATAGCTCTCAGCCTCATGGATGTGCCACAGTGACTCCAGTGGGAGCTCAAGTTTTTGCAGCTGGTGACACTTCTGCACATCTGGTCATCTAGGTCACTGGTAGCATCCACGACTCCCCACATACTACAGGATATGCATTCCACATGACTGAACTGACTTGCCATGCCTTAACTTTACTTCACTTAGGTTAACTTTATTTTTCTTTGGTTTACTTATATTAACTTTATTTTACTTGGCCTTAACTTAAAACTTACAGCTATTGACAAACGTTGCTAGTAATGATAAATCTCACTAATACTTAACACACTTTACGAGTTGCAATGATCTTACTTAAAGCACCTCTTTCCCTCATGTACTGAATTCTCAAGTGAACCTAATTCGCTACTCACTTGGTCCCTGTCTCACCCAGGCACAGTCTCCTGACTGCGTGCTCCTTACTGACTAAAGTTACTTACAAACCCTTCCCCTATCATGGAATGAAAGGACGTTGTTTACATTTGCAATTCCCTATGAGGTGATCTCAGTTTGTCTATCTGTGAGGAGGTCAAACAGGGGGTGCCCATTTTAACAAAGCAGAAGAGAAAGAATGTCAGGGGGCTAAGACCTCACACGATATATATTTTATAATATACTATATATTTCCACATGGCTAATTTCTAAAATTTTAAAAACTGGACAAAGGCTTTTAAAATGGCTGAAGCTATAACTGTCTGTGACCCTCGAACAATAAGACCTAATATGGCAGTTTTGTAGGAACTGACACGTCATTATCCCTGAAGAGACCCTGGTGACTCCCTGTGAGATTAAATTCAAAGAGAACTCCACCAAGGTCATCTACATTTCATAAGCCAGGGCTGGCTAACCACTGCCAATACTTCTGTTAGGGCAAAGGGCCCAGGCAAAGCGATACACATGCTTTGTCAAAGCCAAAGTGGGGAGGTGGGAGTCATGTGATATGACCCCACTAGCTGGTGGAGCCAGTAATATTGCCTTGTGGAGCTGCAAAGCTCAGTCTGCCATCTTTCCATTTACTTAGCAGCAGCACAGAAAAGGGGCTCTGTCCAGTTTTGAATGCCTGGCTGCATCTACACTGTTTCGACTGGAACTTCTGGATGACCACCTATAAGACCGATTCACCTCTGCGTGCCTATCTCATTATGGAAGACAACTCTATTGGAAAAGTGAATTATCCAGCATCAGTTCAGCCTGCCATCCTCTGAAGGAATACACCATTAGACTTTGGTTCTGGACTCGTGTGAAATAATAATTATTTTCTTTGTAGACTTTGCCCTGTAAACCTTTCTTTCTCTATCCCTTTTCTATTGTATGAATGCACAGGGGGCTACATTGCGACCCTCCTCCCACACAACATGTGTGCAAATAAACTAACCCTCTGAGTTTACCCTATCTCGAGTTTGCTGTGGGGTTATTAACAGAAATTGGAACACACCAAAATTGAGGGGTTGGGAAACATGCCACCACTTATATAGGGGGAAGTAAATCAAAAACACATCTCTGTTTACGGACAGGTGATGAGAGGAGAAATCAGGGCTGTTTAAATTAAACCCTTCCTACCCATAACAAAGAGTGGTTGTTGGATCATGTCCAGTTGTCTTCCTGACCATTAGAAAAGACCAGGGAGAGTATACCTTCTTCCTAAGGATTTGGTACATGCATGTCATGGAGAGGTGTAAAACTTGGCCAAAATGAAACATCAGCATAAAAGATAATGATTTAATTGAAATATTTATGAACTGTTTATTTTTAATTGAACTACCTTCACTAACTTATCTGAGGAAGCCTGCCCCATTCTCCAGAATTTTTTGATGGTATAGTAGGGTACTGGTACTGAACAAGCAACATGGGGGATGCCAGTTCACAATCCCAGCATGGCAATCTGTGCAATTGAATACAATACATTTGGTTATTTATGGGTGGAAAACAACCAAGAAAACTGTTGAAATTGTTGTAAAATCCCACTTGGATCACGAATATCTTTCAGGGAAGATTAACTTCTTCCCCAACTTTGGTCTACACATGACTCTAGTGCCACATTATGTGGTTGACTGTAAGCCCTGATCCTGACACCAGCCAGGAATGGAACGGCTTTGATTCAGACCTCCCTCTACATCTTACTTGATTTTACACTCCATTGAAGTCACTGCTTTGTATAACTTTTATAATTTCTCCTTAACTTACTACTCTATGGCTCTCTTCATAAAATACAAAATATGGTGGATTTTTAATGACTTTATCTACCTGCACTTATACTTTTAGGGAAATGTGTAGTTGAACCCTTGGATAGTTCAGTCCATTAAATGGCTACTCCCATTTCTTTAACTTAAATAAGTTTAGCAGAATGATAGTTTACCAGAATGGTATCTGGACTTGAATGGTTAAATTACAAGAAGAAATTACATAAACTAGGATTGTGTTGCCTAGAATTTACAAGGTTAAGGAGTGATTTGGTCAAAATTTAAGACATTAAGGAAGACAGATAGGTGGATTGAGAGAAACTCTTTCCTATGGTTGAGGAGTCTAGGAATTGGTGGCAAGACTTAATAATTAAGAACCAGACTTTTCAGGAGTGAAATAAGGACAGTCGTCTTGCTGCAAAGGGTGGGTGAAGATTGGAACTCACTTCTGTAACCAACAGTTGATGGCAGTTCAGTTGTTAATTTAAAACTGGGATTGATTGCTTTTTGTTAACCTAAGGTATTATGGAGTAAGATTGCAAATCAGCCATGATCTCATTGAATGGTGTAACAGGCTCAAGGGACTAATGGTCTAATCCTGCTCCTATGTTCTTTGCTTTCCTCTCAAAATTTGTAATCTCTTACTTAATCACATTACATTGCTACTTATTTACCTATTCACAGATGTACATTACATATCCCCATAACATTTATGCCATTGTAAATGTATACATATATAAACATATGTATAAAATGCTACAAAGTATGAAAAGAGTAAATAATGGATTTTTATGAAGCGTTCTCTGGCATGTCAAATCATGAATCTCACTGTCAGAGTTGTCCAAAGAAACTTTTAAAAAGAAGTAAACCATATTGTCCCTTAGTGATATCCTGACAATTGTCTTATTTTCTTAATGGATGGTGCCTTTTCTCATTGGGATCTTCAGCAAAGTTGCCATAGAATGTATACTACAGAAGAACACCATCTGACATATGGCTCATCATGTCAGTGCCAGCTTTCTAACAGGAGCTCTGCACTTACTCCCTTTCCTCAATTCTAGAAAGATATTCCTAAAAATATACAGGGTGATTTCAAAAATATTTATTTTCTCCCCTTTTAAAAACTTTTATGGATTGTTTCTGTTTCGTCACCTTTTTAACAACTCTACAAAAAATAACTTCCATTTCATTCTTTTTGTGATCATCTTAAAATTATGCCTTCGATTGGCTCACTGACCACTGGAACTAACTCTTTCCATTCAACTTATCAAAACATGTCCTAATTTTGAATAGCTATATTGGATCTTTCATCTTGCTTTTAATGAAAAAAGCCCCAGTTTCTCTAGGCTCCCATCAAAGGTAAATGTTCTTATCATTGGTATCTTGATGAATCTCTTCTGCACCATCTTGGTGATTCTTGATATTCCTCCCAAAGTCGAACAACTGAACAGTATGTGATCTATGGGATAGGCCTTTAGTGTTTGTGGGATTGGCAGAATTTTACTGGAAACCCCACAGACATGCATAAATAGGATTCTGCTGAGTATTCTAACCAAAGCCGAGTACATGATTTTGAGGGGTTTATTATCGTTTATTTTCTTTTGTGATGTAAGTCATCATCTGTAAAACCAGGAAGCCAATTCTTTTTAGAGCTTCAGCAATTCATCCTCTCACTTTTAAAGACTGTTGCTTTGTAGCTGTTTGCTTTAGTGTTAAAGTCAAATTGTGATTCATTTGGCCACCTTGGCTCAGGTACTCTTTGGCCTAAATGGGCACATGAGGGTAATCCAGAGACCCAGGGTAATGCTCTGGGGACCTGGGTTCGAATGGCAGATGGTGGAATTTGAGTTCAATAAAAATCTGTAATTAAAAGTCTAATGATGACCGTGGGCAGAATAAATAAATACATTGAAAGTTCAATGAAACATGTCCCCTCATGTGGAACGTTAAATGCTGGAATGTTAAATGATGCGCGATGATGTCAGGCGTGCATCCCGACTTCATCGCGCTGTCTCACGGCATTTCAATTGGCGGGCATGTGCTGGAGTCAGCTGTGCACCCGCCGATAATTGAAAGGCCTATTAAGGCCATTAACTAGGTAATTAACTTCAAATTTACACTGCCCGTCCAGCCTAACAGTTAGCAGGCAGGCAGAAAGGCCAAGCGGTCCTTTATGTTTTTAGGAAACCTCATCCGCAAGCGGGATGAGGTTTCCTAAAGCTTTTACAAATTACATAAAAACCTCCTTTGCAAAATAAAAACATGTCCCATTTCATGTGACACAGTCAAATGAGGAGACATGTTTCATTAAATTTTTAATGTATTTGTTTAGTTTTTTAACAAGCTTTTCAATCTCCCTGAGGCAGCTCTGTGCCTCAGGGAGATTGAAGCGCTCTTTTGCGCATGTGCATGAAAGAGCGCTGGACCCGAATCTCCCTCCTCCCCTTGACCCCACAGGTAGTGCTCAGCGCTACCGCTCGCGACCCACGCTGGGTGAACCTTAATTGGCCCGCTTGCATGAAATCGCGGTGTGGAGCCGATCACGGGCGGTGGTCAGCTCTGCGACCTCTACCGAGCCTGCCTGACCAATGTAAAATCCTGGCCCATGAAACCATTGTTGGTTGCTGTAAAAACTCATCTGGTTCACTAATGTCCTTTAGGGAAGGAAATCTGCCATCCTTACCTGGTCTGGCCTACGTGTGACTCCAGACCCACAGCAGTGTGGGTCTTAAATGCCCTCTGAACTAGGGCAAGTAGGGATGGGTAATAAATGCTGGCCTGGCCAGCGACATCCACATCCCATGAACGAAAATAAAAAATCAGAGGAACATTTTGCTTCTTACAATTGCTTGGTTCCTGCCTTTCATGAAAAGCCAGAATATTGGCATCAGGGGGAAAAAAATGATATTATGGCTCATTCCCTTAAAAAAAATGCAACTTTGCAGAGTGACATCTGAGGTGTGATGTCTAAAATGTGATGCATGAACGTACTACTACCAATTATTATGTTTAGCAATATAATTTTACAACCTCCCCTTGTGGAGCCTGACTTTTAACCGGGGTATCTCCATGTTGTCTTCTTTCAGTCGGGAAAAAGAGAAGCCCTTGGACAGTGACTCTTCCATATGTGCCAGTCACTCTGTCTCACATCTGCTGATGAGATCACAGGGGGCGTAAGGGTGTACATCCAGAGCAGGAGTGAAAGGAAGAAAGATCACTTTTAACAAATCTTAAGGCATGAGCCTCCCATATGTTCCTGCAAGCAGTGTGTTTGTGGGTTGCTCTCTATGAATACGATGTGGAAATATGATCAACTGATGTATAATACTGCACCCAAGATATTACTTTGAGTCACTGTTAGAAATGCTAAATTATTTATGGCAGTGTAAATCAGTACCTTTTTGGACAAGGAACTAAACTGGGAAAAAACATTGTGCAGAGTTCCTGGTATTTGCAGCTAGACCTGATCCAGACCAAAACCACAGGGTGATCACTGACTCCTCCTGCTTTAGATTTGATATCAAAGCAAAACTAAAGTAAGTCAACATGAGTCACTAGCTCTTCTTTTCATTACTGACAGTTCTTTAAACCCCATGCAAATTTTGGAGTAAACGGTTAAACAAACACAAGGGAACATGCAGTTTCACGACTTTCAAAAGTTCTTTTGAGACTCTTTCTAAAATTTGCATATAGCAAGACATTGTGAACCAATTAGCCCAGGAAAGCTGACATTTTGATGGCAGATACTTTCTCTACAGGCCTGTTGCAAAGCAACTTGTTATCAGGCTTCTGCAGAGTACTGGCCAACCATACACTAGCTCTAGTTTCTTTGAATGGAAGTGGACTATGTCCAACCTTATCTGCATTAATCTTCATGCATATCTGCACTTAGCATTCTCACAAACTTTTTCCCACAATTAGCAAGATAGAAGATAAATTCAGAGAGAAGCTAATCAATGAAACCAAGTGAGGTCTATTATACAAGATCTGACTCTTTGAGAACTGAAGGCTTAAAGAATACATAATTTTCCTTTCATCGTAAGTCAAGAAAAATAATTTTCTGCTGTAACTCTGCTTCTGCATGACCACTACAAACATTGTAATAATATGTAAAAGGCAAAATGTATGCATTGTGCATACAATAATCTTCCCCCCTCACTCAATTTATCCATTCTGGGTTACAGCTCCATTGGTGTCAAATCGCCCTCTGGTACCTCATGCGCATGGTCAATTTTCATGTATGAATCTACACTGAATGTCTTCAAACTGTCTTACTGAGCCTGCTGCTATATTCACCCAATGTTCACACATGCAGTGACAACCGGGGTCACTGATTGCAATTAGGAATAGGAGACCTAGATGATTTTTTAATAACCCAATTATATTGATTCCAAAAAATCCTTTAAGCAGATTTGATAGAGGTGTTCAAATCATGAGGGGACCTGGACAGAGTAGATAGGGAGAAACTGTTCCCATTGGCAGAAAGTTGAGAAACAGAGGACACTGATTTAACCTGACTGGCAAAAGAATCAGAAGTGATACAAATAAAACCTTTTTTAAGCAGCTAGTGTTTAGGATCTCGGATGCACTACCTGAGAGTGTGAAAGGATTATTTAATGATGGTTTTCAAAAGAACTGGATAATTATCTGAAGAAAACAATTTCAGGGAAAGGAAGAGGAGTGGGATTAGCTGAGTAATTCTTAGTGGATGCAGAGGACTGAATGGCCTCCATCTGTACTGTAACCATTCTATGATTCTACAAAGGGGTAATTGTGTTGAATGAAAAAACACAGCTCACAGCCTTTTTAGTGTACCTCCTAAATCACCACTCTATAGGATTCAATTAAGAACTCCAAACTCTTACCAATGTTTTCAGAACTGACAATCTGGGGTACTGGATTAATCTACTAACATCACTGCCAGAACTGTTGCAGTTCAAGGAGAAGGATCATACCTTTTCAGTGATACTCCTCCTTTGGAGTACCATGCCGTAAGACAGCATTGGCAACCATGGACCTCTGTTTGATTGGTCCATGATTATACTTGGCAAAGTACTGCAGTGGTTTGCCATTGCCTTCTGCAGTGTGGCTGACCAGGAAACTCTCCCATTCTTACCTCCTGCTGTCAGGCATATTAGAAGGATGATAATCAATCTGTTTGGCCACATTATGAACACATCTTCCATGGCCATCAAATCCTGAAGTGGGATTTGAACCCAGAGCTTCTGGGCTAGAGGCAGGGACATTACCACCGTGCTACAAGACCTTCCTTTCAATGATCATACATGACATTTTCAAGAAGGCAAAACAGGAATTTCTTCCTGAGCACTTTGACCTGGCAAATCAACAGGCTCTTTGTCTAGCATTGGCAGAGAGTTTAAAATTACCTGGGCGATTTAACCAGCTGGATCTTACCACTTTCAATTTTAATTTTTCTTCTGAGAAGGCTGTAAGGGCAACCGCCTGAAAGTGGAAAGGTTCCTCATCGAAAATTCAGATCAGGGTCCAACGGCACAATCATTTCATATAATTTTATTTTAATTGAGCCTCATAAAAGAAAGGAAGCAGCTGACTTTGTGGATCTGCCCCTCTCTCCATGTGGGAAAACCATCAGTTTAAGAATCTTATTTTGACGAGGCCCAGCGAATAACTGCCTAGAATGTACTATTTCAAAAATAAAATTCTTACCAGTCCAATGATGTCACAACAATATTCCAATTTCCCCCCTACAGATTAACAGACAGAAAGCTTAGTAAGAAATGTAGATAGTTTCCTGTTTTCTACGTTTCCCAATGTACAAGGTTCTTTGGCAGTTTGGGGTTTTACCCAAATAACAAACTATAAACCTCAGGGAGATTAAATCCCTTCAAATTGACAGATTAGGCCGCCTCTCCAAGGCACCAAATATAATTTCCACTTTGGCTGCAATCATAGCAACACTGCCACACGGAATTGTACTAGTTTCCCAAAGTGAATATTTCACACAAGTTTCTGCTCAAACCCGATTGCATATCGCTGAATGCAAAATCTTCCACTTCTCAATGCAATAGGGCATGTACAATGGGTGTTTCGTATGTTGATCGTGTGGCCTATCTTGTCTTGAGTAACTGTAGCCTGACTCAGGTAAGTTATTTCAAACTGCTTTGCTAACACTATATACACGATAGGTTACAGCGATGCATCTCACTTGAGTACAGACTTTTCCCTCTGCTCTACAGAGTCTCTGCTGCTGTAATAGCGGCTGCTGATGTCACCGTTACATCAGGATACCCATCACCAATTCATTGCCATAACTATTAACCTATTATACTACACAGGAAGTAATTGTTTATCTTTTTTGCCTTCCATTCAGAAGTGTTTCTTGGCATATATAAGAGTGGCAACCTGGTGCAGTTTTATTATTAGTCGAAAATGGGATTATCACAGAAAGGAAGCAGTTTAATAAGATTGCCTAGTCCAACACCCATGAGTAACTTGAAATCAAATTAATAGGAAGTGACTTTAAATAAACTATACAAAACCATTTATTAGTTTCATTGGTGTGCAATGATCAGTTTGTCAGTAAATTCAATATTTAAGAAATTTTAAAATGGACCTATTAGTATTGTGTCTAAAAAGACACAGCTTAACTAGCCTCCTTGAAGGGCCGCAACCAGATACAATCAGCATAAACTCACCATGGTGATTAATTTGATCTGGGCACGTGATCAGTTTTGTGGGCAGGGCCACCAGCATAATGCTTTATAAATCAATGTAAAAGATTGCAGAAACTTGATAGGGTGCAAAACTTGCAATTAAATTTCCTCAACTTTTTTATGCTGGTGTTCCAAATTTTGGGGGAATTGTACATAGTGGAAGATTTATCCTTTGTGTTTTATCTAGAGATGCTTCTGGTGAACAGTTTTGTTGAGGGAAAGGAAGGGAATTGACCCCTCAAACTGGCCTCATTAACAGGTATTAGCACCACACTGGAAGGGCATCGCAGATAACAGGAGGGAATTTTATTGAGGTGGTAAGGGCCTTGCCTGCTGGCTGGAAAGCCAGCGAGAGACCCATGTTGTCTCCTCTAGGGAAAGCAAAGAAAATCACGAGCCAATCAGGTAGTTGAGAGGCCATCAGTGTGCCTTCCACAGGATCAGGACCCTGTGGGATGGGAAGTCCCGCCTGTCGATAGCTGATGCCAAAACAGAGCCTGGTAGCTCTTTTGCATAATGGCGCCACTGGGGAGGTGGTGGCTGCTGTTGGAATGACACCCAACAGAGTTCAGGGTCACAGAGCAATCCAGGCCCAAGGTAAATAATGATGGGATGGTGTTTCGCAGGGTCGGGTTTCGTGGGAAAGGGATTTTAAGGTGGTCAGCATCAAGGGCAGGATGGTGGCTTTCAGGGGGCACCACCCCTTCCTGATGCTGGGTCCCTTGATCAGGCACTGCGTGCCCTTGAATGTGGGACCATCATGCCCACCCCGCCAGGAGGCCACATGCTACCCACACAGGTTTGCATGTCATGTTCCACACATGGCAATAGGCCAGCCCAGCGCTGGGTTAATACCGCCAGCAGTGGGAAGAGGCTCTTCAGTGGGCATTAAATGCCTGATTAGGGGCCTCAGTTGGCAGTGGGGCAGGAAGACTGTCCAAAGGCTTAACATTCCGCCCACAATTTCTTTATGGTGCTGTGGGACAATTGTGAAAACAGGCCTCAAAGTGAAGGGAAAGCAGTCAACCATGAAAGTTTCTTGCCAGCTCATTTTAAGGCAAGTTATTACAATTAACAAAGGCAAGAGCTTACTCATCCAGAAGGCTGTATACACCTGCCTTACCGGTGGGTGGCTGAGTTACACTTCATTGCTTTAGATACTCAAACACCTCTGCCTTTTGAATTATTTGCAATGCACCATGACTAGCCCTCATGTGATTTGGTGCACTTATTCAAGCCACTTATTCTCACACTACTTAGAAAAATGAGTCATCAAAATGCAATTTGTGTCTCTCTGCAATTGAATTTGTAAGAAAAGCAATGAAGCCATAGAAAAGAATGATTCCACGCCACAAGTGAAATCGTGCTGGGAAATGTGTTGGGCAACATTGCCATAGTTTGACTATTTGTTCTCAGGATGTGGGTGATATTACATTGCCACATTGATTGATCATTCTCAGTTGCTTTATAGGGAAAAGGAATCAATCATGTAGTGTGGGACGGTAGTCATGTGGGTGGCAGAACATTAGTGAATCAATTAGGTTTTGTTTTGGCTGTCTAGTGCTTTGACGTTTAACTCATCTGGTGCCAGCCCACCAAATTACCAGATTTAGTTCATTCAATTTCCCAATTTGCCACGGTGAGCACTTTTCATTCACAACACGGTCAGGTTCATTTCTGCGACTGTCAAAAGACGCGCATCCTCTACAAACACTTCTCAATGTTAGAATCATTCCGCAGCAATGTTCTTTCCTTTTCCTTGCTGGCACATTGGGAGTCATTTTCCAAGTTCCCAGCACTGCTGGTGGGGAGTTTTACCCACTGGGTGCGCATATTGGAGACTGTGGGGCCTCATACTGACATCGATCTCCGGAGAAACAAAGGCATTAAGATTCTCCGCCTCCCACCATCACCTATTGATTTTGTATAATTTCAAAGGCACTGCTCGTCCTCTTGTTTCCTGAGAGGGACCATTATCCTGTGTAAGAGAGCCAGCTGGTTTTTATCTGCATGGGGTCTCCACGGTTGAGTCTCATCCTCTCTTCACCTAATGTGTATACAGGCATATCGTCCAGCCCAGGTCACTGAACAGCAATCAGAAGCAGCAACTATTTCATTCCTTTCCATAATCTTGGAGTGGCGAGAAAGCTTACAGCAATGCTATTGCTACCCTAGCTGAAATCAGTCAACTTAGCCCAGGTTGGGGTATGAAGCTGGCACATTGCTGGGCTGTACAGCACAGATAACAGTCCAGAGGTTCTGAGTGCTTTACAAGAAATCTTTTACATCCCAAACCTGTGACCTCCCTCATCTGGAAGGAGAAGGGCAGCAAGCGCATGGAAACACCACCACCTTCAACTTCCCCTCGAGATCACGCCCCATCCCAACTTGAAACAATATCGCCGCTCCTTCATTGTTGCTGTGTCAAAATCCTGCCATTCCCTCCTTAACAGCACTGTGGAAGCACCTTCAGTACATGGGCCACAATGGTTCAAGAAGGCGGCTCACCACCATCTTCTCAAGGGAAACCAGAGATAAGCTAAAAAGGCTGGCTCTATTTACAACAACTATATACCAAGAATGAAAAAAAAATACAAAACCCAGAAGAAAAATATAATTTTAAAGAAGTGACATACATATTATGGATGAAGAGAGCGTAGAAGCTTCATTACAAATGCTACTTGAAGCATTAATGTGTTGGCAGTGAAGTGAGCAACCTTCATGATTCCCCAAAGGAAACGAGAGAGGATGCTTTGGTTAGTTGTGGCCTACTGGGTATTTCTGTATAAAATCCAGCCTGGAACCACAACAGAAATGACGTTACAGAAATCCAGAAAACAATAAGGAAAGCATTTTCTTGTTTGTTTTTCTTTAATAAACTGCACTTCCTTAGCTCAACAGACTGTTGTGTATTTTTTTCCCTGCCACGAAATAAATTGGCACGAGCAATCATGCTGTCTAACATGGCACCAACACACTATAACACTTAACCGTGAATGACGTCTCTGGCAGGAAACTATTTAAGCTGCCCCTTTGCAAGTGTTGGTAATATTACACCACAAATGTTTCGCAGAAAGTTGGCTGATGAAAGTTCCAACCTTGCCTGCACTTAATACGCTTTACTCTGGTTGAAACCAAAGTCATAAATCTTGTCCCGTCGGAGCTAGGATGACGTAGAGCTGAAGAACAAGCTGCTCCTTTCTGAGCTGCTGAATTACCTCAACTCCACAGCAAACAGCCAAGGTGCCTTTTGACCCGACTGTCAGGATGTAGGATGGAGCAAAGAAAAACAAGATCTTTGACCCAGCTCAGGAACAAAGACTGGTTTGACCTGCATTGTTTTGCCAATTTGATGCCTATTAGAGATGAACCTTGTAGTGTGCAGAGGACCTTTTACCTCGCTCATTTGTAAACTGTTATACCCCTTTCAAATATGAATGCAAGTTAAGGTATAGTCAACACCAACTTGCATTTGGTGTTACCCTTAATGTAGTAAAACATCCCAAGGCTTTGTGTGTGACTGCATCAAGCTGTGTGTAGACCCTCAGTATGCAAACACCAAGTGTCACTATGTGTTGAGGTTCTACCTGTCCCCAGCGTTGTGAAGGATGGGTCTGGCCATGCTCCAAGTAGTTGGACTGTGCTATTCCACCTATCTCTTGTGGAAAAATTTATGCAGAGAAACACCTTTGACCACAAGTCCATCAGGCAGTGATCTGCACATAATGTCCTAGAGGCCCTGGGAGGAAAGGAGATAGTAGATCTTTTCAGATGGTTCCCTGAGCAGACTGTCAAAGTCATTTGGAAGAATGCCTCACCACCAGAACTTTCAAATAAGCACCAAGATGTAGCTTGGCTGGTGGTGAGGAAGGCCCTTCCCGTCAGATCCTTCCTACATGCCCAAAGTCTCACCCCTTCCACACACTGCCCTCGAGGTGGCTGTGGTGTTGAAGAGTCCATTGTTCACCTCCTTGTGGAATGTGCCTTTGCAAAGAAGGTCTGGAGAGATATGCAGTGGTTTTTGTCGAGGTTCATCCCATGCAGCTCTGTGACACAGGACTGTGTTCCTAGGGACGCACACCGAGACAAACATCAACTGCAGCTGGAGGATCATCAACTCGGTGAAAGACCCTCTTTGGTCTGCCGAAAACTTGTTGGTCTTCCAGTGCAAAGTGTTGTCCTTGACCAAGTGTTGCAGACTGGCACATTCCAAGGTCCAGGACTACGTGCTGAGGCTTGGGACAGCCGCCGCAGAGGCACAATGGGGAAGGGTCGCTGTCTAAGACCTTTCAACCACAGTGCACCGAGGGGCTGAGATTTGTGTAGACTCCTTGGGCTGTATGACTCACATTAAATGCATATAGTAAATATTACAAGTATCACTATTGTACTGAAGCACTTCAGAGTGCAACATGATCTATGTAGATAATTTGAATATCATTGAAATTTCTGTGTTGGCCGTTTTGAAATGTTTTGTAATGTTCTTTTGGGTATTCTATGAATAAAGTACATTGTTGCAAAGAAAACATCCTAAGGTAGCGACATGAGATTAACTTTGGCACTAAGCCACATGGGAACTTTTCTGGACAGATGACCAAAAACTTAGTTAAAGAGTTATGTTTTAAGGAGCATCTTTAAAGAGGAGAGAGACAGAGAGAGAGAGAGACAGAGAAACAGAGAGGTTTAGGAGAGCTTAGGGCAAAGGCAGCTGAAGGTATTGCTGCCAATGGTGCAGCAGTGAAAATTGGGGGCATACTAGAGGCAGAATTGAAGCAGTGCAGGGATCTCAGAGGGTTGTAGGTCTGGAGGAGGTTGCAGAGAGGGACTGGGGTGAGGACATGGAAGGATATGAAAAGATAGACAAGAATTTGAAAATTGAGGAATTGCCAGTCCGGGAGCCAGGTCAGTCAGGATAGGGTTAATGGGTGAATGGGACTTGCTGCCGGCTGGGATACAGACAGCAAATCTTTGGATGAGATGGAATTTATGGAGGTTGGAAGTTGGGAACAGGCAAGGAGGGTATTATTACCAAATTAAACCACAAAACTATCATTTTTTAAAAATTTAGTTGCATCTGTCTTGCATTACTGGTTAGAAGACAGTTTCAGGTGCTGTGCTGTATGACATTAAAATCTTGTACCAGAATCTGAGTGAATTCAGATGTAAAAGCAGGCCTGTCTGCTGGAAGGTATATGCTATTTGTCTAGCAAACTGCTTGAGGCAGCCAATAATGGTGATGGACATTTCTCAAAGTGGAAGGGAGTGTAGAAGAGTGAAACTTTCACACAAAAAGCAGTAGATGTGAGCTCAATTAATAATTTTAAATTTGAGAGTGATGCATTCTGCTAGGCAAGAATTCCACAAGGATATAGAGCCAAGGCAGGTGAATGGAATTAAGACAGATCGACCATGATCTCACTGAATGGAAGATCAGGTTTGAGGGGCTGTACTCCTGTTCTTATGACTGTGGGTAAAGTTTCACCTTCACCTCATGGGTGTTAATCTGGTCAAACGGAACTGTTACTGAACCCAACCATTAAAACAAAAGGAACAAATAACTTTTTCATTCTATACCAGACTCCATCAGATTACTACTAATGTGGTGAAGATAAAAATGTACTCCATGACATTTAAAAGTGTCATCATGGCATAAGTGGCATTGAGGGACATTACTAAAGTTGCCATTACATTGCTATTAACAACCCTGTTAATGGATCAGCGCTTGGAAAAGGAAGAGTTCTTACAGAATTTGATTTGCCCTAGGTGGTCAGACCCGAGGCAGCCAATTGCTTAAGAAGAACATCTGACTAACCGAGGATGCCCAAGAGGATGGGCAAGTTGTCCTTTTGCGAAAATGCAGATGGTCAAAATAATCAGCTTCCGACTTTACCTAGTCTTGTAGTCCATGAAATCAGTCAGGAGGCTCAATAAAACAAATTGCGGGGATTCTGATAAAAGCTGCTTCCATCATCTTTAATACTTAGTCTCACATACAGCAGCCAGCGATCTGCCTCATTCATGCTGCACAAGTGACTAAGTGATGTTAGATCCCGTCAGCCCAGGTGAGTTAGCAGTGACAATCCGCTCTATCCCAAGTGCACAGCAATACTTTCAGGTCAGATGGGCCACAGGCCTAGCAAAATATCTGCTTGTCTGTTAGACAGAAAAATAAAGGAGGCTTTGAAGACGAGTCATATGGACGCAAAACATTAACGCTGTTTCTCTTTCCACAGATGCTGCCAGACCTGCAGAGTTTTTCCAGCAGTTTCTGCCTTTATTTTAGAAAAACAAAGCACCTTTGTTGCCATTTCAATCATTGCAATAGGACCCAGGGAAGTGTGAACGAAGTAAACGTGTAGGTAGGAAATGTTTTGAGTATATAGTGTTGACTAGTCTCCTTGACCGCCAGCCAATTGGGAGACCACAGGCACTGCCGGAATTTCCTGTCCATTCCTTTGTTGCGTCATGTTGGCAGTGCAATCTTGCAAAATGGACCCATAAACACAGGGATGGGGGTGGTGGTGTTGTGTCATTTTGATCTTGGACAATAGTGTAAAACATCTGCGATTGGTTCAACTGCCCTGGAGTCACAATCAGCCAAAGTGGAAAGGATTCCAGTGTCCCTGAATTTCTGTGGGGACAATGTTCTCTCAGTTTTCCACGGTAACACCAACTGGGTCATATAATCATAGGAAAAAATAGAAACTTACAACACAGGAGGCCATTCGGCCCATTGTGTCCACGCAGCCGAAAAGTATTCATCCAGCCTAATTCCACTTTCCAGCTCTTGGTCCATAGTCTTATAGGTTACGGCATTTCAAGGGCACTTCCAAGTACTCTCTAAATGTTATGAGGGTTTCTGCCTCTACCACCCTCTAAGGCTGCGAGTTCCAGATCCCCAGCAACCTCTGGGTGAAAAAAAATACCCTTGACTCCCATCTAAATCTCCCACTTCTGGTTATGGACCCCTCATCCAAGAGGAATAAAAGGTTTCCTATCCATTCTATCTGGATCCCTCATGATTTGATATACTTCAGTTAGATCTCTCCTCAGCCTCCTCTGTTCCAAAAGAAACAATCCTAACATACCAATATTTCCTCATAACTAAAATTCTCAAGTCCAGGCAACATCCTCATAAATTTCCTCTGTACTCTGTCTAGTGAAATCACATCTTCCCTATAGTGCGATGGCCAGAACTCCACGTAGTACTCCAGCCTTGGTCTAACAAGCGTTTTATTACAGTTCCCATATAAAATTAGGAACTCTAGGGTCAAGAGCATATTGGAAAGAAGAATTCCAAAGATTTACAACCCTCTGAGTGAAGACGTTTCTCCTCATCTCAGTCCTAAATGATCAGGCCCTTATCCTGAGGCTGTGGCCCTGCGTTCTAGTTTCCCAAGAAAGAGCAAACAACCTCTCAGTGTCCACCCTGTCAATCCCATTTGAATCTTCTATGTTTCAATGAAATTGCCTTCTAAACTCCAGAGCGCATAGGCCCAATTTACTAACCCTTTCATCGTAAGGCAACCCTCTTGTCTCAGAAACCACTCTATTTAACATTCGCTAAGCCTCCTCCACGGCCAGTATCTACTTCCTTGGATTATATGGAGACCAAAACTCTGGACAGTACTCCAGATGTGGTCTCACCAAAGCCCTGTACAATTGTAGCAATACTTCCTTATTCGTGGACTCCAATCCCCTTGCAATAAAGACCAACTTGTCATTTGTCTTTCTAATTGCTTGCTGTGCTTGTTAACATGCTGTGTTCCTTGTACAAGTACACCCAAATCTCTCTGCACATCAACGTTTAGAAGTTTCATGCCTTTTAAAAAACGTTCTGCTTTTCCACTCTTACTTCGCTGCAATTTGTTTTGGAGCTTACAGGAACACTGTCCAAAGCACGAATGCACATTCATTAATATGTAAATCTCTGTCCATTATTACAGGTGTTGTTTTAACATTTTGACCAAAAAGTGCATTTCAGCATCAGCAACCAAATGACAGTCATAGGAACATGTCTAAGAAACCCAGGAGGCATTTAAATTTGCACCAGCTATGAAAGTTGGTTGCTGTGGCCACGGCCTGAATAACCCTTGACGCTATTCATGATGCCGTTATTATGGGCTACTCAGATTTGCTAATCATGCTCCTATTACCTGGCAGGCAGTTTTATATTTTAATGTTGAGGTTTACATTTGAGTTATACTCTGTTAGCATCAAGTTTATTGGATAAACCAAAGGCCACGGGTAACTCAGCAGAACGCCTACAAATATCCCACAAAAATTGGACCTTCCTGTCCAAACCAAACAAAGTGGCTTTAGATTCGACACGAGGAAACAAAGGGAAGCTGGCAATACTTTATTTTAAGCATTCAGGAGTACTTAAAACTGTGATATCTCAAACTCCAGAACAATAACATTAGTTTAATCACTGGCATAATGTCAATATTTTTATTTTAGCATAATGGTTAATGCAAAGGGATGGATTTTACAGATGCTGCAGTCCTCGCCCAAGCCCCCGGTTAAAAAGCCGGGGTGGGGAGTCCCCCCCACAATCCCAATGGCTGCCACACAGCAACTTAACACTGGGCGCAGCGTTACTTGCATTAAGGTGAGACTTCCGGTCCTTTCTCGGGAGGATGTCTAGCCACAGAGAGCTGCTGGTCAACCAAGATGGCTGGCAGCGCTGTAATCCCAGCAGCGCCAGCCAGGAGTAGTGGCCACTGCTGGTACTACAGACAGTCCAACCACACTGAGGGATCCAGGTCAGCCTGGGGTCGGGGGTTTCGTCAAGGGGTGTAAGGGGAGGGTGGTGAGAGGGACGGTTGGGTTAAAAATGCTGACCTTGTTGGGGGGGAAGCCTCTGGTGGACCCAAGGGCCCCAAAAAGAGGTCCTCCATACTTTGCACAACTCCAGCCCATGTAGCTAAAGATGCTGGGTTTCCCGCATGGGATAGGCCTCTCATCTCCATGGGTAAAATTCTGACAGTGACAGGATGAGGCACTTAAGTGATTATTAATTGGCCATGTTAGGGACTCAATAGGCCCAAAGCAGGTGAGCCACTCAACTCCTTCTCCACCCCCTCATAAAATGTAATTTTTAAATTCATTCATGGGGTATGGACATCGCTGGCTGGGCCAGCATTTATTGCCCATTCTTAATTGCCCTTGAGAAGATGGTGATGAGTTGTCTTCTTGAACCGCTGCAGTCCCTGTGGTGTAGGTACACCCACAGTGCTGTTAGGGAAGGAATTCCAGGATTTTTACCCAGCGACAGTGAAGGAACGGCGATATAATTCCAAGCCAGGATGGTGAGTGACTTGGAGGGGAACTTCCAGGTGGTGGTGTTCCCATGTGTCTGCTGCCCCTGTCCTTCTAGATAGTAGCGGTCATGGGTTTGGAAGGTGCTGCTAAGGAGCTTTGGCGTGTTCCTGCAGTGCATCTTGTATGTAGTACACACTACTGCCACTGTGTGTCGGTGTGGAGGGAATGAACATTCGTGGATGGGGTGCCAATCAAGTGGGCTACTTCATCCTGGATGGTGTCAAGTGTTGGGGCTGCACTCACCCAGGCAAGTCGACAGTATTCCATCACGCTCTTGACTTCTGCCTCCTGGATGGAGGACAGGTTTTGGGGAGTCAGGAGGTGAGTTACTTGCTGCCTGATTCCTAGCCTTTGACCTGCTCTTGTAGCCACAGTATTTATATGGCTAGTCCAGTTCAGTTTCTGGTCAATGGTAACCCCCTGGATGTTGATAATGGGGGATTCAGTGGAGATGCTCATTGCCTGGCACTTGTGTTGCATGAGTGTTACCTGCTATTTGTCAGGCCAAGCCTGGATATTGTCCAGGTCTTGCTGCATTTGGACATAGACTTCTTCAGTATCTGAGGAGTCATGAATGGTGCTGAACATTGTGCATTCATCAATGAACATCCCACTTCTGACCTTATGATGGAAGGAAGGTCATTGGTGATGCAGCTGAAGATGGTTGGGCACAGGGCACTAACGTGAGAAACTCCTGCAGTGATGTCCTGCGGCTGAGATGATTGATCTCCAGCAACCACAACCATCTTCCTTTGTGCTAGGTATGGCTCCAACCAGCGGAGAGTTTTCCCCCTGACTCCCATTGACTCCAGTTTTGCTAGGGCTCCTTGATGCCACACTCGGTCAAATATGGCCTTGATGTCAAGGGCAGTCACTCTCACCTCACCTCGGGATTTCAGCTCTTTTGTCCGTGGTTAAACCAAGGCTGTAATGAGGTCAGGAGCTGAGTGGCTCTGGCAGAACCCAAACTAAGCAGGTTATTGCTAAGCAAGTGCTGCTTGAAAGCGCTGTTGATGACCCCTTCCATCACTTTGCTGATGATCGAGAGTAGACTGATGGGGCGATAATTGGCAAGGGTGCGGGGGGTCGGGGGGGGCGGAGTGATGGGCCAGAACCACAGCACCTTGTAAAATCCAGCCCATGCGGTTTGTTCCTCTATCCCAATCTTTCACATCATCCATGTTTGAAGGCATTAACTCACGATGGCATACAGTTCCATAGATGCCAGCAGTCTCCTGACACTCATTTTCACAGGGGCATGTTTTATATGTGAGCAGGGGTGGCCAGGCAACCATTCTACCATGATGGTGCACAGCTGAGTCAGACCCTATTCCATGTGTGCATTTGCCAAATGGTACCATTGATTAACCCTAGACCAAGGCACTGAGGCCAGGAAAGCAGACTAACTTAGTCCAGTAAATTCAGCATAGACAAATTCTTAAATGACCAGTATCACAGTGCAGTGCTTAATAGTCAGAGGGGCTTGGGCTTTTATTAAATAGGGTGACCTATTTGAACACACTTTTCTGAGGGAAGATCACTTTTTTTAATTCATTGGATGTGGGCGTCGCTGGCTAGGCCAGCATTTATTGACCTTGTTCAGAGGGTATTTAAGAGCCAACCACATTGCTGTGAGTCTGGAGCCAGATGTAAGCCAGACCAGACCAGGTAAGGGCAGCAGATTTCCTTCCCTAAAGGACATTAGTAAACCAGGTTGGTTTTTACGACAATTGTTAATGGTTTCACGGTCATCATCAGACTTTGAATTCCAGATTTTTTACTGGGTTCAAATGCCACCATCTGTCATGGTGGGATCTGAACACAGCTTGCCAGAGCATTACCCTGGGTCTCTGGAATACTAGTCAGTGACAATACCACTATGCCACCACCTCTCCCCCCATCCCTGCAAGGCTGACCTTCTACCATAAATTCACTTTCCTGCCCTATCTCAGTCTCAAATCAAGTCATTACAGAACAGAAGGAGGCCATTCAGCTCAGTGAGACCATGCCTGGTTCTCTGTGGAGCAATCCAGTCAGTACCATTCCCCCACCCTATCCCTGTGTGTTTATTTCCCCCATGTGCCCATCCAATTTCCTTCTGAAATCATTCATAGACTCCTCTTCCACAACCCTCGTAGGCAGTGAGTTCCAAGTTATTACCACTTGCTGTATAAAAGAGTTCTTCCTTTCCCAAAACCTTAAACCTGTGTCTCTTAATCCTTGCGCCAGTAACTAATGGGAACAGCTTTTCTTTGTTTACCTTAGGAGAAACTCGGATTGTTCTCACTAGAGCGACGGAGATTGAGGGGCGACTTGATAGAAGTTTACAAAATTATGAGTGGCATTGACAGAGTAGATAGTCAGAAGCTTTTTCCCAGGGTAGAAGAGTCAATTACTAGGGGACATAGTTTTAAGGTGAGAGGAGAAAACTAAAGAGGAGATGTGCGGGGCAAGTTTTTTACGCAGAGGGTAGTGAGTGTCTGGAATTCGCTGCCAGAGGAGGTGGTGGAAGCAGGTACGATAGTGGTGTTTAAGAGGCAGATTGACAAATACATGAATAGGATGGGAATAGAGGGATACGGACCCCGGAAGTGCAAAATGTTTTAGTTGACTGGCAATATGATCGGCGCAGGCTTGGAGGGCCAAAGGGCCTGTTCCTGTGCTCTACTTTTCTTTGTTCTTTGTTGTTTATTATCTAAACATGTTACAATCTTGTACACATCTATCAAATCTAATCTCCTTTTCTCCAATGAGAACAAGCCCAGCCCTTCCAAAATAACCTTGTAGCTAAAATCCCTCATCCCTGAAACCATTCTACTAAATCTCTTCTGTTCCCTTTCTTTATTCCTTTAGTATTCAAAAAGCTATCAACTACAGTATTGAATGTACTTAACAGTGAGCTCCCACAGCTCTCTGGGGTGAATTACCTTTTTAATGGCCTTGATAGGCCTTTTAATTGTGGGTGGGTGTGCTGCTGACTCTGGCATGTGCCTGCCAAATGAAATATCAGAGGACTGCGCGATGACGGTGGGGCGCTCACCTGATGTCATTGCGCGTCATTTTACGCTGGGCCGAGTTGGGCGTGCGCCCGCCCCCCGAGCTTTATATTCTGCCCCTAAAGTAACGGAAGAAAAAATGTGCGTGTTGAAAGTACTGCCATTAGAATTGTCAAATAGGCAGGATGGAGCTGTGGAGGGTCAAAGAGAGAGCAGATACAAATTTGAACAATTAGAACATCAGAATATAATAGGACTGATCTTCTACATCAACTCCACTTTCCTGCCCTATCCCAATATTCTTTGATTCCCTCAGTGCCCAAAAGTCTATTGATCTCAGTCTGGAATATATTCAATGACTGAATATCTACAGCCCTCTGAGATGGAGAGCTCCATGGACTCTCGACCCTCTGAGTAAAGAAATTTCTCCTCTCAGTCCCAAATGGCTGACCCCTTATCCTGAAACTAAGACTCCCCCCCATTCTAGACTCTCCAACCATGAGAAACAGTCTCTGAGCATCTAAGATGTCAAAGGGATGAGGGATTTGAGTTTTCAGGTTCACAAGACATTAAAGTAGTATTTCCAGCAGATAAGGCCAGAGAGAGAGAGAGAGAGAGCTAATGGAATATTAGGTTTTACAGCATGAGGAATAGGATATGAAAAAAGCAATGTAATGGTAAATCTATATAAAACTTTAGTAAGACCACAATTGTGGTAGAATTTTCATTTTTGGGTTCCAGAATACATGAAGGGTTGTGCTATTAGAGTGGGTACATTACAGATTCACTAGAATGTTGTCTGGCATGAGGACCCAGTAGAGGTGGCAGCACAGTGGTATTCAGTCAGGAGGAAAATGCCCTGGGAGTCGTCAACATTGACTCCGGACCCCATGAAGTCTCACTGCATCAGTTCAAAGCCCCTACTGATTACTACCTACCTTCAGCTGATGAATCAGTGCTCCTCCATGTTGAACACCATTTGGAGGAAGCACCGAGGATGGCAATGGCACAGAACATACTCTGGGCAGGAGACCGAGCCAGCCATGTTCTGAAGGACATGTCTGCCAGACTGAGTTTGCCGCAGGCGGTAAGGGAACTAACAAGAGAGAAAAACTTACGAAACAGTGTCCTCACCAATCTACAATATTGGTAGGAGTGACCACTGCAGAGTCCTTGTGCAGATGAAATCCCATCTTCACACTGAGCATATTTTCCATCCTGCTGTGTGATACTACCACTACCACTAAAAGGGACAGATTCAGAACAGATCTAGCAGCTCAAAACTGGGCATTTATGAGGTGCTGTGGGCCACCAGCAGCAGCAGAATTATATCTAACCACAATTTGTAACCTCATGGCCTGGCAGATCCCTCTACCATTACCATCAAGCCAAGGGATCAACCCTGGTTCAATGAGGAGTGCAGGAGGGCATGCCAGGAGCAGCACCTAGCATACTTAAAAATGAGGTGTCAACCTGGTGGAGCTACAGTTTCACCTTGTGAAGAGTTTAGAACAAGGGGTAATAGATATAAGATTAAATGTAAGAGTTTTTGGACAAATATCCTCAGATCCATTTTTACACAGGTTATGGAACACACTACCAGAGATAGTGATTGAAGCATTGACCATGGCAACATCCAAGGACAGGTTGGAGAGTTAGCTGAATAAAAAAGGAATAAAGGGAACTGGGACGAGAGTTAGCCCATTAATTAGGATTATTGCTCATGTGGAGGATAAACACCAACACAGACAGGTTGGGATGAACAACTTATTTCCATGTTGTAATTTCTATACATTTTTTTTTCTGTGCTATTAGCACATGGATGCATTATGAAATGTCTCTTCCATTCTTTTAAGAAAAACATTAATTTAGTTAACAATGAATGGGGCCGTGTCTGTTTTAAAGTTGTGGAGAAAGAAAGTTTGTTTGGAAGTGCTACAAACTCATATGCTAATATCACACAGCAAGATTTGACCCCCTCCCTCACCGCCAGCCCGCCTGCACCAACCACGGCCCACCCCACCCGCCGCATCCCCACCCCAGTTCACTCTTTGTTTCTCCCTTAAATCAAGTGCAATGTTTTGTCTGGAAATGACTCTATTGATGAAGATAGGATTCACTATTTATTTAGTTTTATTCCACATTACTGTACTGTACTCTACATGGGAAAGCTCAGGATAAGCCTGGAGGCTCAGGATAATACTCAAAAAGCTTGACACCATCCAGGAAAAAGCAGCCCACTTGACTGGCACCACATCCACAAACATTCATTCCCTCCACCACTGATGTACAGTAGCAGCAGTGTGTATCATCTACAAGATGCACTGCAGGAATTCACCAAGGCTCCTTAGACAGCACCTTCCAAACTCACGACCACTACCATCTAGAAGGACAAGGGCAGCAGATAGATGGGAACACCACCACCTGGAGGTTCCCCTCCAAGCCACTCACCATCCTGACTTGGAAATATATCACCGTTCCTTCACTGCCGCTGGCTCAAAATCCTGGAACTCCCTCCTTAACAGCACTTTGGGTGTACCTACACCACATGGACTGCAGTGGTTCAAGAAGGCAACTCATCACCGCCTTCTCAAGGGCAACTAGGGATGGGCAATAAATGCTGGCCCAGCCAGCGAAGCCCACATCCCACGAACGAATAAAAAAAAGCAAACAGAAGACACATTCGGTAATTCTACAAAATAGCACCTGTGAATATGTTTGTCCCTGGAGCTATGATTTTTAAAAAAAAATTCATTCATGGAATGCAAGCCTCACTTGTATCAGCACGTTGCAATTCTTATTTGAGCTACGAGAAACTTCTATTTGTTTTTCCTTTTGCCAAACCTCTATTCTTAGTTATTTATGCTGTAAAATATTTATCTTCTTCCTTTGCCATCTGTGGTTGATCTGCACACGATGTCAGTTGTTACTGAACGCTCTGGGTACTGTCATACCACAGCAGCAGGATGAAAACGGTCACAGTAGCCTATACTTATACAGCAAATTTAGTATTGTTTTTAAAAATTGCCAATAGCCCTTTGTGGTTCACGATTATACCTGAGCACGAAAAGGAAAGAAATTGGGTGAGGTGATGTGAGGTACACTTTACAGACACTTTAAGGTGCAGAATTATGAAGAAGAAAAATAAATAACTGAGCAATTTGATTGACCTGTTATGCAGTGGTTACTGATTAATGAATAGTACCTTTGAAAAAGAATTGAGGGATTTGATGGCTTGGTTTATCTCTAGATTTTGATTTGTTTGATTAGTCAGTTGGATGATTGCTTACCTGATGGGTAAGCGATCATTTGCGCCAATCACAATTTTTTTTGCCCAATGGGTAGAGCATTCTGAAAGTGGTGCTTTTGAGGTCACACTTTCATGTGTGGTGGTGGGACAGTTATTTCCTAGAAGCAATTCTTTTAATTACCTTGATACTGACTCCACAATTACTATGAAGACCTCATTATTGAACATTCCATTCCATTTGTAAGGCTGTTTTGTGCTGAAAAAGATGCCATCTCCGTACATGGATAAAACTTACATGGATAAGACATGGATAAGGCTTAAACATAAGAGCCCAGAGTGCCCGTTAGTAATGCCTGTTGAAAAAATTGTGAGCAACGCGTGCCAACAATTTCCCAACATGTACTAGCCCTGAGCAAGGGAGCGTGTTGTACTGACAGATTTGGAAAGGCTATCCTGAATTACATTAATAACCATAATTGCACTTACTCTGAATGGGACGAGGATATGGAACGTCTGATGATGGAGTGGACCTGCCTGAAGAAATCCAGTTTTGACATACATCTGCAGCCAGTGTGATTTGCAACACTGATTGTTATGGGTTTTGGTCTCTGGGAAATTGGTACTGTAATCTCAAACAGCTAGGAAACAAAAAGAATTAGATTAAAAATAAATAAATAAATGAAAAAACAAACAAGCAAATATAACATGTTGACTATCATTTCTATTTACTCTGCAAACCTGTACACAACAAATGCTATTACTGAATTCACATATAGGCTGTAATTAGCAATATGTGTGTGTATATATAGATATATATATATATACTTTCTTATGAACCCTACTTTTTACTTGCATCTCCAATATGTCCATGTAGAAACATCAGAAAGAAAAAAATTACCAAGTTTATTATATATAAATACCAATTTTAATTATATATATATGCATATATATAATAAACTTGGTAATTATTTCCTTCTGGTGTTTTTAAATGGATATGTTGGATATGCAAGCAAAAACGTAGGGTTCATAATATGAAAGCTAAAATCTCCATGGCAAATGCTTCACAATCGAATGTATCAATATCTCCGTAAACTTAAGCTCATCCAAAATTCTGCTGCCGTATCCTAACTCTCACCAAGTCCTGTGTACCCATCACTCCAGAGCTCACTTGCCTATATTTGCTCCCTATCTGGAAATGCTTCGATTTTAAAATTTTCATCCCTATTTTCAAATCCCTCCATGGCATCGCCCCTTCCTATTTCTTTGAGATGGTTACGTCTCTCCAACTCTGCACCTTGTACATTCCCCATTTCCTTCACCCAACCATTGCTGGTCGGGCCTTCAACTGTATAGGTCTTAGGCTCTGGAATTTATTCTCTAAAGCTTTTCTCCTCTCTCTTTCTCCTCCTTTAAAAGCCTCCTTGCAACTTTCTTCTTTTACCAAGCTTTTGGTCACCTGTCCGAATGAATCTTCCTTTGGCCCGGTGTCAATTTTCACCTGATTACCCTTCCATGAAGCTCCTTCGGGCATTTTCCTACGCTAAAGGTGTAATACAAATACAAACTGTTGTCTTTTAGCTTTACTATTTTATCATGTCAGCAATCGATAGTCCAGTGCATAATCGTTTTTGATAACGATGGCCAGTTTTATGTTTTCTCGGGTGGATGTAAAAGATCCTGTGGCACTATTTTGAAGAAGAGCTGGGGAGTTATCCCTGCTGTCCTGGCCAATATTTATCCCTCAACCAACATCACAAAAACAGATTATCTGATCCATTGCTGTTTTTGAGAGCTTGCTGTGCACAAATTGGCTGCGGCGTGTCCTTCACTACGACAGCCTCCTAAGTACTAAAGTACTTCACTGGCTGTAAAGCACTTTGAGACATCTGGTGGATGTGAATAGTGCTATATAAATGCAAGTTTTTCCTTTTTTAAAAAATGCCTGTGTGTGGTTAGGAGGATACAAATTGGAATGGGATATATCAGCAGTCAATGGGGGAAGGAAAAGGAAGAAAGATGGTGCAACTGACTGAGAAGGTTTAAGTACATGCAAGGTTATTAATGGATAAACTTCCCCAATGTGATGTTCTGTGTAATTGGAAACATTATCTTGGAATCTGATCCTTATTATTGACAAGCTGAATTTGGCTGAGGTGAACGGATGTGAATCTTGCACGGACATGGATGCGCATACTTAATAGTCTATGACAAGCATGGTAAAAATCTATACCTAAGATGAAAATCAAAAGTTAGTGAATCTGGGTTCTGCCTCCCTACATCTCATTCCTTCTTTAAGTTATTCCTTAAATTCTATTTCTTTGACCAGGCTTTGGCGATCTGTCTTTCTGTGGCCTTATGTGGCTCAGTGTCAATTTTTGCTTCATTATGCTGCTGTGAAGCACCTTGGGACATTTTATCCCATTAAAGGCATTACATAGAAACAAGTTGTTGTTGTAACATGAATCAATTTCTACAGCTTATATGTTCCTAAAGCCGAGAAGTCTTTGCTTATTAGCACAATTTTCTCAATCTCAATCATCTAAAAAGATAGATTCGATGGAGAAAGAAAATGCAATTTGAATGCAACTATTCACCTGCTGCTCGGAGCCATCCCAGGTTATAAGGGAAAATGTATTTCACCTGATCTATGCTACTCTTGCACAGTGAATTCTGCAGGTAGCATGGTTCAAAGGAGATAAATGTTTGATTTACTTTTACATGATGAGCTTTCATGCACAAGGAATTGAAAGAAAATGAGGAAAGACATTGACAAGTTGACCATCTATTTACCCATGTTAAAAATCTGTGTACTCTGCTCCATTTTTTCCCATACCTTATCTCAGCAGCAAACTTGGACTCTTGATTCCACATGTTCAGCACTGTAAATGATTATCTAAAACAGTATGATGCTTAGAGTTCACGAGCTCGCCCTAAATCCCAAAGGTAACTAGCTGGTGATGGGACAGGTCTGCTTGACCACCTGGTACTTTCCTATCCTTTTTCCATTTGTTCTCAATAAACCGTAACATTCCATGTGCGGCAAATGCCTAAGGTATATGGAATAGAAAGTTTTACCAGCTCAATTGTTGGGATTCTAATTATTAATAGAGTCGTACAGCACAGAAGAAGGCCACTCAGCCTAACTTGCCTGTGATGGCTCTTTGGTAGAGGAATCCAATTAATTCCACTCCCCTGCTCTTTCCTCATAAAGTCATTATGGCACAGAAGGAGGGCATTCAGCCCATTGAGCCCATGCCAACTCATTGTAGGACAATCCAGTCAGTCCCATTGCCCCGCTTTATCTCCTTAGCCTTGCAAGCTTATTTCCCTCAAGTTCCCATCCAATTTCCTTTTGAAATAATTTATTGGCTTCACTTCCCCTGTCTGGTATTCAGTGAGCTCCAGGTCAATGCCACTCACTGTGTAAAAAAGACATTCCTCACTTCCCCCTGAGTCTCTTGCCAAAAATATTAAATCTGTGGTCCCGATTCCTTGTACCATCTGCTAACGGAACAGCTTTTCTTTGTCTACCTTATCTAAAACTGTCATAACCTTGTATACCGCAATTTACGCTCAATCTTCCTTGCTCCAAGGAGAACAATCTAACCCTGTAGCTAATATCCCTCATCCCTGGAACCATTCTGATGAATCATCTCTGCACCCTCTTAAAGGCCCTCACATTCTTTCTAAAGCGTGGTGATCAGAACTGAGCACAATACTCTAGATCTATAAATATTACCCCTTCAAGTATTTATCCAAAGTATTTAGCTGTCTACAAGTTTGCTTTATTTAACTTTATTGTTGAAAAAGGGAATTTGGAACATTTGGAAGACAGAACAAATCCTTTTCTAGAACAAAACACATGCTCACTAAAAAAAAATTGAGCAAATTTCAGTAAAAATTCCTATCTGGTTAAACAAATAGTCGTTTGATAGAACAGAACTTGAGTATTGCTGAAAAAAGACACATGTTGCTGAAACTTTTCATCTTGCACTCATCAGGACAATCCACAAGAATACCAAATGTAAAAGGAACAATAATTTTCAGACAGAAAGAACACGTACACACATTGCATCTGCTTCAACTAAACAAAATAGGTGACAGCCATTTTCTAGTTCATTCCCCAGGGTAATGCCTTGACCAATCAGAGTCAACCTGCGTGGTTTAAATTTAACCAAAGCTTGACAGTTAACTGCCAGTCATCAGTTAACTGGCGCATTTTCCATGGCAACGCATCTACCAATCAGAGTCCACTTGCCAGCCAATCAGCACTCTCTTCACATGAAGTATAAATTGTTGTTCCTTTCACATTTGGTATCCTTGTGAATTGTCCTAACTTAAACATCCTGACATCAATCCTTCCTCCCAATAAAACACCATAAGAAAGATGGAATACTATTTGTCTATTTATAACTGCAAATGGGAGTTGCTTTTCTTCTCATGTTGTGCCAAACCATAAGTTATGACTTAAGATTAACTTGATGTTAGCTCATCCATTCCTGCCGTAGTATTAAGATTTGCTTACAACTAAGTATTCAGCTATTTTTTTCAAAAGTTGGGCTAAGACAAGTGAAATTAGTTGGTTTAAGACAAGCGTATGGCAATCACAAGATTGTCAGACCAACAATTATTGAACAGTACAAAGGATTGAGTAAAATTCAGGCGCTGCGTCTAGACCCATCCAAACTTAGGTAGTTTGGTATTTATTAAACCAAAACATTGTACTATTGTATTGTGGCTGCTATATCCTGGCCCGGAGATGTTTTTTTTTTCAGTATTACCTAGCTACAGTGTTGATTTTACCATTAAGCTAAAGATCAATCATACTGGTTTGCAGTTGACTCAGGATAACAGAGTGCATTGCTGTTCTGCCTTTCCATTTTAAAGTTTATTTTGGTTGGGTTTGCCAGTAGTTTTATTGAGTATGAAGTCTCCAGGGAGAAGATAACGTAATCTGATTCTGATAAACAGTCTATTGCACTTAAGTTTGCATCCCTTTCGAATGAAAGTTTTTCCGATTTTTGCATGCTTAATTAAGAGTTCCTGTCTAGTTAAAGGTATTGTATCAAGAGTTGCTATCTTTTGTCTGTAGTTCTGGTGCCTTTTTCCCAGTGTTTAGCATTGCAATCGCTAGTGCATTTTAATCCAGTCAGTTTAAAATATTGCATGTTTTCCCTCTTTAAAGAAATGTGGGAAAAGCACTATCATGTTCCCCCTTTTCATTTTATTAGATTTGGAAATTGAAAAATCTTTTACAGAGGTGCTCAGGGTTTTAAGGACATTGTTTCTTTTACATTGGGTCCTAAGTTGAAATCTTGCCTGTCAGTATTTGGAAAGCTCCTTCTGTCTACTAATTATAAGCAATCTAAATGAAATAGGCTTGGCCAGTACCACATTCAGTGCTCAACTGATGTAGGCCCTCAGCACAAACAGACTACAAACTGGCAATGTCACTGAGAGTGGTTAGAAGATTGACTGGTGTGGGATTGGAAAAGTACACAGGTCCTCTTGAGAGGCTAAGACAAAGTTTTGCCTACATGGATATAGAAGGAAAAATTTGCAGGGCCATGGGGAAAGAGCAGGGGAGTGAAATTAATTGGTAGCTCTTTCAGAAGCATGGGACAGATGGCCGAATGAACTGTTTCTATGCAGTATTATTGTATGATCTGGCCATGGTTTACTGATTTGGGAGTATCTGGTGCGAGCACTGGTTAACATGAGTAGGAAAAGTGTTCAATCCCGCAACACAGGCATTGCCTCAAATTAGTCAGCAAAAGGTGAGGTTTTGCATTATATACATCTGTTTAGAATATCCTTCCTCAGTAATCTGTTCCAAATGTCCATTATATAAAAAAAATATTTTGTATGTAACTGGTTTAATATTTATATATTCCTTTTAATTGTACATAAAATTGCAGACATTCTACTGTGCATTATTCAGTATGATTCCATCCAGAGGTTGGGCACAGGGACAGATAGGATTGAGGATAGACGTAGTAGGCGTGGACTGGGGAGATGGGGGAAGGGTAGCTATGTTGCACCCTGCCCCAAAGCCAAGGCTAAGCCCTAGGTAAAGGTTGAAAGGTGGGTCGAAGCAAGTTGAAGCTGAGCTCCTGGTGGTGTGAGAAGATGGGTTGGGATGGGCCCAGGAAGAGTAGTCTGAGAGCAGACATGGGGATCAAACAGGGCCTGAGGATGACAATAACCATGATAGCAATGAGCTATGAGATGGAAGAGAGCAGTGACCCGTGAAAGGATGAAAGGAAGTTATTGGGACTAATGATGGGGTTTGGCTCCCAAGGACAAATTAGATTGCTGAAAACTGAGGAAGTTAATTGGATGAACACTCCTTCATTTAATAATATGTAACTAGATAGTACACTGCTTAAAATGATCTTTGGCACTATAATTGGCTATTAAGCTTCTAATTTTCCGCACATTTCAGGAGGGAACCGAGTGACAGAGTTTTTTAAAAAGTGAGTGCACTGGGGCAGAATTTGCATTGGAAACTAATTGCTCCACTCATCTGTGTTACTAACTTAAAAATAAAAATAGCTGGAAAAACTCAGCAGGTCTGGCAGTATTTGCAGAGAGGAATACAGTTAACGTTTCGAGTCCGTATGACTCTAACTTGCCTGTTTTTGGTACTGATTAATTGATTCATGGAGCTAGAATGGGAAGACAGAGAAACATGTTTTTCTCCCTGTATCTTAGTTAGTTCCGTGCATTAAACTCAATGACCAACATTGCAAATATTGCCAAATACTAGTTCAGTTATCAGTGAAAAGTTGCTTTAAAAATTTCCCACCTTGTTTCATGAAAAATGCTTTTAGTCAGCATGTTGAGCAGCATCAGCACAATTAAAATTCAGTACCACTTTTAGCAGGAGATGTGGCCAAGGCATCAGCCATTAACAGATGGTCAAGAATGGGGAACTAGAGTTTGGAGAATTCCTCCTGATGCGGCCTGTACGTGTCTGATTTCATTCTGACACACAATGCTTTGACCTGTACTGAAAAGACGAGGGTCATGTCTTCCTGCTGCCAAGTCAGTAGAAGGCAATGCCTGTGGTTCTCTTGTGCTCAAGTAACCTGCTGTCTATATTTCTGAGGGTGCCATAAGGAATTTATTCTGAAGGCATCCTGAAGACTGATGTTGAATTTTGTCGCTTAATTTCCTTTCTGCTTGCTCACGCATAATAAATTTCAATACCAATGTTTTCCAAAATTAGACTAACATAGAGATATTTTCCGCCTTAGTTGCAAAGCACAGAATTATATTGAATTTACAGCACATTACTAGTCCAGCAACAATACCACTACACCATCACCTCCCAAACTGCTGAGTGCCTACTGTATAGAGTTCCATGATTCTGTTTGGAGAGAGTAACATGCGTTTGTTAGTCTGTGCCTTTGACTTTTCAGTTAGATGACCGTCACACAGGACTTTGCTGTGCCACGCACAAAATGATTTGCTTAAGCAAGATTATGAGGGTGTGTCTCTCATCTCCCTCCCTATTTACTTTACAGTGAATTGGGAGATGCCCCAAGGAAACACACTTCCAAATATTTCATTTTTTTATATCTCTGACATTCTGTCACTCTCCATTACATTGCTTCCTTTATTGCCTAACTCTGCCTTGCCTCAGCACTGCTACTGAAACCCTCGCCCATGCTTTTGTTGCCTCCAGACTTGACTATTCCTCTGCTCTCCTGGATCACAACTCAAGTGTGTCTGTCTATTGCTATTATTGCTATTATTATGTTCACTATTTACTATGTTGTTAAGTGTTGCGTCATCTGCAAACTTTGAAATTGTGCTCTCTATATCCAAGTCCAGGTCATTTATATATAAGAGGAAAAAACAATGGTCCTAATAGTGAGCCCTGTGGGACTCCATTGCACATTTCTCTTCGGTCAGGAAAACATCCGTTCACCATTATTCCCCACATTCTAACCATTAACCAATTACATAATTAAGTTATTACCATCCCTTTAATGCCATCTGCTTCTATTTTCTGTTATGTGGTACTTTATCAAATATCAACTTTGTATTTGTCATTTTTTTATCCCCCATATAGGCAGAAACAGTTTTTCTTTAATGCAGATTTGAATTAATCTCCTTGTTTATCCATAGAGCCTCAGCCTTCAGTATTTCCCTCATATTTTCAGTACAATGCACTTAATGTGTACCCTCTGTATCTCCTGTTTAAATAATTCACAAAACTGATGTACTTTGCTATTCTCCTTCCATATAATCTGGGTAAGGACCCTTTTATCTCACTATAATTTTCCCTTTTCTAGTCAAGTACTCTTTCAACTCCTCGTTTTACTTTTCCTAGTCTTACACTGACTATATTGTGGTCACCGTACCCCAAATGCTTCTCTAACCTTTTGCCACCTACTTCACTAACCAGGCTTTGTGCTTCCTTCCTTGTTGCAGCTCAATTAAGAAACAGTCCTGAATGCAATACAAGAAACCTCCCCTTTCTCAGCACCTTTTTCTATTGTACTGTTACAACTAGTCCAAGAGCTATTGAGTTGGCTTCAAGAGGACATGAACAGCGGTAGTCAGACATAAAGTTGCAAGTTAATGTGGATAAATGATTTACTTTGAGAGAAACAGCATTTATTGGCAGTATAATCTAAATGATACTATTTGGAAGGGGATAGAAAAACAAAGGGATCAGGCGTGCACAAGAACACAAGAAGTAGCAGCAGGAGTAGACCACAAGGCCCATGGAGCCTACTCCATCATTCAATACGATCATGGCTGATCTTGGGCTTCAAATCCATTTTCCCGCCTGCTCCCCATATCCCTTAAATCTCTGAGACACCAAAAACCTGTTCATCCTCACCTTAAATGTATTCAATGATGGAGCTTCCACAACCCTTTGAAGTAGAGAATTTCAAAGATTTACAACCCTTTGAGTAAAGAAATGACTCCTCATCTCCACCCTAAATGATCGGCCCTTTCCTGAGACTGTGCCCCCGTGTTTTAGATTCACTAACCAGAGGAAACAATCTCTCGGTGTCTATATTTGGGCACTGTTTTGTTGTGGTGGTTAGGCCAGCAAAATGTAGATGTGAGCAGCATTAAAGGAAAAGTATGACGGAGGAAAGCAGTCAGCAGGAAATAGGGGTGTAAATTTGTCTTGGGCAGTAGAGTAAAATGGGTGGCATCATACCAGCCATCTGTTATTCGAATATTATTCCTGTGGGCTTCAATGGAGTTAACTACCTGATATGATGTATAACACTGGCTGATGTGATACCATGAATTTTACACTACTGCCCAAGTTGACTTCCTACCTCATTGTCAAGGAAAGTACATCAAGAGACGAACAGCAAATATTCTGGGCAGAGAAAGTCAGCTGTAGGAAAACAGCTAGAGACATGCCCGTCAACCATTAGGTTAGAGAGAGGAAGAAAGAAATGGATGAAATCTGAATTATGCTTCAGTGAATAAAGTCTAAAGAAGTCTATGAAATAGGTGCAGGGCAGGCCATTTGGCCTATCGAGCCTTCTCTGCCATTCAATAAGATCATGGTTGAACTTCTATCTCTACTCCACTCTCCCAACCAATTCCCACATTCATTGATGCCCTTAGTGTCTAAAGATTCATAGATATGTATCTTGGCTGGGGAATCTAGAACACGGGGGGGGCATAGTGTTAGGAAATCCATGGATCCGTGTGTCCCTCTGGGCATTGTAACATTAAGAGACATGATGTTCCATTGCTGTTACTATGGTTCTTGCCCAGTAAACTTGGGCTGAATTTTACGTCCTGCAGGCGGGCGGCCGGACACCCCACCCCATCGGGCGTAAAATCATTCGAGAAGACGTGAGGCGAGCGCCCCGACATCATTGCGCACTCGAGCGGTATTTCACTCGGCGGCTGGGCGCAAAAGTTGGAAGCACGCCTGCCGACAATTAAGAGGGCAATTAAGCCTTACGGCGCAATTGTCTCCGATTTTTCACGGCCCATCCAACCTCGCGGTTGGCAGACGGGTGGATCGGCCAGACGGCCTTTGCACTTTCATCAAACCTCATCCGAGGGCGGGACGAAATTTCCACCATGAAATAAAATTAAAATAAATATCTGCGGACAGCATTTTGATCAGCCATATTCTCAGGTGGTTGACTGCGATGCAAGGACATTTTTTTTTTCCAGCTTTTTAAGCCTTTATTTTAACATTTTCAGGTCTGCAGCTCCCTGACACAGCTGTGTGCCTTCCGGGAGCTTTCTCGCAGCGCTCACCTGCGCCCATGGAAACGGCATCGCCCGCCCTCTTCCTGCCCCCCAACCCTGGCAGCATTGAGCTTTTCAGCATGTGTTTTACCAGCTGGCTGGTTGTTAATCGGCCAGCCAACGTGAAATCATGCAGTCAGGGGCCCCATTTCCTGACTGCTCCCTGGCCCCCCAATCGTGCGTGCCCGCTAAAAGCACAATATAGGCCAAGGGTAGGATCCGCTGTCAGTCTGCTGATAGGTTCCCTGGATCAAATCAAGGGTCAGTCAGAGAGGCAGGCAATTTGAGGCAATCAGCTTCCGAGATCCAGCCTGCAAGTGTGACAGACAGGGGCACAGGCTGAAGTCCCAGTTAAGTTAAAGAAAGTGCTGTGAGCTGCCAGTGCAGTTGGGACTCAGGAGAAGGCCCAGGAGGTGTTTGGTAGCTCCACGCTGTGGAAAAAGGTTAGGGCTAAAAGAAATAAAAATAGAAAATGGTGGAAAAACTCAGCACGTCTGGCAGCATCTGTGGAGAGAGAAACAGAGTTAACGTTTCGAGTTTGTATCATACGAACTCGAAATGTCAATTCTGTTTCTCTCCCCACAGATGCTGCCAAACCTGCTGAGTTTTTTCACCATTTTCTGCTTTTATTTCAGATTTCCAGTATCCACAGTGTTTTGCCTTTATCTTAGGGCTAAAAGAAACCCAGGGTACCACTCAGGGCAGTTCACATCAGCTAAGAATAGGGTCTAGGAAGCCCACAAACTGTGCGTGTGTGTGTGTGCCTTGGGAACAAATTGTGAAAGAAGACTGCTTCTCCCCCTCTCTCTCTCCCTCTGAATTGCCTGCAGTCCACAGTGAAGTGTTCACCTTTAGCCAGAAAATTCTCATCGCAGTATAACTTAACTGTATTGAAAGCCAGCAAAGCTGAGACAAGCGAGATTTAACAAAGACGGTGTTCCACTGAAAATCCATCTGAAAGCACTTCCAGATAACTGCTGTGATCAGCATTCTGTCAAATTGACAGTGTCAAGACCTTTTTGAACTTTATCCTTTTTATAGTGTTCCCTGACGCCAACCTCTGCAGAAACCTTATTTGTCTTCTCCTTTGTTTTCTGTTTGTGTGAATGTGTGTTGAAATGTTTTTTTTAAAAAGGGGGAAAATTGTTACACTTCCAGATGACAAATTGTATATTAACCAGTTTTGCAACTTGTTTTGAAAAAAGAAGTTTTGTTTTATTCTAAATCAATTATTCTGAATTTATTGAAAGAAGCCCGGTTAAAGTCTCTTTTATTCTGCATCTGGCAATAGCGAAGGTAAACAATTGGCCATTTTGGTGAGTGAATTAAACATTTACACTATTACTGCGACCGGTGGAGTAGTGGGGGTAGAAATCTGCACACTCCTCCCCATCCTGGATGTAACAATAGCCTCAGGACAAGGGGAAGATCATTTAGGATTGAGTTAAGCAGAAATTTCTTCACTCAAAGGGTTATGAATATTTGGAAATCTCTACGCCAGAGGGTTCTGGATGCTCATCGTTGACTAAGTTTAAGGTTGAGATCGACACATTTCTGGTCTCTCAGGGAATCAAAGGAGCTGTGGGAAAATGGAGTTGAGGCCAAAGATCATTCCCAATCACATTGAGTGGCAAAGGAGGCTTGAGGGCCGGTATGGTCTATTCCTGTTCCTGTTTCTTATGTTTTCATGATTCACAGCTCCATCGTTGAATACGTTTAAGACTGGGACAGACAAATCTTTGGCCTCTCGGGGAATTAAGGAATATGGGGGTCGGGCGGAAAAATGGAGTTGAAGCCCAAGGTCGGTCATGATTTATTGAATGGCGGAGCAGGCTTGACGGGCCATATCGTCTACTCCGCTCCTATTTCTTGTGTTCCGAGGTGAAGACATTTCTTCTCATCTTAGTCTTAAACAGAAAGCTGCAGCACTGTAAGTTGCTTTTGGAAGGCAAATGTTTAGACCTGAGGTGTAGGCAAAAGGGCTTGAATTTGTAGCATTGAAATCAATAGCAGAGGTGCTGAAGTTTTCAGAGGCACATCAGAGCATGTAAAATGGAACTTTCCACTTGTGGCTGCAGCATTGAGCTTGATGAGGGGAGATTGGTTTGAATCAAGCTATAACTAGATAAGGATAGTTCTTATTTCCATTGAGAAAGGTTAACCTTGCAGATCAAGAACGTTGAAACTCTTATTTAACAATGAAAGAGAGAATTCTGCTGCTTTTTAAGTCTCGCTGCACATATGCTAGTCAACTACTTTATAAAGAAGGTCTATTGCAGAAAGCAAAACATATGTTATTAACCTTTCCATACTTTCTGCACAAAAGCAGGACATGTTATCTACAAAAGTTGGCTGGAGAGCTGCTATGGGTTAGATTGGTGCCAGCTGTACAGGATTCATTCTCCGTTCTGGCTTGGGTGGATTTGGTTCCTGTCTCCTTGCCCTACCCGTGTTGAAGGTTGTGTTGCTGTGGATCGGACCTGAATCAGCCAGAGAACTGCAGAAGAATAAACACCAAGTTCATATTAAATTGATGTTTTTCCTGGGGGCTATTTGCCTCGGTGCTGCTAATTCTGAAGGGAAGCCTGGGGCAAAATAAGGAACCAGGGCTTAGAACGATTATGTGCCTTTTTGTGGTGAGAAATAGGCATTGGAGGTTTTACTATGGTGAGTGTGCTTTCAGCATTAGAATTATGGGCCGCTGTGTACCTGTGCCAACCCCGCCACTGCCCCCTGCCCTCCTCCAATTGTCTCTCAGACTTACCTGTTGTTCCTGACTGGTATCCTATCTGCTCAATCTCTCCACTCTGTATCCCACCCCCATCCCTGGAATGGTGAACTGTCTCTGGGCTGTGGCTGGCACAGGTAATCACTGGCATTATATAAATAAGGTCTGCGGGCCAATTTCTTGTACTCTTGCTGTGGGCTTCCTTGGAGGTGTGCAGCAATGACTGCATCTGGATCGCTTCTGGATTTGGACGTGATCCAACTTATAGGCCCAGGTTTCCTACAAGGGGAAGTGGGGTAGGCCAAAGGTAGCACCAAAATTGTTTTAGTCGTAAAACTGCGGACTGTCAGCCATTCATATTCAGTATTTGATTCCAACTTGGACAAAGGGCCTTTCACACATCCAAAAAAGTAGTAACAAGCAAAATATTTATTCAGTCAGGTTGAATTATGCAGCAATAGACCAGAACTTCACTTCTACGATTCCCCAGTGGTAAGTTACCAATTTCAACACCTATTAAATTCTTTGCTAATTATATTAAGAAAACCAAGGCTTCAATGCATGCAGCCAGCAAGTTCCTGAAAGTAATGGTGGTGTGGTATTTTCATGAAAATACTTTACTGACCTGATTCAATTAAAGATAACTGCCTGGGGCAGGGGTGGGCGATTATTACTTTTATTTTGTTACTTGTACTGAGATTCCATATGCAAGCATAGGTTTACATAGAAGCATAGAAACAGAGAAAATAGAAGCAGGACTAGGCCATTCGGCCCTTCGAGCCTGTTCCGCCATTCATTATGATCATGGCTGATCATCCAACTCAATAGTCTGCTCCCGCTTTCTCCCCATATCCTTTGAACCCTATCGCCCCAAGAGCTATATCTAACTCCTCCTTGAAAACATACAATATTTTAGCCTCAACTACTACCTGTGGCAGCGAATTCCACAGGCTCACCACTCTCTGGGTGAAGAAATTTCTCCTCATCTCAGTCCTAAATGGTCCACCCCATATCCTCAGACTGTGACCCCTGGTTCTGGACTCCCCCACCATCGGGAACATCCTTCCTGCATCTATCCTGTCCAGTCCTGTTAGAATTTTATGGGTTTCTATGAGATCCCCCCTCATTCTTCTGAACTCCAGTGAATATAATCCTAACCAACTCAATCTCTCCTCATATGTCAGTCCCACCATCCCAGGAATCAGTCGGGTAAACCTTCACTGCACTCCCTCTATAAGAACATCCTTTCTCAGATAAGGAGACCAAAACTGTACACAATATTCCAGGTGTGGTCTCACCAAGGCCCTGTATAATTACAGAAAGACATCCCTGCTCCTGTACTCGAATCCTCTTGCCATGAAGGCCAATGAAGAAGAATTTGTCTTCTTTACCGCCTGCTGTACCTGCATGCTTACCTTCAGCGACTGGTGTACAAGGACACCCAGGTCTCATTGCACATTCCCCTCTCTCAATTTATAGCCATTCAGATAATAATCTGCCTCCCTGTTTTTGCTACCAAAGTGGATAACCTCACATTTATCCACATTATACTGCATCTGCCATGCGTTTGCCCACTCACTCAGCTTGTCCAAATCACACTGAAGCATCTCTGTATCCTCCTCACAGCTCACCCTCCCACCCAGCTTTGTGTGATCTGTATATTTGGAGATATTACATTTAGTTCCCTCATCGAAATCATTAATATATATTGTGAATAACTGGGGTCCCAGCACTGATCCCTGCGGTACCCCACTAGTCACTGCCTGTCTTTCGGAAAAATACCCGTTTATTCCTACTCTTTGTTTCCTGTCTGACAACCAGTTTTCTATCCATCTCAATACACTTCCCCCAATCCCATGCGCTTTAATTTTACACGCTAATCTCTTATGTGGGACTTTGTCGAAAGCCTTCTGAAAGTCCAAATAAACCACATCCACTGGCTCCCCCTCATCAACTCTACTAGTTACATCCTCAAAAAATTCCAGTAGATTTGTCAAGCATGATTTCCCTTCCGTAAATCCATGCTGACTCTGTCCAATTCTGCCACTGTTTTCCAAGTGCTCAGCTATTCAATCTTTTAGAATGGACTCTAGAATTTTCCCCACTACCGGCGTCAGGCTGACTGGTCTATAATTCCCTGTTTTCTCTCTACCTCCCTTTTTAAATAGTGAGGTTACATTAGCTACCTTCCAATCTGTAGGAATTGTTCCAGAGTCTATAGCCCAGAATCTCGGAAGATGAGCACCAATGCATCCATTATTTCTCAGGCCACTTCCTTAAGTACTCTAGGATGTAGATTATCAGGCCCTGTGGATTTATCGGCCTTCAATCCCATCAATTTCCCCAACACCATTTCCCTACTAATACTGATTTCTTTCAGTTCCTCCCTCTCACTAAACCCTGTGTTCCCCAACATTTCTGGTATGTTATTTGTGTCCTCCTTTGTGAAGGAAAGTGTGTATTTAGTTGGTCAGCCGTTTCTTTGTTCCCCATTATAAATTCCCCTGTTTCTGACTGTAAAGGGCCTACATTTGTCTTCACCAATCTTTTTCTCTTCACATACCTATAGAAACTTTTACAGTCAGTTTTTATGTTCCCCGCAAGCTTACTCTCATACTCTATTTTCCCCTTCTTAATCAATCCCTTGGTCCTCCTTTGCTGAATTCTAAAGTGCTCCCAATCCTCAGGTCTGTTGTTTTTTCTGGCCAATTTGCATGCCTCTTCCTTGGATCTAATACTATCTCTAATTTCCCTTGTAAGCCATGGTTTGGCCACCTTTCCTATTTTACTTTTGCACCACACAGAAATGAACAATTGTTGCAGTTCACCCATGCACTCTTTGAATGTTTGCCATTGCCTATCCACCATCATCCCTTTAAGTAACGTTTATAGCCAACTCGCCTCATACCATTGTAGTTTCCTTTATTAAGATTCAGGACTCTAGTCTCAGAATCAACTACATCACTCTCCATCTTGATGAAGAACTCTATCAGATTATGGTCGCTCATCCTCAAGGGGCCTCACACAACTAGATTGCCAATTATTTCTTTTTCATTACACAATACCCAGTCTAGGATGGCCTGTTCTTTAGTTGGTTCCTCAATGTATTGGTCCAGAAAAAACATCCCGTATACACTCCAGAAATTCCTCCTCTACGGTATTGTTATTAATTTGATTTGCTCAATCTATATGCAGATTAAAGTCACCCATAATTACAGACATTCCTTTATTGCATGAGTCTCTAATTTCCTGTTAAATGCCATTCCCAACATCACCACTACAGTTTGAGGGTCTATATACAACCCCCACTAACGTTTGTTGCCCCTTAGTGTTTCTCAGCTTTACCCATACAGATTCCACATCGTCGGAGCTAATATCTTTCCTCACTATTGCGTTAATTTCCTCTTTTACCAGCAATGCAACTCCACCACCTTTTCCTTTTTGTCTGTCCTTCCTAAATACTGAATACCCCTGGATGTTCAGTTCCCATCCCTGGTCACCCTGCAGCCATGTCTCCGTAATCCCGACTATACCATACCTGTTTACATCTATTTGCGCGGTTAATTCATCTACTTTATTGCGAATGCTCCTGGCGTTAAGGCACAAAGCCTTAAGGATTGTCTTTTCAACATTACTTGTCCCATTCCCACTATTTTTCACTGATGCCCTGTTTGATTCTTGCCCTTGATTTCTCTGCCTATCACTTTTCTTATTCCCCTTTCTGTCTTTTGTTCCCCCTCCTCTGACTCCTTGCCCATCCCTGCCATTTTAGTTTAAACCCTCCCCAACCAGTCTAGCAAATATTCCCCCTAGGACACCAGGTATCCCCTAGGATACCAGCAGTATCAGATTGGCTTTGTGGCTGCGCTGTTGCCTTTGAGTCAGAAAGTTGTGGGTTAGAGTCCCACTCCAGAGGCTTGAGCACTAAACATCATCTGACACTCCGGTGCTTTACTGAGGGAAAGCAACACTGTTGGAGGTGCTGTCTTTTGGCTGAAATGTTAAACTGAGGCCCTACCAACCCTCTCAGATGGATATAAAGGGTCCTAAGACACTATTTAGAGGAACAGTGGAGATTTCCCTGGTGCTTAGGGACAAATATTTAACCCTTAAGCAATAGCACAAAAACACTGGGCTGGAGCCTGCGGCCCTGCCCTCCACCGGGATCGTCTGGTCCCGCCGAAAGCCAGTGGACTTTTGGCTGGGCTGCCGAACCTCCCAGGGCATGTCCCACCATGACAGGGCCGGAAAATCCTGGCCGTTATCTGGTCATTGATCTGAATGTTGCTTGTGGGACCTAGTCGTGTAAAAATTGAAGGCTATAATTCCTACATTAAAACAGTGACAACCCTTCAAGAGTACTTCATTGGATGTAAAGCTCTTCAAGGCATCCTGAGGTTGTGAAAGCCTCTGTATAAACATAAGTCTTTTTCTTTCTTCATGTGGAATGATGGACAGTCTCCATCATCTAGAGACATCACTAAGCATTTTCCTGCAAAAGACAGTATGATTTTTCTTTTATTTACTCATTCACAGGGTCTGAGCATTGCTGGCTAGGCCAGCCTTTATTGCCCATCCCTAACTGCCCTTGAAAAGGCGGTGGTAAGCTGCCTCCTTGAACCGCTGCAGTCCATGTGGTACAGGTATACCCACAGTGCCGTTACGAAGGGAATTCCAAGATTTTGGTCCAGTGACAATGAAGGAACAGTGATATATTTCAAATCGGGATGATGTGTAACTTGCAGGGGATCTTGCAGGTGGTGGCGTTCCCACACATCTGCTGCCCTTGTCCTTCTAGGTTTTAGTGGTCATGGGTTTGGAAAGTGCTGCAAAGGAGGCTTGGTGAATTACTGCAGTGCATCTTGCAGATGTACACACTGCTGCTACGATGGAGGTAGAGGGAGTGAATATTTAAGGTGATGCATGGGGTACCAATCAAGCGGGCTACTTTGTCCTGAATGGTGTCAAGCTTCTTGAGTGTTGTGGGAGCTACACTCATCCAGGCAAATGGGGAGTATTCCATCACAGAACAAAAACAAAAATACCTGGAAAAACTCAGCAGGTCTGACAGCATCTGCGGAGAGGAACACAGTTAACGTTTCGAGTCCGTATGACTCTTCAACAGAACTAAGTAAAAATAGAAGAGAGGTGAAATATAAGCTGGTTTAAGGGGGGGTGGGACAAGTAGAGCTGGATAGAGGGCCAGTGATAAGTGGAGATAGCCAAAAGATGTCACAGACAAAAGGACAAAGAGGTGTTGAAGGTGGTGATATTATCTAAGGAATGTGTTAATAAGGGTAGAAAGCAGGACAAGCAAGGTACAGATAGCCCTAGTGGGGATGGGGTGGAATCAAAAAAGGCTAAAAGGTAGAGATAAAACAATGGATGGAAATACATTTAAAAATAATGGAAGTATGTGGGAAAAGAAAAATCTATATAAATTATTGGAAAAAAAGGAGAGGGGGGGGAGAATCGGAAAGGGGATGGGGATGGAGGATGGAGTTCATGATCCAAAATTGTTGAACTCAATATTCAGTCCGGCAGACTGTAAAGTGCCTAGTCGAAAGATGAGGTGCTGTTCCTCCAGTTTGCGTTGACCTTCACTGAAACAATGCAGCAAACCAAGGATGGACATGTGGGCATGAGAGCAGGGTGGAGTGCTGAAATGGCAAGTGACAGGGAGGTATTCCATCACAGTCCTGACTTTTGTCTTGTAGATGGAGGACAGGCTTTGGTGAGTTAGGAGGTGAGTTACTTGCTGCAGACTTTTAGCCTCTGACTTGCTCTTGTAGCTATAGTATTTATATGGCTGGCCCAGTTCAGTTTCTGGTCAATGATAACCCCCAGGATTTTAATAATGGGGGAATTCAACAATGGTAATGCCATTGAATGTCAAGGGTAGATGGTTAGGTTCTCTCCTGTTGGAGATGGTCACTGCCTGGTACTTGTGTGGCTTGAATGTTACTTGCATACTTGATATTGTTATTATAAAGAAATCAAGGGATATAGGAATAGGGCAAGATAGTGGAGTTGAAATAGAAGATCAGCTATGATCGTAGTGAATGATGGAGGAAGTTCAAGGGGCTATATGGCCTACTCCTGCTCCTATTTCTTATGTTCTTATGACAGTAGCCATTCAATGACATGGATCAGCAAGGTACAAATAGCTGTGCAGAGTTTCCATCGTCTTGTAAAGTGAGCAATAAAGATAATCAGTACTTACTGTCTTGCTGACATAAGAAGTGCTGGTGTTCATGCATGTGACTCCTTCGCTGTTGCAGCAGCCACCACATCTGTAGACAGACACGCAGGACGGTTTAAAGATGATGTTTGTTGCTGACCCAAATTCTTTCCCCACGTCCAAGGACACCTCCCTGGGCATGCACTGAGTCTTTTTCCACTCAGAATCAATACCTGATTGGGCAGATTCAAATATCACAGAACAATAATCAAAACCTACTTGGGTTAGATGGATGAAAAGCCAATACAGTAAAGCTCCTTTCAATAAACTGATCGTAATGACATTTAGAAGGAGATAAAGAAAGGTTTCGGGTTCTCCTTGTTTCTTTCTTTATTCCTTTACTTTGCATTCAGACGGCTACCATGCAGCCCTTCACACCTCAACGAGACATCTTTCATTTTATTTATTTATTTGTTCATGGGATGTGGGCACCACTGTCTAAGCCAGCATTTATTGTCCATTCTGAATTGCCCTTGTTCAGAGGGAATTTTGAGAGTCAACCACATTGCTGTGGGTCTGGAGTCACATGTAGGCCAGACCAGGTAAGGACAACCGATTTCCTTCCCTAAAAGGCACTCGTGAACCAGATAGGTTTTTTTTTAACAATAGTCAACAATGGTTTCATGGTCATCATCAGACTTTTAATTCCAGATTTTTATTGAATTTAAATTTCACCATCTGCCATGGAGGGATTCAAACCCAGGTCCCCAGAGCAATACCCTGCATCTCTGGAATACCAGTCCCATGACAATACCACTATACCACTGCCTCTCCATTACCACTGCCTTTGGATTTGCACCATAAACACCTTATGTTACTTAATCGCTCCTGCCCTTCTCCCTATCACAGACCTTCCCCTTTTGTTCTTCTTCCCCACTTCCTCACCACCCCGCCAAGCCCTATCACACGCTCAAAACATTGTTAACTTTCCTCAGTTCTGACGAATGGTCACACACGTGAAATGTTAAATCTGTTTCTCTCCACAGATACTGCCTGTCCTGAGTGTTTCCAACACTTTCTGCTCTCATTGAAAAAGAGTTGGTATTTAGTTCCTACTCACTACTTTGAGAATCCCTGTCACAAAAAACCTTTAAAGAAAATTGAACAACACAGAAGCTTAGGATATTGGTCTTTTATCCCAGTACGTTGGATAGGAAGAAATTCTGATCTTGCTATAGGGTGCAAGATTCTAACATGAAGTGAACTTGGGTGGTATTGTGAGCATCACCAAAGATTGCCCATAACTTAGCACCAAAATTGGTCACCAACTCAAATAAATAAGCTGGATTGTAGCTACTGGACATGAAAAAGCACGAGGCTGAGACAGTTGCACTTTCAGGAATGCTGGAGAGAACTGTACTGTGAAGCACAGCACACATATATGCAACTTACCAAGAATCATCACCAGCAACAGGATATATATGTATAACATCTATATATAAATATTTATACATATATAGTTTTTTAAATATAATTTTATCTACAATGGTTAACATTACATGTGATGAGGTGATGGTGGTAGAGTGGCAATGTCACCATACTAGTAATCCAGAAGAAGCTTCATACAGACTTGGAGTGGTAACTCTGTTTCTCGCTCCACAGATGCCGCAGGACCTGCTGAGTTTTTCCAGCATTTTCTGTTTTAAATTCAGATTTCCAGCATCTGTAGTGTTTTGCTTTTATTATAGTAACCCAGAGGCCCAGGGGTTCAAGTCCCACCATGGCAGCAGCTGGTGGAATTTGAATTCAGTTAATAAATCTGGAGTATAAAGCCAATCTCAATAATGGTGACCATGAAACTATCATCGATTATAGTAAAGAGCCTTCTGTTTCTGGGGCTGGGATGGCACTGGCAAACTGGCACGCTGACTAGCAGCGTGAATATCCATGCCCATCTGCCTCTGTACACACCCTCACGACCCAAGGCCACAGCGCAATAATATCATCTCCATCAATTATTTATGGCACCCTTCACAATGTACATATGTTTTGCTTCCTCATTAGTTTTGAATATTTCTTATGTACGAGCTAATCTGGGGACTCACGATGCCAGGTGCAGCTCCAAGTGATGGATACACATATTTTTGGGGATGTAGTCACAATCCATGCAATGAGAAAAGGGTGGGGTGGGGGGGATGTGGGGGTGGGGGTGGTGGGGGTTGTGTAGGTGGGGCTGGGTGGAAATTCTGAACTAGATTTCATAACCCAGTTTACCAGAAAGAAAACTAACACAAGAAATATAGCCAGCTTTGCTGAGTTGGCATTGCGGCCACCAAAACTAATGCCAGGTTTACCAATGCATTGGATACTAGCTATCAATTCCTAAGTAAGGTCTGTTCATCATTAATCTTGATGCAAATATGATGTGATATCTCATATCTCTCATGCTGCAAATTCTTCAAACCAGCATTGTCTAAACCGGCTTCCTAATTCTAAAGTTATCCATATGCCATTGATTATGAGTCAATTGTTTCAACAGAGTATTTTGGTCCAGAAACTGGATTGCACTTGAGCAGGGGCAGCATGCAACATGTGCCTAAAGAGACAACAGTACAGCCAATGATATTGTTAGGCTCCTTTGTTTGGCTTGGCAAGTTGCGGTCATCACCATGGCCCCAGAGGCAGCGCCCTAGTTACAGGGAAGAAACAAGCTCAGCCGGCATTCCAGCGTTAAAGTTATTGGTGGAAGAAGTAGTCCATGTACTGGTGCAATGCAGACTTATGTCAATTTTCTGGGGGCAGGCAATGCCATGGGCCACTGCTTGTGCAACCTGTGTGGCATTTTTCATTGTCGATTGACAGAAGTGGTGCTGCGCGAACGAATTTCTCTCCCATTGCCTGTGGACACCAGGTGAGGATATCCAAAGAGGTTACGAACTGACACAATTAACAACTTCCATGAGAAATGTCCTTTGTGGTGACTCAGGCTCAGGTGGCTGATGCTGCTTTCATCATGAACCATTGGGCGGAATCTTATGAAGCCGATGGGAGTTCCGGCCACCGGCTGGAGAGCCAGTGGGAGCCCCCCTTCGCCTCTTTTCGAGAGGGCCCACCACATCATATGGCATGTAGGCATTTGACAGGCAAGTGGCAGGCCTATCTGAGGCCAAGGACTCTCGGGCCAGACATCCTTGCCTCAGCACTCAGCAGCACCAGTGGGGAGGTGGTGGCTGTTACCGGTACTACACCCACCCAAGGCCTCAGATCGAGGAGGACCCCGGCACAGATAAGCGGTGGCGGGAAGGGGGTTGGAGGGTGAGGGTCATTGCGAGGGGTGGGGAGGGGATCAGCAGCAAGGACTAGAGGTGTATTTCAGCAGCACCACCTCCCCCCCCCCCCCCCCCCCCCCCCCACCGCCCCATCTCCCCTCAAACCTCCCCTTCCTGATACCAGGTCCTTTGCTCAGGCACTGAGCGCCTTTGAGTGAGGGACACCACCCCCAGGAGCCTGGAAACAAATATGTCAGGGTTTTCCCCTCGTGCTCTCCACACGGCGAGCCCCTCCCCACCCGCCGCTGGGCTAATACCAGTGGCAACGGGACGAGGCCGTTAAGTGGGCATTAATTGCCAATCAATTGGCAGCGTGCCAGGAAGGCTGTCCATAGGCCTTCCCGCCAGGGACTTAACTGGGCTGGAGGGGGGAAGGTGGCAGGTCCCCACCGGCCATCCTTCCTCCCGATTAGATTAAATCCCCCAGCACCAAACTTGCCACAAGATTCTGCCCATTGTATCTGGTTTCGTTAAAAAGTTTAACGAATGCAGCCAGGCTTTTGAAATTTCCTGGGATCAAGCAACAACAAAATCAAGCGTTCTGTAGAAAAATATGTCAGGGTCTGCTTGTTGTGCTCCCCACATGGGGAGCCCCTCCCCACCCACCACTGGGTTAATACCAGCCGCAACGGGATGAGGCCCTTAAGTGGGCCCAGTGGAAGGGCATCTTTTAGAACAAAGTAGCAATTTTAGACCAAATACAGGGTGTCAGCGCGGAGGCGGAGGTGGGGAAATAGGTTGCCATTCCTGGAACTCCCTCCCTAGCAGCACTGTGGGTGTACCTACACCACATGGACTGCCAGTAGTTCAAGGAGGCAGCTCACCACTGCCTTCCGTAGGGCAATTAGGAATGGGCAATACATGCTGGCCTAAATAAAGAATTAAAATGACTCAGAGCTAGATCAATTTTACAGTAAAGAATGGTTACTAATTATTAATATTTAGGTAGACTTTGACTTCATTTTGAGAAGCATTCCTTCAGTGTCACATAATGACTGAAGATGCACATTTCAGTAAACAGCTTCCTCCTGGGGACTGTGTGAATAAAATCATTATCCACTCTCCGAAGGCCAGCTTTTGAGACACATTACTTATCATTCACAGAAAGGAATCTTGTGCTTACATCTTCCTCTGCTTTTTCAAGTGGTTAGTGAGCCTTAAGTACCTAATGTTGATTTCGTCATCATACTTTTGTTTGGTGTCCAACATCCTGTTTGTATTGGCAACTTGGAGGCTGGTTTAAACCCAGTGAAATTCAATCTCTCACTGCCAGTATAAACTCTGCAAGTTTGACACACTGTGAATTGATCTTTGGCTTAAACAAATCAACTAACTATGCAGTGGGTTTCATTTCAGAACCAACCTGGAAAACGTAAAGTTTACAATTGCATCTCCTATTCTGCTATGCATTTCACAGGGCAGGCCACTGCACTCAACCCGATAGAATCATACAATCATAGAAATTTACAGCATGGAAGGAGGCCATTTGGCTCTTTGTGTCCCCATCGGCTGACAAGTACCCATCCAGCCTAATCCCGCTTTCCAACTCTTGGTCCATAGCCTTTAAATGGCATGGCACTTCAAGTGCACATCCAAGTACTTTTAAAATGTTCTGAGGGTTTCTGCCTCTACCACCTTTTCAGGCAGTGAGTTCCAGACCCCCACCACACCCAGGCAAAAGAATTTCCCTTCAAATCCCCTCTAAACCTCCTACCTCTTACCCTAAGTCTATACTCTCTGGTTATGGACCCCTCAACCGAGGGGAATAGGACCTCTCTATCCACTCTATCTAGACCACCAAAAATTTTATACACTTCAATTTGACCTCTCCCCAGCCTCTTCCATCACTTTTCATGTGCAATCTGCTTTGGCTTTAAAATAAAGTCAGCAAAAGAATATCTTTAGCCTACCTTTAGCCTTTGAAATGGTGTCTACTCAGGTTTTCCACAGGATAGCTCTTTTTTCACTTCAATCTGACAGTTTGCTGGTTAAAAGTTTTAATGCCGAGAGGGAGTGCAATTTTTATTATGCACAAAATGATAACAGCCAACATCACATCTGGTTAATCATTTATACGTCCTGCCCAATATTCCTTGCCAGTGAAACAGAATGACTTTCATTTCCTTCCAGCCAGAAGAGGCTGCAGTTCCATGCTCCAGCCGTCAGCACGCAGATATCATTAATAGGTTAGTCAGAGCGCCCATTCAGAAGTGGTTAATCACGTGTGATGGTGCAGACTTTGCACAATCCTTAACTAGTCACTTCATATCAGAGCTGGAGAATATGTTTCCGTAAGGAGGACAAAGATTTTCCATTGCCAGCTTACCCACTTTATCACAGTGCACACATAAATAGAATCATATCCTGGTTACAAGAGAGAAGGAGGCTATTCAGCCCACTGTGTCCATGCTGGCTCCCTGCAAAAGCTACCCAGCTAATCCCACTCCCCTGCCTTTTCTCCCTAGCCCCCCAAATCCCTTCTCTTTGGATAATTAGCCAATTCTCTTTGAAAGCCTTGATTAAACCTGCCTCCACCACACTCTCAGAGACAGTGCATTCCAGATTCTAACCACTCGCTGCGTGAAAACATTTTTCCTCATGTCTCCTCTGATTCCTTTGCCAATCACCTTCGATTGGAGTCCTCTGTCTCTCGATCCTTCCACCAATGGGGACACTTTCTCCCCACCTGCTCTCTCCAGGTCTCTCATGATTTTGAATACCTCTATCAAATCTCCTCCCAACCTTCTCTTCTCCGAAGAGAGCAGCCCCAATTTCTCCAATCTATCCACGCAGCTGAAGCTCCTCATGCGATAAAAGGCTAATGCCAGTTAGCACCAAGACAGAACTGGAAAGATTGGCTGTGCTGCGAATGTCATCTCCTTCAAAAGCCTAAGCTCAGCTCTGCTCTTTTACCACGAGGAGTTGAACCACTGGAGTGTCGCCTTAGCTCCTGGGCTAAGGAGCGCTGCCATCCTGTGCATGTTTAAAAACCAGCATGATGATGCAGGTCACGAACCCAACATCAACTCGCCAGTTTCCCATAATATCGTATAATACATATGAGATAATGTAATCATAAAATAATAATAATAAAAACATAATAGAGCGAGGCTGTTTGATTCAGCTATCATTGTCCAACACAGCATATAATTTCCTCTTGAGTGACTCCCGAATTTTGTTTTCATTAATCTACACAGCAGACAATCCAGGCATTGACCATTCTTTGCTCGACAAGCCCTGTCTTGCCAAGTAGTTGTTCAGTCTGCCTTCAGAGAGAATGAAGCCAAACATAAGTGAACGATACAAATATCTTGTTCAGGTCACAAGGGGGCATTATTGTTACATCCCTGCCTTACGCCACCATAAAAGTAGATATAGAGAAGTGTGAATCGGCTCCAATAAAAAGTAAGGTGCCCAGGCCATTTATAACAAGTACCATTGAGCCTAAGAAAGTACCTTCCTAGACACAGATGTGTATCAGAAATGGTGGGTTTCCTCTTCGTCCACTGTTACTTAGATGAGAGAGGCATCAAAGTCTCAGAAAATCAGTAGGTCAGCAGGTTGCCACTGCATGGAAAATCATGTCCTGGGTTTAACTGAAAGAGTGCTCATTATTCTTCTCTTCTTTTACATACGAAGTCAATGGGAGTGAAGATCAGGCAAACGCATAGCGAGTTGGCTGATCCAATTTTGGCTGCTTTACATTATCACACAGGGTAGAATCAATTCCTCTTAATAATCACAGGACAGGACCAATTCTGGGTCCTAGCCCCGCACTTGGAGGTCATGTGCTCACTGCCACAATCTTCTGGCACGCAGGTTTCTAATTGGCCACCTCCACCCAATTAAGCTGATTAAGGGTTCTGAAGGCTGCAGGCCCAATCAGAGGGCCTGCTGCATTGGAAGATTACTATCCCACTATCAGAGGTGGGAGCTGCCACTGTAGATGGGGAATTGCAAGGGCACCCCCATCTTGAGGCATCCTCTGAAGAGGTTTGTAATTTTTTTAAAACGCATGTTGGCCACAGCAGCCAACCTCCCCTCTGGAGAGGAAGTTGACCTGGAGCTGCAGCTAAAGCCTGCTGATCCATTCAGCTCCAGTTGTGGGGGGAGTAGGGGCAGTGTGGTGCTGGAACTAACAGAGGCCTCGCAGACTAAATGCCGATAAGTCCACTGAACCTGATGGGTTGCATCCTAAGATATTAAAGGAAGTAGCTGCAGAGATAGTGGATGCACTGGTAGTAATTATCCAAGAATCCTTAGATTCTGGAAAAGTTCCAGAGGATTGGAAAACTGCCAATGTAACAGCCTTATTCAAAAAGGGAGGGAAGACAAAAACAGGTAACTATAGGCCAATTAGCTTACCATCTGTCACCACTCCAGCAGAAATCATGCTTTCTGTCCTCTTTAGCTCCAGGAATTTCGGGGCTTCAGCCTTAGCATAAATAAAGCCTACGGTGGAGTTGTTTGCTTGATGATCTAAAGTGCCATTTTGGCTGTGTTTGCCAATGCTAGTTTAACGATTCCCTAGAGAAGCTAAGCAGGGATACTCACATAGCGAATTGACGTTTATCACGCTGATTAATATTGCTCTTCCACAGAACTGGGGCTGAATTTTCTGGCTGGCGGGGGAGGGAGGGGGGGGGGTGGGTGTGGGCAGAGCGGGTGGGCGCGGACCTGATTGCCACCCGTGATCGGGTCCGCACCGCCATTTTACACAGGCAGGCCAATTAAGAGCCGCCCAGCGTGAATCGCGGCTCCTGAGAACAGCGGGAGTGGGCGGGTCTGCGATGACTGCAGGGTCCAATGGTGACCCGGCGGCCTGTTTAAAAAAGTTGCTGCAACCTTTCCAAGGCTGTGAATCATGGCCAGTGGACGGGATTCCCAGTGCGCTGCTGGTGAGCAGGCCAGGCAGGGGGGTAGGGCAGGGGGGCACTATGCTCCTTGTTTTTCCGAAGATTGCCTTGCTGCCCTCCTCGAGGAGGTGGCAGCACGGCGGGAGGTCCTGGTACCCCAGGACCCACATGACCAAACGTGCCTGGGAGGAAGTGGCAGAGGGGGTGAGCTCTCGCGTCTTGGTGCGGCACACCTGGATCCAGTGTCGCAAGTGCTTCAATAACCTGCTGCACTCAGGAAGGGTGAGTACCATGTTGGCATTGGTCACTTAACCCAGCAGGTAGGCTTTGCCCCCCCGGTTCTGTACCCCCCCGCCCATGTCTGAGTGTAGTGACTGCATTGAATCATTGACGGCCTGTGTCCTTTGCTGGGTGAGATAGCAGGTATTGCCCATGCCGAGGTCACCCTGAAAGGGTGGTGAAGAGATGGGTTCTGCCCCCGCAGCATGTGGTACACTGAGACCCACATCACTGTTTTGGAGGCAACCTGGAGGATCTGCACTGAGGCACAGAGCTGGAACTCCAGGACATGTCAAAGTCAGGGTGATAACATGCTGGAAGGGGAGCTTGAATGTGGCGGGGCACCAATCGATCTGCTGTCCTCTGCGCTCCACGTGCTTGCGCCTCTTTGCTATGGAAGGTTAGACCGTGTGGTGCCTAATGTGTTGTAGGCAGCATTTGGCCAAGGGGGAAGTGAGGGGGACAGGCCCAGCGTCTTTGTGTGAGTGTTTGGCAGCAGCGGGGTGAGGAGACACTGGAGCCCTGCAATGTCCCATTCTGGTTGGAGTGGGCCATCTGCGAAGAGAGTCCAGGTACAATTAGCACTAATCAATGCTCTTCTCTCCTTTTCAGGAGATGAATGCACATAATGCAGCTGAGCGGGTGAGGACTGGTGGAGGGCCGGCACAGTCAGCGATTCTCAGCCGTTTTGAGCAGGAGGCCCTAGATCTGGAGAGACCCCAGGTCCACTGGTGTCAGTAAGGCTGGGGTGCCACAGGCAGGTATGTTTGCCCAGCAGTGAGGTCACCATTGTTCTCCCAGCAGCCATGGCACTGCTGAATGTTCAGTGATTGAAGTTTGCAACTTGGCTTGACCATTGCTTATGGAAGGATGAGTGCATAATGATCTGGGGGACAGGGATGCACATTGACATTGTCTCCACGTTAACTGATCCAATGTCCTTGTTCTTCTTTTCAGCATCAGTGGAGCAGGGCTGGGAGGAGGAGCAGCAGAGGCCCCCTCTCACACCTGAGGGCCGGGAAGTCTCACCAGCGTCACATCATCTCTGCCAGGCAGGCACCAGCGCAGATACTAGCACCTCGGTGGGAATTAGAACATCGGCTAGTGTCCTGGGGCACAGCGGTGAGGGCACTTCACAGTCGCTGGAGGAGCTGGCAGAGACAGAGAGTGCCCATGGTGCCAGCAGTTGGAGGACTGCAGGGGACCAGGCACATGCTCAGTCGGTATCTGATGATGTGCCTCTGGAGTCGTCTGCGACACAGCAAGCGCAGGGAATGCAGCCGGGTGTGTGGGAGCATCTGGGAGAGATACATGAGGCTATGCTTGGCGTGGTGTCCGTGGTGGAGGAGTCTACCCGGACTATCACTGTGGCAATGAGCTTCATGTCCGAGCGCCATGCATCCTCCATGGAGAGAGTGGCGACTCTCATAGAGAGGCTCCTCCAGGAGACCCATCAGGGCTTCCTGGGGATGCGCTCGGACCAGCAAGCCCTCACATCGACATTGACCTCAGCTGGTCAGTGCCAGTGTGGGAGATGGCCTGGGCACCAAATTTCCCAGCTCAGTGCCCATTCATCCACGATGAACAGGGAGGTCCGAAGCGACCTCACGTCAGCGCAGCAGCTGCCTGGCGTCTCTGCGGGCTCCTCTCAGGGCGCTCCGGATGAGGGCAGCAGCTCCTCTGCCCCTCTGCCAGTGACCGTTGCATCCGATGAGGCTGCGACGACTGGGGTGATGCCAGCTGTGGAACTGGCAGCTCCCTCCCAGGCGGGGCCAGCACAGGCTCCATGGGCCAGAGGACAACCGACAAGGTCATCGAGGCCAACAGGACAGCACAGTCAGCAGGCTGTCCTCAGATGCCACTCCCAGCGAGGAGTCAGCACCAAGATGTAGCACCCGAAAATGTAAACATAAGGCACCTTAGGCACACCATGGGTTTATCACTGGTGCTTTTGTGTTGGCCCGCAATGAGGTCTTTATGAGTTGGTGTGATTTTTAACACCTTTTTCATTTTGTTTCATTAAGTTTCTTTGTTTGCAAAAATAAATTCAGACATGTCACCATGCCTGAGGTTGCCTCTTTTGTTCTGCAGGTGGATGGTTTCCAATAGTTTAATGAGTGCTTTCTGGGACATTCAGCTTTATTAATAAGGACCTTAGTTAATGTTCCTAACCAGGCAGGTTTTGCACTTAGGTCTCGAATATGGAGCATACGGCCCAGGCTAGTCCTGGAGGTCCATATGTGGTGTGCTAGCTGAAGGTTCATTGGATTAAAGCATCCCGGGTGTCTCTGCTTCCCTGGAGTATGCCCGGGTCAGAGTCTACCCCCTCAGCATTTCCCTGTGTGTGCTCATCCTCGGACTCACTGCTGGACTCATCCTGTGCATCTGCAGTCACTGCGTCAATGTCTTCATCGCCCAGTGCGTCCCCCCCTTTCCGGCGCAAGATTGTGGACAGCACAGCATGCAACCACTATCAGTGACACACGATCTGGGAGGTACTCGAGTGCGGCCCCCTGAGCGGTCCAGGCATCGGAAATGCATCTTGAGAAGACCAATGGCGCTCTCCACCACAGCCCTTGTGGAGGCGTGGCTCCTATTGTACCGCTGCTCAGCTTCTGTTCTTGGATGGCAGAGAGGCATCATAAGCCACCTTCTGAGGGGATAGTCCTTGTCACCCAGCAGCCATCCATCAAGCCAGGCTGGAGCACTGAAGAGCCCCGGCACCTGGGAGTGTCTGAGGATGTAGGCATCGTGGGAGCTGCCTGGGTACCTTGCACAGACTTGTAGAATCTGCATCCTGTGATCACACACTATCTGCACGTTCATGGAGTGGAAGCCCTTCCTATTGACGAAGGCACTGGGCTCACCTGCTGGCGCCTTGATGGCCACATGTGTGCAGTCTATAGCACTCTGGACATGGGGGAAGCCAGCAATGGCCGTGAAGCCTCTGGCTCACTGTGTCTGGCTTGCCTAGTCCCAATGGTAGAGGATGAAAGTCAATGTCCGTCTGAACAGAGCGTCTGTAACCTGCCTGACACAAGTGGGGACAGTTGATTGGGAGACACCACAAAAATCATCCACCAACTGCTGGAAGGAGCCAGAGGCACAGAAGTTGAGGGCAGCTGTGACCTTTAGAGCCACTAGCATGGGGTGTCCACCCACACAGTTAGTGGAGATCTCAGGCCTAATCATCTGACAGACATAGTTGACTGTCCCCCTTGACAGTCGGAGCCTCCTTCGGCACTGCACCTCAGTCATATTGAGGTAGCTGCTTCGCCGCCTGTCAACCCTGGCAGCAGGATAGTGGCGTCTTCTGCGGCCCCTTCCACCTTGGACTACCTCTTGGCCCTGCACCTCTTGTGCCTGCGCCTGACCTCCCAAAGGTGGCTCCCCTGGAGGATGAATGTGCACTCCTGGCTTCCTCCCCCTTCTAGCCCTCCCTTCCTCCTCAAAGGAGGTGCCTCCAGTGGACAGTTTAGCTCCCATTTCCAGACTAAGGGAAGGCTTCCTGAAACATGCAGGCCCAAAAAAGATGCTTCACGGCAGAGTGCTGACCTGAAGGTTGTGAGTCCAGCCCAAGCAACTGGTATGGGTTTTGAAGTATTGCAGATCACACAGGCAAGTATCAGAAACTTTGAAACATCAATATTTGACAGAGCACACTCACGACTCCACTGAGCCCTCTTATCCCGCCCGTGGATGAGGTTTATACAGATGTGTCCTACCCACCTGCCCATTGTGCCCGTGCGCCGACACAAAGATTGCACGGGCGCCGAAAAATCACGGCTGATTGGAGCGTCAAGGGCCTTAAGTGGCCCACTAATTAATAGCGGGTGCGCATCGGAAAGCAATGCGTGCCCGCCCAACGAAATGTCACGATGGCGCCATTTTACATGCGTGTGTGCGGGGCCCACCCCCGCATGCCAACTGGAAAATTCTGCCCCTGATGTTTAGTGAAAGGCAAAAAAAAACAAAAACAATTTTCTGGAAATCCTTCTTTGCCAGCGAGTAAATGAGAAAAATTAACCTTTCTGACCTGGATCCAATGTGAAAGCAAATTAGGTGATTGTGCCTATGAATTTGGCCGTATTTTCCCATGGTTATAAATTTGATTTTTTGAGTGTCTAGACACAGTAACTGAACAAGTTGATTGAAGTGTAATTTTGGACAGACTCAATGTAAAGGAATTCTTTTCTGGATCTGTACCCGAAGATTTGGAGCATCTGGGTGACCAGGAAATCATGAAAGGCACATCCAGTATCAACAAACTGGTTACCCATTGTACATCATGTCTGTGGGTGGTGTATAATGGCCTTTCCGACATTGCTCAATTCACATCATTACCCAAAGTTAAAACAATCCCATGGCACTATTTTCAAAGAAGCGCAGGAGTGTTTTTTCCGGAGCCCTGCCCAACACTTGTCCCCCAGCCAACTTCACTCAATAAAGTTTACAGAAACATTATTACATTGCTATTAGTGGGAACTTGCTGTGCTCAGCTTGGTGACTGTATTTTCCTATATTACATCATGTGGCTACCTTTCAAAAGTACTTCATTGGCTGGAAAACACTTTAGAATTTACTGAGGTTGTGAAAGACATTATATAAATGCAGAAAATGCTGGAAAAACTCAGCTCTGAAGAAAAGTCACATGGACTCGAATCGTTTACTCTGTTTCTCTCTCCACAGATGTTGCCAGATCTGCTGAGCTTTTCCAGTGTTTTCCGTTTTTATTTCAGATTTCCAGCATCCCCAGTATTTTGCTTTTACTATATAAATGCAATTCTTTTCTCTTTAGTTATAGACTGCGACACAGTGACTTAGCCTAGGAAAATATCTTTCTACAGTATATTTGTTATTGTGACATTTACAATGTAATTCATACTTTAATTTCTGTTATCTTCCTTGCTAAGACTATTTCTTCAAATTGGACTGTTAAACAATTATAACATACATTCATGTCCTTGTAAGTCCTGTGCTCGTTCATATTGGGTTGGATTTTACGGCCACAAATCGGGCACCGCCCCACCCCACCCGCCAACCCTACGGGAATGTAAAATGTGGCACGATGATGTCAGGTTGGCAATATGACATCGTGACGCCAGTCTCAGAAATTACAGTACTTCCACGTGGGTGTACCTACACCACAGGGAACTGCAACGGTTCAAGAAGACAGCTCACCGCCACCTTCTCAAGGGCAACTAGGGATGGGCAATAAATGCTGACCCAACAAGCGAAGCCCACATCCCATAGAACCATAGAACGCTACAGCACAGAAAACAGGCCATTCGGCCCTTCTAGTCTGTGCCGAAATATTATTCCGCTAGTCCCATTGACCTGCACCTAGTCCATAACCCTCCAGACCTCTCCCATCCATGTATCTATCTAATTTATTCTTAAAACTTAAAAGTGAGCCCGCATTTACCACGTCAGATGGTAGCTCGTTCCACACTCTCACCACTCTCTGAGTGAAGAAGTTCCCCCTAATGTTCCCCCTAAACCTTTCCCAAGAATGATAAAAAAAAATAAGCGGGTGCTGAAATTGGAAGCCCGCCCACTATTTTGAAATGACTAATTAACAAGCTATTAAGCTTATTAAAGAGCCACTTGTGCAGTTTTTTTTTGCCATCCATTGTGTTTTTTGGGTGCCGGGCATGACAAGGTTTGGGAGTGCTTTATGCTGGGTATGCCGAGGCAGCACAGGGTGAAAGAAAAGTCCTGCCCCCAGGACCCGTGTAGCAGCAGATCCTGCTGGTGAAGGTGGCAGCGTCTGTATGAGTTTTGAGCCCATTTATCGACTTGTTTGAGCCTTCCATAAAAAAATGGAGATAGATTCGGAGAGCAGGCAGCCTTTAAATTTGTAGCCGTGACCATTTTCATCTGCTACATGAGCCTGGACTCTCGATCGGGCGCAAAGCCCCCTCTTTGTACCACCAATTCGCCGCCTTCCTGCTGGGCAGCCGCTAATGGACCGTCCGACGCTTGATTCAACAATCTGCAATGGCAGGGACGGAAGCGCGCGGACCACTCCCTTTCCATTCCGCCTCCCTCGCCCCACCGAAAAAATGTAAGGTCCAGCCCATTGTTGCCTTCTCCTTAAGTTCTGCTTTAGGTTATGCAGGACCAGCTGACAGGTCTTCAGAACCATTGACAGGCAGATCATGCTGCCTGTAACATGGCTTCTCACCTGTCCCTTTGTCCCTTCCCTATATTCGGATGCTGTTCTCCTGCAGCAACAATATTCTGTTTCTCCATGGTGTAGTTCACAAGCAAAATCCAGCATCTGCTCACTAAATCTGATCACATAGCCACTGGGGGAAAAGGATGGTGTTCCACAGCTGTGCTAACAGATGTTTTGACTTTTATACTAGACAATTGGCCCTTTGACTGTTCCAGAAGGGTTAAAGGGATCATCATTACTGTTATTATGTTGTATTGGCCTTTTTTCCTCACTCTGTGTCAGTGACTGCGCATGTCTTGCGAACACACAAATTTAGAGCAGGAGTAGGCCATTCAGCCCCTTGAACCTACTCTGCCGTTCAATAAGATCATGGCTGATCTGATTGTGGACTCAACTCCACATTCTGCCTACCCCTGATAATCTTTGACTCCCTTGTTAGTGAAGAATCGATCTACCTCTGCCTTAAAAATATTTACTGACCCTTTTTCCACCGCTCTCTGGGGAAGAGAGTTCCAAAGACCCTCTGAGAGAAATAATTTCTCCTCATCTCCAACTTAAATGGGAGACCCCTTATTTTTAAACTATGTCCCCCAGTTCTGGTCTCTCCCACAAGGGGAAACATTTTTTCAGCATCTACCCTATCAAGTCCCATCAGGATCTTACATGTTTCAATAAGATCACCTCTCATTCTTCTAAACTCCAATGGATGCAGGCCCAACCTGTCCAACCTTTCCTCACAAGACAACCCCCCCATCCCAGGTATCATTCAAGTGAACCTTCTCTGAACCATTTCTAACATAGTTATATCCTTTCTTAAATAAGGAGACTGTACACAGTAAGTCAGCTGTGGCTCAGTTGGTAACACTCTCATGTTTGGGTCACAAGGCTTTGTGTTCAAGCTCCACTCCAGGCTTGAGCACAAAAATCTATGGAGACAGTCCAGTGCAGTACTGAGGGAGGACGTGCTGCACTGTCAGAGGTGCCATCTTTCGGATGAGACATTAAATTGAGGCCCCATTTGCCTGCTTGGATGGATGTGAAAGATCCCCTGGCATTAACTTGAAGAAGAGCAGGGGAGTTATCCCCGGTATTCTGGCCAATATTTATCCTTCAATCAACGTCACAAAAACAGATTATGTGGTCATTATGAAATTGCTGTTTATGTAAGTTTGCTGGCACAAATTGGCTGCATTTCCTACATTGCAACGGTTTCACACTTCATAAGTACTTTATTAACTATAAAGCATTTTGAGCCATCCGGAGGTTGTGAAAAGCCCTATAAAATTACACATTCTTTTCTTCCCGTTCGTAATGGAGCAAACGCTTCAAAACCACCAAATGCTTATATTTTATTGATGGGTCAAAATTAACAACAAAAAGTGGGCATTAAATCAATTTTTGACAAAGCTAAAAAGGGTTTCAAATGCTATTCTACACAGAGCTATGTAGAGGTCAGAGTGACCCTCTAAAGAGCATATCATACGTACTACATTACTAACTTCAAAGGGATTCAAGGGATGTGTAAATCTTTCAAGAGTACCTTTTCGCATTGTATTTCTCTGGCAGTGCTGTTATTAAATGGTTGATCTTACCATAGGAACAGGAGTAGACTATTCAACCCTCTCGAGACTGTTCTACCATTCAATTAGATCATCGCTGATCTGTATCTGATCTCCACCTAGATTGATTCCTGTGATGAGAACACTGTTCTATGAGAAGAGATTGAGTAGACTGGGCCCATATTTTCTGGAGTTTGGAAGAACGAGTGGCTATCTAATTGAAACGTATAAAATTCAAAGTGGGCTTGACAGGGAAGGTGCTGAGAAGCTGTTTCCCCTGCCTGGGGAGTCTGGACTAGGGGCAGAATTTTCCCACCATCGGAGGGGGGAAGATCAGGAGCGGGCGCATGGCGGCGTGCCTCCTATCCTACCGCCATTTTATGTGGGCAGGCCAATTAAGTCCCGCCAGTGTGACGTCCGCAAGGAAGTGCTATGTGGGCAGGTCCAGTAATTACTTTAATTACTTTGTCAATGGCCCAATGGGCCATTGACAGGTCGACGAGTGCACAGCTGATTCGGCTGAGCCCCCGCCGACCTGAAAATTGAAATGAGGCGGGGTGATGTCGGGAGTTCCGCCCAACGTCATCCCGCGTCATTTTACGCATCGGCGAGCGGGCCCCCCCGCCCCCCCCCCCCCCGCCCCCCCCGCGCCCCCCCCCCCCCCCCCCCCCCCCCGCGCCCCCCCCCCCCCCCCCCCCCCCACCCCCCCTGCTCGCCGACTGGGAAATCCTGGCCTAGGGGCCATAGTCCCATGATAAGGGACCAGCTATTTCAGACCGTGATGGGGAGAAATTTCTTCACCCAGAGGATTGTGGATCTTTGGAATTCTCTTGCCCAGAGAGCTGGGGACGTTTAGTCATTGAGTAACTTCAAAACTGAGATTGACAGATTCTTAAGCACTGTGGAAATCAAGAGATATGGGGGTAAGGCAGGTAAATGGAGTTGATGTAGACATTCAGCCATGATTTTATTCATTAATGGAGCAGGCTTGAGGGGCCTATTTCTTACGTTCTTATACCTGCTTTGGTTCAATAAACCTTGCTTTAACAAAAATCTCCCAATCGCAGTTTTGGCACAAAATAGCAATTGGGGTAGTTTTATTTTTATTCATGGGATGTGGGCATCACTGGCCAGGCCAGCATTTATTACCCATCCCTAGTTGAGAGGGCATTTAAGAGTCAACCTGTGAGTCTGTTATCACATGTAGGCCAGACCAGGTAAGGATGGCAGATTTCCTTCCCTAAAGGACATTAATTTGGATGGGTTTTACAACAATCATTTCGTGGTCATCATTAGACTTTTAATTCCAGATTTTTATTGAATTCAAGTTCCACCATCTGCAGTAGTGGGATTTAAATCTAGAGTATTACCCTGTGTCACTGGATTATTAATCCAACAACAATACCACTACGCCATTGCCTCCCCCAGTTAATGAATTTGATTAATATATCCTGTAGCAAAGATAGAAACACTGGTACATCTCTTTAAGCAGGAGCTGCTGTGAGCTTAATAGAGGCAACATCTAACCCTTCAAGGCCTCATACATAACCTCAAGTAAAAATTAAAAATCATTAAGCTTTAACAAAATTACAACTTTCAGTCAATCAAATATTGATTCCAATCCAAAGGGATTTATCAAGATATATTTCATCATGTCTATAAGGCTTTTGAGACACTACCTAAAAAAGCAGGCACAGGTATGAAAGTATTTTCAGAAGAACGTGGTTGCAACCAGCATGTTTGCTCGATACCACAGCCTTACTCTGAAAGGCTCCAACATTGTGTCTTACAAGGTTCTTCTGTAACTTCCTGGCTTCATTGAAAATTATGGGCTGCATTTTACGTGCCTCTACAATGGGTGTTTTTGTTGGGGCGCGGGCGCATTAAATAGGGCTAAAATAGGTGTGTCCAATCCATGACTTTCCTTCCCCGTCCCCGAGCTCACCCCCATAATACGGCGGTGGGTAGGTGCCGAAATCGGCAGCCCACCTTTAACACTTAAATAAATAATCAAAGGTCAATTGGGCTTTTTAAACAAGCCAATTGACTCCCAAAATATGCTAGCCACACCATAATATGGCTGGCACGGGTAGTCGGGCAGGAGTGGGCAGGCCGCTTTTTAAAAAACACTTTTTGAAAGGGTGCAGGGAATGGGTACTATCGTCTATAGGGCAGCCCCCGCCCCCAAGATAGTATTGGCCCCTCCTTCCTACCCACCTGCTCCATAAAACACACCACCCCCGCCACACACACCTGCCCCCCCAGCCCCTCTCCCTAAACTGTCCAAACACTCCCTGCCCAAGGCCCTAGACTTACCTGGCTCCTGGATCCATGGGCCTCCTTCTTGGGCCTGCTTGCAGTCCCAGCAGCAACTACTAACGCGGTCTTGACGCTGTCATTCAGTGAGGGGCGGAAGTCCCACACTGCCCCTATTTAGCTCGCCTGCAGTGCGTTATGTCTGTGGGGCAGGCTGGCATGGAGTTGGTCGGCTGCATACCAACTTTGCTTCCTGGGAGGGGGAATCCGTCCCCCTCTTCTTCACCCCCACTACCTCCCACCCCTTTTCACTCCCCAATAGTATTCTGCCCTATGGGTTCCTGGTACTGCCAGCCATTTATAATGTGCTTGTTTCCAAGGTTGGGGAACCTTTGCCATCTAGAAAAAAATATACCCTTCGAAAACACTTAAGCAAAACTGACATGGCCAGGAACTACAGCAAGCTGTCAACAGGGTGGCGATTCCCCCCAGACATTATAAATAGAGGTGATTGCCTTTAGGGGCAATCTGCAAACCCTGACTTTGGTTGTATGTATCTGTGGATCGGATTTTGGAACATAGCTAGGTTTGACAGGGTTAAATTATTGAAACACATCTTATAATGGGGAAGCATTTCGTTCAGAAGTTTGAAATGGCACTGAGGAAAACTTTCACCTTCAAGATTGTGACTTACTTTTTAGGATCTCAGGGTTATAAAATGTTGCTGCAAACGTCACAGGCTCCTCCGTTGCTGTTTCAAAGCCAGCTTCCCTGTACTGTGGTCGGCCTTTCATCAACTGGCATTTTAACATTTTCCAGTGCTCCGGGTAAAATATCGTCATGAGTTCATCCACACTGGATACAGACCGCAACTGATGTTCCAGTTCACTGCTCATATGACCCTGGAAAAGAACACACAGAGCGTCAGTACACAGGCAACAATTCAGATGTGGTGATGCTTGAAATTAGGGCAGCAGAGTGACCCTGACACACACATTCACAAACACTTGACCGCTGCGGCAGCCATTCGTCACCAGATCTGTGAAGTGCCATTTCTGGATCGTACATTGTGAGGTAGATGGTCCTGAGTTATTCGGCAGTGAACGGTCTTTGTATCACAACGAAAGGAATTTAAGTGAGGAGTCTGTTGATATGCTTGATAAGATACAAAAGTCATAAAAACAAACAACGTGTGCACTCCAAGAGAGAACACAAGGGACAGATATATCTGTAGCGATTATGTTACTGGACTAACAATCCTTGAAGCCTGGATTAATATTCCAAAAAAGCGAGTTCAACTCCCACCAAGGCAGTTTGCCGAATCAAATCCAGTTCGTAAATGAAATCCACGTTCAACAGAAACAGTTACAGTTGAAATTGGAGGAGGGATAAAGTAATTAAACAATTTTGTGTTTTTGTTGAATCCACCTAAAGATATATTTTTCTTTTCTGGTTAAAAAAGGACAATAAATAGTGTTCCTCATGATTTTATCCTAGAAACGGTGAAGAGAGGAAACTCTATTTCTTAATTTTTTTCTATTTCTTTCACTAAGCATTTTACAGATAAGTATGTTAAAAATTATTCTATAAACTGAAATTTTAAGAATTCTTTTTAATATTATTAGTAAAGTAATATATAAAGATGCATACAGTTATTCAGGGAAGTGAATTATTTGAGTGCTGGATTTCAGAAGGCGATCTAACCTAGAGGCCATGTTTTACTCGGTTAGATGACTAGATATAGAACCAAGAGACAAGCGTTTCATATTAAGTCAGGAAGCCCATCATTTTATTTATTGTGGCCTTCCATAATCTTTGCAGCAAAGGACTTTGGATTTATCTGGATCAGATTCAAACAGTACAAAATACAGGTGGAGTCACGACATGAGAATCTCGAAATCCCAAGGTAGAACAGTCTGGTGTCCCGGGAGAACCCCAGTAGGCAAATTCCTCTTGCTCCACCAAAACCCTGTAAGGAAATTAGCCACATAGCCTCTTCTAAACCCCAGGAAAAATGGAATGCAGATCTCTTTCCTATCCTGCTACGTGTTACATGGCACTTGTGTCATTGGCCACATGTCTGGTTTATTCAGCAAGTCCAGAAATATGCCAATAGATTCTATTAAAATGGTTGTAATTAAATGTTATACTTGTCCTAGGATGTTGTACTATACCTGCCATGGACACATTGGGCAGAATTTTGCCCTTGATGGGCGGGCGGGCCCCACCGGCTCGGTGGCAGGCAGGCAGCCGATCGCCACTGCCGAAACGGGCCCTGCCGCCATTTTAAATGGGCGGGCCAATTAAGGCCCACCCAGCAGGCCACCCGATGGGAAGCGCTGTGCGCTTCCTGTGCAGGGGGAGGAGGGATTCCCCAACCGTCAGAGTGCACTCTTTCACGCAAGCGCACGAAAGAGCGCACATCTCCCTGAGACTAAGTGCTGTCTCAGGGAGATCAGTGAAAGGTTTATAAACTTCAATAATAGAAAAATAAAAAAATTATTAACATGTCCCCCTCATGTGACAATGTCACACGAGATGGGACATGTTAATAAATATGACAAAAACTTTATTAAAGATTTTTTAAACAGAAATGAAACTTTATCCCGCCAGTGGATGAGGTTTCATGTTTTTTCAGAAGCCCGCTGGGGCTCCTGGCCTGCCCACCAGCCTTAAGGTTGGACGGGCAGGTCCTTTAAGTGGCTTAATTATCCTGTCAATGGCCTCAATTGGCCATTGGCAGGTCGGCGGGCGGACAGCTGATATCGCTTTCCGCCCTCATTCCTGAATATTTAAATGGGGCGGGATGACGTCAGGGGTTCCCACCGACCTCATCCCGCGTCATTTTCGTGTCGGCGAGCGGGCCCCACACCCAACTCGCCGGCGGAAAAATTCTGGCCATTATACTTGCCTTGGGACATGATAATGTACTTGTCCTTAGGCTAAGCGATTTATTATTCCTTGGCATTACTAATCATAAGGCAGGATAATGCACTTGCCCTGGGACACTATAATGTACTTAGCCTGAGTTACTGTAATTTCTATGTCTGAAGGCATTGTAACATATGGTTCAAGGGATGTGGGACTTCAGTTACATAGATAAATTGGGGAATTTGGAACAGCGACATGTCCTTTTTTTCCGCAATATTCAAACTATATAGATGTTTTTACTGCTCGGGTCGTAACCTCCGACTAGCATCGGAAAGTTCTGGCCCGGAGAAGTTAGAAGAAATAAATACCCACATATCTGGTCTTGAAAATAATGTTGACACTTCCATTCGGCGGAGTTGCTTGGGGCCTACATCAAAAGAATCCTCGCAGGCACCAGCAAAGCCTAGATCCAACGTATTCAAGGAGGCCACACCCCCTTTTTTACAGCACTAGCTGCCATAAAGCAGGTAAGTTTAAAGGGTCAGGGAAATTGACAGGACAGGGGAAGGTAAGTAGAAAAGATCTGGGGGTGCCCGAGTGTTTGGGGGTGTCTGGGGGTTGGGAGGGGGTAGGGTGGAGGTTGAGTGGTACAGTGGCGTGGGGTGGGGTGGGGTGATCCGAGGTCTGGGGGCAGGGCGGTGTTGGAAGCCCGGTTTGTTTTTTTTTTGGGGTGGGGGGGGGGGGGGGGGGGGGTGGTCCGAGGCTGGAGGTGGGGGTAGTTGAGCCGAGGTCGGAGGGGTCTGAGCTGGGGGGTTGGGGGAAGGGGTGGTGGGTGGGGATCCGAGGTTGGAGGCGCTCCAAGCTTGGGTGGGGTCTGAGGTTGGGTGATGGGGGGCCGATGTCGCGGGGGTTGGGGGGGGGGGGATGCCGGGGGAGGTGGCCTAAGGTTTGGGGGGGGAAAGGGGTTGGGGGAGTCCGAGTTCAGGGGTGGATTGGGGAGATTGAGGGTGTCGGAAGTTCGGGGTATCTGAGGTCGAGGGGTTGGGGGGTGGGGAGGGGTCAGGGGGGTCTGAAGTCGGGGAGGTGGGGTGGTGTTCCAAGGTGGGGGGGATCCAAGTTCAGGAGGGAGGTGGGGTTGTCTGAGGTCGAGGGGTTGTGGGCGGTCAGGGGGGGTCTGAAGTCGGGGAGGGTGGGGGGTGGTGTCCCAAGGTGGGGGGGATCTGAGTTCAGGAGGAAGGTGGGGTTGTCGGAGATCGGGGAAAGGGGTCTGAGGTCGGTGGGGTTCGAGATTGGGGAGAGGGAGCTGAGGTGTGGGGGAGTCTGAGGTCGGGGCGGGGGGCGTGGTGGTTGGGCTGCTCGAAGTTGAGGGGCTGGGGGTGGGGGGTGGTTGGGGGGTTCCAGGTCGGTCTCGGCAGGGGGGAGGGGGGAGTTGGAGGTCCCCTGGGGTCGGTCTGGGTCTTTACAATAGTTACTCAGATGTTAGAAGAGATTTTAATTCTTCTAATTTTTTCTGGGTAACTATTGGTATAACCCCGGCGGAAACATCCGAAGTTTGCGATTTAAATGGCATTTTCAGATGGTTCCCAGCGCAGCGCAATTGTCCAGAGGAAGTGTGCACTTCTGGGCAATTGCTGTGCAAACCCTTAACTGGGAACTTCCCAGAGGGATTCCCCAGCGCATCTTTGGGGCACCCCCCCCAAATCCGACGCAGGGGAGGGTGTAAGTTATGGGCCATTGTTTTTTTCCACTTTGAGATGGTGTGATCTGGTCTTAAATATGTTATTTACAGGAGGGAGGACGACAAGCTGACCGTCGGTCAGTGTTGACCTCTGAATGGGGCTCGCTCCACTTCAGCACCACTGGAGCTCTGCATTAACCCAATCATGTGCAAATTTACTCATCCTGGTTAGGAAAATATCGATTGCTGACAGGCTTGCTAAATACTTACTTTGCATCAGTCTTCACAGGAGAGAATGGTTCTAAAGCACCAGAGACATGAGGAAAACTGAATATCTATCTACTTGCTAGACTTAATGGGCGGGATTTTCCGGTCATCGGGCGGGAGCGGCTGCGCAATGATCCGACGCCCACGATCGGCCCCGGACCACGATTCCATGCCGGCTGACCAATTAACGGCCGGCCAGCGTGAAAGGAGCGGTGAAATGCTCAGCGCTGCCGGGGTGAGAGGGCTGGGAGGAGTGCGAGCACAGAAGTCCGCGCGTGCGCGGAGCAGCACTTACTGAAAGCTCCCTGAGAGCTGCCTCAGGGATCTGAAGAATTGTGGATTCCAAAATAAAAATTTTAAAAGCGATAGAAACATGTCCCCACATGTGACTCGGTCACATGAACAGGGACATGTTAAAAATGACGTTTAAAAGTTTTTATTGTGTTTTTTTAATTACTGTTGGTTGAGGTTTTCTAAAAAAAAATGCAAAGGCCGCCTGGCCGATTCGACCACCCGCCCGCCAACTGTAAGGTTGGACGGGCAGCGGAACGTAGGTAGAACTTAAGAGATTGAAGGCCTTGATAGGCCTCTTAGTTGTCGGCGCGTTGCCGACTCCCGCGCGCGCGGGCACCGACCGAAATATTGTGCGAGTGTACAATGTTGTCGGCTCGCTCGCCCGACATCATCGTGCGTTATTTTACGCCCGATCGGGTCGGGCACACGCCCGCCCAGGGGACATAAAATTCTGCCCAATGTAAGGACCAAAAGGTGTAATGGAGAAAATAATAGGACTCAACTGGAGTGATAACCAGGACGTGATGGATGTGAAAAGTAGGTGAGGAAATTGCAAACGCTCCAGTCATTTTCTTCAAAACTCTGGGTTCAGGAATTGTCCCCTTGGATTGGCAAATTTGCTCTATTTTTAAGAAGAGTAGAAGAAACAAATTAAGAAACTATAAGCCTATTAGTCTAACTCCTGTTGTAGGGACATTATTAAAGTCTGTTCTAAAGAACAGAATGACTCCCCGCTTGTACCAATATAAATTTAGCAAAGACAGCTAGCATGGATTGTAAATATTAAATCATGTCTAACACGCCAGTTGAATTTTTTGAGGATGTTACTAATGTGGTCAGTATGGACTTGCAAAAGGCATTCGATAATTTTCCCTTTAAGAGATTGTTAACAAAAATGAAAGTACATGGAATTGAAGGCAACCTATTTTCATGGTTAAGGGATTATTTAAGAAGCAGGAGAATGACAGCAGGGATACATGGGTATGTACTCAAATTGGCAGCATGCACCTCGTGGTATCACCCCCACTGTAGTGGGGCCTCAAATTTTCAATGCGTTTATAAATTAACTTGATGAAGGAATAGGGAGCTGTATATCCGAGTTTGCTGATGACATTGAGCAACATTTTCCTCCCGTCGGGGGAAAAATGCGGGAGCAGGCGCGAGCGGGTGGCCTTCCGATCGGCGCCCCTGGTTGGGGAATCACGGTCTGGCCCCAATTGCATGCAGTGGTCGGCTTCCCGACCGCTCCCGCCCACCCCCACCAAACCCACCCAACAACGGCAAAATCCTTGCCTCTGTTTATTTACAAAGGTATTCAGCAGCTACACTTGTTTGCTTTCAACTCAAACCCTGTCTCTATACTGCAGATTCTAACTATAGATTACTGACCGCTGAGGTAGCCCATGCTACTTTTCTATTGGATACTAAGATCATGTGATCTTCCATTATAACATTCTTCTTAAAGGTATATTACACATCAGATTACCATAGTGACACAGTCAATAATGTAGATGGGAGCAGAATTTTGCAAAGTATCTTGATGAAGTGAGTGGGAAAAACTGGCAGATGGAGTTCAATGTTGGCAAGTGTGAGGCCATTGACTTTGGACTTAAGGAAGATAGGTCAGAGTATTTTTTAAATGGCGAGAAACCAGGCACTGTGGAGAAGCAGAGAGGTTTAGGGGTCCAAATACAGAAACTCACTCAAAGTTAGTGGACAGGTACAGCAAAATAATTAAAGAGGCCTATGAAGTGGCATTTATCTCAAGCAGCCTGGAATACAAAGGGGTGGAAGTTATGTTACAGTTACATAAAGGTTTGGTTAAGTCCCATTTAGACCACTGCATTTAGTTACAGGCACCAAAACTCAGGAAGGATATAACAGCTTTGGCGAGGGTACAGCAAAGATTCTCCAGTATGTTACTTTGGTTAAAATGATTAAATCATCAGGGCAGATTACGTAGTCTAAGGTTGTAATCCCTTGAGTATAGAAGATTAAGGGTTGATCTGATTAAGGTGTTCAAGTTGACTAAGGGAGTTGATAGGGTATATGGAGAGAAACAATTTCATCTATTGAAGAAATGCAGAACAAGGGGGCATGACGTTAAAATTAGAACTAGGCTATTCAGGGGTGATGTTGGGAAACACTTCATCACACGAAGAGTAGCAGAAACTTGGAACTCTCTCCCTCAGAAAAGCTGTTGAGGCTAGGCTCAATGAAAATTTCAAAACTGTGATTGGTAGGCCTTTGTCAGGCAAGGGCATTAAGAGTTACCAAAGCAAGATACATGTGGATGAAGTTAAGGCACAGATCAGCCATGATCTAGCTGTCTGGTGGAACATGCCTGAGGGGATGAATGGCCTACTCATGTTCCTCTGTCCCCAGAAGCTCCCTTGTTGTGCTTCTATGCAGTAATGCAGCATGACTTATTTCCACTAATCTGTGTGCCTTGTCAAAAAATAAGAAAAGAAAGAACTTCAAGAGGAAGCAAATTGCTCTAGCTTTGAGGGTGAAGGAATAAAGCTATCAAAAAAGTTCATGTGACGTACTACAAAAATAAAGACAAATGTTTCCCACTTTCATTTTGTTACTGCCGCCTGTAGAAAAATTAAAAACCAATGCTGTTTAACATAATTCATGTCCTGCAGGGATAAATTGCACTAAGGAAACTTGACAAAATAATTCTGACCACCTTCAGCAACTCCATTTTCGGTAATGGATGCTAGGTCAGAAGCAGCCCATCAATTTGCTCTTCTATCAAAGATTAGGCTGCACATTTGTGGAGGAAAGAATGAAGCATATGACATATATCTTAGTCAATTATTAAATAATGAAGCAATTTGTTTTGAAGAATTGTACTGGAATGTGATGATGTGGCTGTCAAGTTCATTTATATACACGCTTGAGTGTTTAATCTGTTTTAATCAATGTTTTCTCTTTATCAGACATGCAAACCTACTTTGGTTATGGTTGGTAAAGTGTTTATAACTTCCAGCTGTTGGATATGGGGAAGCGGAGCTACAAGCGGAGTTAACATCAGCCCAGCCAACCTCCATGAGCCTGACGGGAAATATTCTATACCCAATAGTTATTTTTCAATTAATCCCAAACTTGTCCTTGATTGTCCCAAGGTCTAAGATAGCTAAGATATTTCATAGCTGAATGAAATAATATTCATTTCAGGACTAGACTCAGGACTTTTGAGTCTGCATTTTAGATCACCTAGCAACCAATGTTTTCTGTACGCTAAAATAACAGGGTTGAAAGGTTTTGACGATGGGTGGAATTTTGCGCCGATGGGATTTTATAGTCCCACTGTAGGCAATTGACTTTTGCACGGCTCGCTGCAATTTACGGCCCCACCCCCGCCATGACAAGTCCATAAAATTCCGCCCTCTGTGTTCCTTCCTAGGGCTGGAACAAATTTTCATACCTTGCAGTTCCACTTTCCTCCAAACCACTAATTGGGCTATAGACCTTAACTCTTTCATTTGAAAAGGGTTTGAACAAAAATGGCCGCTCGGCAGCGTTAACAAATGGGCCTGCGGTGCGGGGCTCTTTCCTTTAGCTGCAATCAGGAGCAGTGAATTGTGAGTAAATTTGAAAAGAACTGGTCGAAGCAGTCCCAGTGTAACTATTATGCGTTCATTTGAGAATTGTAATTGAATAATAGCAAAAGGTAGCTTAAAACCTAACAGTGGCAGCACGCCCGAATGCATGTTCTTAAGTCACCTCAAAGGTCAAGAGATGCGATTCAGGCATCTCGGGTGGTGGGCATCTTAGTATGGCTTAAATTTTGTAAAATCAAGTTGTTCATTTCTGGATACCAAAGTCATTTAAACTGCGTGTAAATCACAGTATTTAACTGCAATTTAGGTTCAGTCAAAAAAAAAATTCATGTGCTGTAAAAGAAGATCTATTATATATGTTGAAGGGATGCTTCGATAGCTCCTGCCCTGTAATCAGCTAATCAGACCCTGGCTTTCTGTTTCACCACCGGCTAAGTGATACGTTGCTGGCAGAAGTTTAGGTCTACAATGGAATGGCTGGAGCAAGAAGTACCAACTGACAGAAAGTCTTCCCAGAAGATTACAAAACTCATCCCTCTTCTAATAGTATACCAGAAATGCACGCCACAGCAGCAGAACTATATAATCTGGTTACCCTTTCAATGTGGCATTATGGTAATAACTGTGTAGAAGCACCTCATCTCTGCCAAATGTTCAATGCATGGGCTCCTGTAAAATGTAATGGATTTAATTATCAAGGGTATGATGGAACCACAATTACATGAGGGCTTCATAACCAGCAGCCTGATTCTAATCAACAGTTGCTGCATTTAGATCCCTGGCACGTGGAGGAACACACGCCAATAATATCTTCTTATTGGCTCTTTTGGGTCTTATTTTCCAGTGAGATACAGCAGCAACCAAACTTCCACTTGATCGGTGTTTTGTGTTAAGGTCACTTTGTGTATGGAAATTAAATACTGCTTACATAACACAAGTGGGGATCCTTGTTTTGTTTCCGCTATCTCTCAGGTATGGAAAGCAGCTTTAGACATTATATTCAGCACATCAAAAAGTCAGATTTAAAATATTTGAAAAATATGTTTCTCCCAAGAGTTTGCCTAATTGCAAAAGGTACCATCCAGTTTGACAATGAGCCATACAAATCAAAAATCCCGGCTTTCCGGTCTGCGATGAGTTATTTTGTTTGTGGAAATAAGAAACATAAGAAATAGGAACAGGAGTAGGCCATTCGGCCCCTCGAGCCTACTCCGCCATTCAATAAGATCATGGCTGATCTTCTTGTGTTTCGATTTCCACATTCCCATCTAACCCCAATGACCTTTGATTCCCTTGCCTAACAAGAATCTATCTAACCCTGTCTTAAAAATATTCAATGGCCCCACCTCCACCAACTTCTGATGCAGAGAGTTCCAAAGTCACACAACCCTCTGAGAGAAAAAAAATTCTCCTCATCTCTGTCCTAAAAGGGCGACCCCCAATTTTAAAACATTGCCCCCTAATTCTGGACTCATCCACAAGAGGAAACATCTTTTCGACACCGACCTTGTCAAGGCCGTTCAGGATCTTGTACGCTTCAATCAAACCACCCCTCACTCTTCTAAACTCTGGTGGAAACAAGCCCAGTCTGTCCAACCTTTCCTCATAAGACAACCCACTCATTCCAGGTATCAATCTAGTAAAACTCCTTTGAACTGCTCCCAATGCATTTACATCCTTCCTTAAATAAGGAGACCAAAACCACACACAGCATTCGAGGTGCAGTCTCACCAATGTCCTATATAACTGAAGCATAACATCCTTACTTTTATGTTCAATCCTTCTCGTAATAAAGGATAGCATTCCATTAGCCTTCTTAATCACTTGCTGTACCTGCATACTAACCTCTTGTGACTCATGTACTAGAACACCTAGATCCCTCTGCATCTCAGAATTATGCAGCCATTCTCCATTTAAGTAATACTCATTCCTGCCAAAGTGAACGACTTCACCTTTTCCCACATTAAACTCCATTTGCCAGATCTTTGCCCACTCACTCAATCTATCTATATCTATCTGCAACGTCCTTATGTCCTCTTCACAATGTACTTTCCAACCTATCTTTGTGTCATCAGCAAATTTAGCTACCATGTAGGAAATAGCTGGAACTTTACAATTAAGAATGTAGGAACAGTAGGAACATCACCTCCTCAAGCCTGCTCTGGCATTGAGTTCGATTATGGCTCATCTGTACCTCAACTGCATTTGGTTTTCTCTCGACACTTGTCTCCATGTGCCTTGACATACTTGACTAACAAAAATCTATTGATCTCAGTCTTGAAAGCTCCAGCTGATCCAATATCCACAGCCCTTTTTTGTTTGGGCAGGGGGGAATGGGAATTCCCAACTTCTCCTACCATTTGTGTGAAAAAGTTCTCCCTGATTTTCCTCTGAAATGGTCTGGCTCTAATCTTAAGACAAAGTACCCTCAATCTTGATTCCCCTTCAACATCACTGGATTTTGGAAGGGATAAGAATCAGCTAGGCTTCCTACTCCTGATCCGTCATCTCCTGACTCTTGCTTCATTGTCCAGGTGGGAGGGAAACTAGTCTGTGAGGAACTCCAAGAGCGAATAATGTCACTCGTTGGGATAGGTTAACGTTTTCATCGCCCAACGGCTATGCTCACAGGGGAAAAATGGTCACCTCCAATTCTCGTGGAATTGTATCCCAGCCTTCTGAAGAGGAAGCGAGCCAATTGGGATTGGGGTGTTGATAAGGCGGGAAAGAGGTGGAGTTTCTTCTGAGATGACCCAGCAGTTTAGCTATCTGTAATCCGCCCCAGTTAGTCTGAAGGTTTGTAATTCCTAGCACCCTACAAAGGTGCCGTCCAGAAGTCACTGATAGCATCTGGTGAGGGGAAAAACTAACACAAGGGACTCCCAGCGATGAGGGATGGAAAGCTGGTGCTAGGTCAAGCAGCCTCAAAGTGGGACTTGCTATACACATGATTTAGATTCAAGAGGGTGGTGGCACGGTGTCAAAATTTTCAATTGATTCCAAACTGCGGGGGGGGAGGAACTAACAATGGTGAAGGATCGCACAAAAATATAGGAAGAGAGACTGAATAAAGGAGAAATATTTGAAATGGTGAAGTGGTTTATTGTGGTAGTAGGAATAAAGAAGCTACATTTCTTTGAAGCTAAGAAACTACGTGGGGGTAGAAGAGCAACAAGATCTGGGAATACAGATATATAAATCAATAAAACTGCCCACACAAGTTGTTATGGGTATGAAATGATCAGATGAATGAAGTTTATTTCAAGAGCAATAGGATTCAAAAGCTGAGCTGTCGTGTTAGGTTTTTATGGAACCTTAGTGAAGGTTTGAAGTCCTGTGAATATTTAGTCTCCATGCTAGCAAAAGTGGATATTGAAACTCTGGGGCAGCATCTTCCGGTCGGCGAGCGGGGGCGGGGCCCGCTTGCCAACGTGTTAAATGACGAAGGGATGCGCCGGGCGTGCGTCCCGACGTCACCCCGTGACATTTAGATTTGCAGATCGGCCTATTATGGCCTTTAAAAAACTAATTAAGATAATTAATGGACCTGCCCTTCCAACCTTAAGGTTGTCGGGCAGGCCAGGAGCCCAGGCGGGCTTCAGAAGAAACATGAAAGCTCATCCACGGGCGGGATGAGGTTTCATGAGGGTATTTACATTTTTATGAAATAGAAACATAGGAACTAGGAACAGGAATAGGAATAGGCCATTCGGCCCTTCGAGCCTGCTTCGCCATTCATTATGATCACGGCTGATCATCCAATTCAATAGCCTGCTCCCACTTTCTCCCCATACCCTTTTATCCCTTTCGCCCCAAGAGCTATATCTAACTCCTTCTTGAATACAATGTTTTGGTCTCAACTACTTTCTGTGGTAACGAATTCCACAGGCTCACCACTCTCTGGGTGAAGAAATTTCTCCTCATCTCAGTCCTAAATGGTCTACCCCATATCCTCAGACTGTGACCCCTGGTTCTGGACTCCCCCAACATCGGGAACATCCTTCCTGCATCTACCCTGTCTAGTCCTGTTAGAATTTTATAGGTTTCTATGAGATCCCCCTCATTCTTCTGAACTCCAGCGAATATAATCCTAACCGACTCAATCTCTCCTCATATGTCAGTCCCGCCATCCCAGGAATCAGTCGGGTAAGCCTTCGCTGCACTCCCTCTATAGCAAGTACAAAGGAGACCAAAACTGCACACAATATTCAGGTGTGGTCTCACCAAGGCCCTGTACAATTGCAGCGAGACATCCCTGTTCCTGTACTCAAATCCTCTGGCTATGAAGGCCAACATATCATTTGCCTTCTTTACCGCCTGCTGCACCTGCATGCTTACCTTCAGCGACTGGTGTACAAGGACATCCAGGTCTCGTTGCACATTCCCCTCTCTCAATTTATAGCCATTCAGATAATAATCTGCCTTCCCGTTCAATAAAAGTTATGGACATGTCCCAATTCATGTGACAGTGTCACATAAGGGGACATGGCAGGGAATTTTTTTTTATCACCTTTATTTGAAGTTTTCAACCAGAGCTGATCTCCCTGAGGCAGCACTTTGCCTCAGGGAGATCTGCGCGCTCTTTCACGCCCATGCGCGAAAAAGCGCACTCCCGGCCGAGGAAATCCTCCCCGCCCGCACAGGGAGCACACAGTGCTCCCTGGCAGACATCATGCTGGGCAGGCCTTAATTGGCCCGCCCATGTAAAATGTCCACGCAACCTCCCTCGACCAGGGGCGCCGATCGGAAGGCCGCCCACCCGCGCCCACTCCCGCACTTCCCCCACCGACAGGGGGAAAATGTTGCCCCTGGAGAAAGTGCAGAATATGTTTACAAGGATGTTACTAGAACTGAGAAGAAGCAACTATTGAGTCACCAAGGATTGAAAAGAGACAATGAAAAGACAATTGATAAAAGTGAGTCCAGCATAAGGCGGCACAAATATTAGACAGCCATTAACTGTCGCTGGGTCAAAACCCTAACAGCACTGTGGGTGTACCTATGCCACAGGGACTGCAGTGGCTCAAGAAGACAGCTCACCACCACCTTCTCAAGGGCAATTAGGGATGGGCAGTAAACGCAGGTCCAGCCAGCAATGCCCACATCCCATAAGTGAATTAAAAAATATTAATATCAGATAAAGGATTTTGGAGGAATTTCTTTACACAGAGAGTAGTGGGAACGTGGAACTTGTTACAATATGAAGTGGTGAAGCAAATAGGAACTGTGGCATTTAAGGAAAGGTATGATGCTTACATAAGGGAGAAAGGAATTGAGGGATACAGGGTTAGGGTGTGAAAGAGTATTTGGAACAGGACCTGGCTCAAGTGGAGTAAATAAAACTGAATGATCCGGTTACATGCTGTATCTTTTCTGTAATCTTACATAAACATCCATCCTCCTGCTTGTTAAGTGTTGGCATTTTCAAAAACTCTCTTTTGTTCTAGATATTTTAAAAATTCAACATCTCAGACCAGACACAACTTTCCTTCCTATGTTCTAGAGAGTGCTTCTACTCACTCAGTTCGCTAGGTCATTTTTAAATAATCTAGAATGGACTGAAAGGATGGCGGAAATGGATTCAATAGTAACTCTCAAAAGGGACTTAGAGATATGCTTGTCAGGGAAACATTTCCAGTGCTATAAGGAAAGAACAGGGAAATGGAACCAATTGGACAGCTCTTCCAAAGAGCAACAGACACGATGGCTTGAATGGTCTTTTTCTCTGCTGTATGATTCTTTCAATTCAGGTCTGCTCACTGAGCTTCTCTCCCTATGTTCTAGGGAGTGTTTTCATGCCTAGGGAATCAAACAAAGATGTTCTGTTTTGATGTTTTCAGGTGTTCTGAACCTTAGAAATGCATGGGAGATAAGGCAGCATTTTCTTTTTGGATATTACAGTTTTTCCAAAGCCAAATTCTGGAATTGTTGGAGACCAATGTCTACAAATGGTATAATGCTAATTCTGCATTGACGCTGAATCTGGCATTATAATAATGCTGGTCCAGATCTAGCTGTAACGATGATGGCGTCCAAATGATACTGGCCTTTGTTAATGCACAAATCAACCCACAGCTGGCGGTGGAGAAGAGATAGCCCATGAATTGTGAATCACTACAATTTTCTAGCCAATATTTCTGAGTCCACTGTCAGATTCACAAAAATTGCACCTCACTCTCATCCTCCTTGTGAGTTTCATTTGCACATTAACTGCCCATAAAACTCACAGAAAGTTGTACAGTGTAAATGTATTTCTATTGATGTGATAATTGTTAATGATTGCCATTGTGAATTGTTGCTGGAGATTTTTTTAAAACTTCCATCTTTAATTTTTTTAATTACTTTTCCTATCTGTCTTTCTCTCTCTCTCTCTTTTAATCTAATCTTTCTTTCCCTCTCTTTATTTCTCTTTCTGTACCTAACTGGACATTGAATTCGCTCACTTGAATTCAGTTGCCTTCTTAATTCCTCCTCTGTTTAATTTCTCAATCCTTAAATCTCTTCAGATAAGGGTTTCTTCCATTGCTCACCAAGGTTCCCGATGCTACATTGCTCTTGCCACAGCATTATCAGGAACTTAGTTAAAATCTAAACGTGCACGAGTCTAACAAGTCTAATATGGCATGTAACAAAATGCCTTGCTCCAGCAAAATCTGGACTATTATGTGCATCCAAGATTTTGGATAGAGAAAGGCCAAAGTATGTGCATCATGTTCCAAAATGTTGACAAAGAGCATTATCTCTTTGTTAAATACAACAAATTGAAATTAACTCAAGTTAGGACTCCGACGAGAGCCGTACAGGATAAGTAATTATAGAATCACTGGTGCATCGCAGGAGCCAAAGAATTGTTGGGAGAAAGTGATGGATCGATGGTTTTTAATCCAGCCAGTTTGTGTTCTATAAAAGTACTCAAAATTGCCAATTACCTTATTATATGCTTCAGTCATCAAAAAAAATCAGTCTGATCTGAACCAAATGTGCAGCTGGTTAATTGTGAGATATTTTAAAATGAAAGGTTGCTTTGTGCAGAAAAGGAGAAAGTATATCATCCTCACTAAAATTTGGGGACTTTACTTACACATTTAATAATAACTCTTTAAAGATTTTGGTCTAACACTGTGCTCCTTATCATCTCCCAGACATTATTTCTAATCATTACTTTCAAGGACTTGAGCAGCTGTCTAACTCTATTTTTAGTATTTTTTACAACACGTGTGGCCTCCAGACTTGGTGGTTTATGGCACCTATAAGCGAGTAAGCAGCAGAACTTTCATTGCTGCTGGATTTAATTACACAAAGAGGCATAAGATTGCTAAGCACAACAGGCTCGCCACATACATGTCAGTTGGGTTCTGCGACGGTTGAGTGAGCTTCCACAACAAGCCTCTGAGCCTCACAGAACAGGTAGATCCCAGCCTATGGTGAGGTCGCTGATCTGGGTTAACACTGTAATTGGCACTCCTGGATTAGGGAAGGGGTAAATCGGCCATGGTTGCCGCTGCTGATTACTTTCCAGCTTGCTCACACTCGGACGTCTGGTGAGGGTTGGCAGCGGGCTCATTTATAATGGGCAAAGAGATGCCGACATTTAGAAAAATAATAGATGAAGTAACCTGAAGGTGGCTGTTAAGGCTGTGCCCCAGAAAGAAGTTCTTTGGGAGAGAAGAGAGAAGGCACATCGGCGCGATAAAAAAAACATCACATCCTGCGGATAATAATTCTCAGAATGATGACATATATTACGACAGTGACTACACTTCAAAAGCAATTCATTGACTGTAGAGCACTTTAGGATGTGGAAGACACCATATCAATGCAAATATTTATTTCTGTCAATGATTATAATAGACACAATCAGTTCTCAACTCTGTTCTGCTGAATTATAACACAAAGCGAATTCTAGCCTCAACAAGCAGCAAGGAATTTGTTTTACATTGTAGTATGGCATTATCCCACAGTCAGAAAGAAATAAGTATCCAGAGCCTCTCATGTCCTCACATGTCAAAGCGCTTTGCAACCAATGAAGTGCAGTCGTTGTTGTAATGTAGGAAACATGGCTGTCAAGATTGAGTACAGAAACAACACCGTGATAATGACCAGATAATCAGCTTTTGTGATATTTTGAGATAAACATGCCCATCTTTGAATAACGCCATGAGATCATTTACATCCATCCAAGAGGTCAGATACAGCCTTGATTTAACACCTCATCTAAAAGGCAGCACCTCTACTGGTCCAGCACTCTCTCAGCACTGCTAGGCAGTGTCAGTCTAGATGTTGTGCTCAAGTCTCTGAAGTTGCACCTGAAGCCACCACCTTCTGATACAGAGGCAGGAGTGCTATGAGCTATGGTTGACATCAGAAGAATGTCCTTAAGGTTAGTAAGTATGTCCTAATGTCCCCTTAGGGGGCTTGGTAGGGTGGATGCTGAGAGATTGTTTCCACTGGTTGGTGAGTCTAAAACATGGGGACACAGTCTCAGGATAAGGGGCCAATCATTTAGGACTGAGGTATGGAAAAATTACTTCACTCAAAGGGTTGTGAATCTTTGGAATTCTCTAGCCCAAAGGGTTGTGGATGCTCCATCGTTGAATGCGTTTTCGGCTGGCATAGACAGATGTTCGGTCTCTTAGAGAATTATGGGATATGGGGCGCAGGCAGGAAAATGGAGCTGAAGCCCAAGATCAGCCATGATTGTACTGAATGGTGGAGCAGACTCAATAGGTCATATAGTCTACTCCTGCTCCTATTTCTTATGTTCTTACATGACTCTGTGCCAAATTATGTTCGGTAATGCTTCTGTGATGTGGGACGTTTCACTATGTTAAGGGGCTATATAACTGCAAGTTGTCATTGGACTTAAGCGCACATTCCAGAATATTAAAATAAATTACAACCTGCATCATACTCCTTTGACCTAGTGTATTCCGCAGATGATATTTCCATGACCTCAACAGATCAGGAACTGCACAGTTGACTATCTTTGCCAAAATTTTAATATTCACATCTACACTAAGCTTGATATTTACTTAGCTCATTTTAAAATTAATTAAATCAGAATAGCCTTAGTTGAAGGAATTTACCGCATTTATTTGAGGGCAAAATTCTGGGGATGTCTGCTTTTCCAAAAAGCATCAGCACTCCAGTTCTAAGATTAAAGCTTAAGTTAAGAATATACTTACATCTCAATTAGCCATGCCATTCAGCACTTTAAAAAACCCGATCATAACCCCTCTTAACCAGTCAAACCAGATTCAATTCCTCAAATCTCTTCATGTGTATAGGTATTCATTTCCCCAAATTATCCTTGTCATTTTCTCTGAATTACCCCTTAGTGAGTTAACATTGTTTTAAAGCTGTGGTGTCCAAAATGGTTCAGAATATTTCAAACATGACCTTACTCATTATGCTGTACATTGTAATTTTTCACATTTGCTTTGGGGTCGTGGATGACACTGAAAAGAGATGGCAATGTCTCAGTTGTAGATCCATGAAGAACCACCATGAAACTTTGATAGAAACAAAAAGTGCTGAAAGAACTCAGCAGGTCTGGCAGCACCGGTGGAGAGAGGAACAGAGTTAACGTTTCGAGCCCCTATGACTCTTCTTCAGAGCCCAAAACTTTAATCAGTCTCCTATCTTAATTTACTGGTGGATGTGCTTCAAGCATTTTCTGCTTTGAGTGCATTATCCTACATTTCTCCAGAGAACTATGAGATGCTGGCAAGTTACTCATCCATGGGAAAGTCTGAATTTGCCCTCAGCTGATGATGTCAAATGTTCATTTTACAGAGGATATCACTGGGGAACATTCAGGAACTGGAACCATAACTGATATTTGCCCTCCATATTTCAAGAGTGTAGAGGGGCATTGAAGGAAAAGGAAGCATCCCACTGCTGAACGGCTGCCTTAAGGATAAACCTGTCCACCTTTTTTGGCTTGTGACCACCATTCTCCAATCTTTCTAACCATGGCCTCCTATGTTATTGGAACTGAACTTAAATGTCAGGAATGGTGACTCCTTCCAAATGGAATGGAATGCTGTCGTTTATTGCAAGGGGAATGGAATATAAAAGCAGGGATGTTTTGCTACAGTTGTACAGGGCATTGGTGAGACCACATCTAGAGTACCGTGTACGGTTTTTGGTCTCCTTATTTAAGCAAGGATATAAATGCATTAGAAGCAATTCAGAGAAGGTTCACTCAACTGATACCTGGGATTGGGGGGTTTATCGTATGAGGAAAGGTTGGGCAGGTTGGGTCTGTATCCATTGGAATTTAGGAGAATGATTTTATTGAAACATATAAGATCCTGATGGGCTTTGATAGGGTAGATACAGGGAGGATGTTTCCACTTGTGTGAGAGACTAAACCAGGGGACACATTTGAAGAATAAGACGTCTCCTATTTAAGACAGAGATGAGGAAGATTTTTTTCCCTCAGAAGGTTGTGAGTCTTTGGAACTCTCTTCCCCAGAAAGCAGTAGAGGCAGGGTCAATGAATATTTTTAAGGCCGAGTTAGATAGATTCTTGACTAACAAGGGAGTCAAAGGTTACCGGGGATAAGTGGGAATATGAAGTTAAGGGCACAATCAAATCAGTTATGATCCTATTGAATGGTGCAGCAGGCTCGAGGGGTCAAATGGCCTACTTCTATTCCTAGTTCGTATGTTCATAGATGCTCCTTCAGCTCTCTGGTGTGAACATAGCCACAGTCATTCGGACTTTAGGCTGAACTTTACGCCAGCAGAATTTACAGTCCCTCCGTAGGCAATGGAGTTTAGAATGGCTCGCGGCAATTTACATCGCCGTCCGCACCCCGATGGGGCCATAAAATTCCAGCCTTTAGCTGCCTCCCTCATTCTCCTGCTGGCTTCTCCTATTGATATCCTGCTGTTTCCCAATTAATTCCAAAGCCATGTCAGAATCACCACAATTGTGTGGAGGGGGAAACAAAAGCACCCTTCTCACATCCTGATTGAAGCTTGTTAATGTTATGTTCTACACTGACAGCTTAAGTTATACGAACCATATCCACTGGGACATAAAAATGGATAGGATAGGAAACCAGTGCATGAACCCATCCCATTCAATTGCTTTCCAGCTGGCTTAGATTACAATTACCTCATAATTTTTAAAAATTTAACATTGATGTATAATACGCAGAAGCATTAGAGTTTCCTTTGCTTCTCTTTCTCCAAATAAACATTTTAACCGATTTTTTTGTGTGTGTAAAAAGCTGCACAGCTCTGCAAGGTAGTTGATTTACAACATAAGGTAAATTCACTGACCCCGCACTCCTAGTAGGGAACACAAAGGGAGTATGGATTAGAGAATTAATGCAGCAATGTTGCAGCCAATACTCCCTCCAAGAGTAGCTAAAAAGGTGAATTTACCCAATATATACAACCAGGCATGCTGGATATATTTGTACAAGAGCAGGACCTGACCATCTGAGTTTTGCTCATGTAGATTATGATATCATCCTATATGACTCTGACTGAATTACTGTCTTGCAATCCCTGCCAACTCATTATTATTCTCTATCTAATCTCAAACAAGCTGGCAAAATTAGAGATTTTCATCAGTGATATTCAAGAACTTGCAGATTGGTGTCTATTATCTTCTAACCCAGGGTAATATTAACTGAACCAACATTGTCACCTTAACTCAATTGATCATATTCCTCCAGTCCTATGAACTTCCGATCTGTCGACCTTCCTGTAATTCTGGCTTTTTGTGAATCCTTTACTTCCTTCTCCCCACTATTATGGCTGTTCCCTAAGTTGTCTAGGCCTAAACTCTGTTATTCCCACTTTAAATCTCTTTGCTTCTCTTCTCCTTTAAGCTGCTGCTCAAATCTTACCCCCTTAATCAAACATTTAATCACATGTCTGAATGCTTTCTTCTTTGGCTCGGTGTCAATTGTTTGTCTGTTTATAATTGTGTGAAGTACCTTGGTTGCGTTTTGCTACGTTAAGGTGCTAGATAAATTCAAGTTGTTCTGGTTGAGCCAGAAAATTGTAGATTCAAATCCCACACTGAGAGATCAGCACTTTAGTGAGGGAGTACTGCAGTGTTGGAGGTCTTAGGGCAAAATTTGTCTTAGGAAATGGTGCATTACAGGTGAAGGTGAATTGGCCATCAATCTCACACCCCTGTCCAATTTTGGAATCCGGCCAAGCCCAAATGACATTCACAATCCATCGACATTTGGATGAAATGTTAAGCCAAGATCCCACTCGGCACAAAATGAAAGCATTTTACAGTTCATCGTGTTTGAGCCCTCTCCTAGAACAAAGACTGAACATAAGAGATCCTATGGCACTATTGGAAGAAGAGCAGGGAATACAGAATTTCCCAGCCAATATTTATTCCTCGAGCAACGTCATAAAAATACAGATTAACTTGTTCATTCACTCAATGTTTATGAGTCCTCTCTGTGCATGAATTGACTGCTGGATTTGCTGATGTCACAACAGCATGCCTACATTTGAAAAATGGATCAGCTGGCTGTAAAGTACTTTCAGACAATACATTACTGGATGACTATATACAATATATGCCTGTCTGCATATATTGGGTAAATTCACTGTTTTAGCTTTCACAGCAGTGACTGCTCTTGAAGGGAACATCGGCTACAACATTGCCGCACTAATTCTCCAACCGTACTCCCTTTGTTCTTAGCTCCCTACTAGGAGTGCAGATGGGAGGGAATTTACCTTATAATGTAAATCAACGACCTTCTTTCTGGTTCCAGCTGCAACATGCCAGGAGGATATGTGGGTCAGTCACCTACCAATATCGTTCCATAATAAACCACTAGAAGGATCAAGAGAAATGGTCCACTCCTCATCTCCCTTGAATAGTTTGGCTGAGAATGGGAACTTACTGTGTGCAAAATCACAGGCAATTTTTAACACAATATGCTAGGCTACAAAATCTGTTTGTTGTAATCTTGGAGGTGCATTTAAGTAATGGAAATAGCATGCAGCTCTTCAAATAGCATCAATAATCATTCAGTTCAATGGTATTTTGTACTGGACAGAACCATCAGCTACACCTTCTTTATTCTAGCCAAGCAAGCTGACACCGCATGTCTCGGTGGTGGTGGTGGAGGTCAGAGAGGAAGGTGGTGGGAGTTGGTGTTGGGAGGCAGGGGTGAAGGGGAAGAATTGCTATAGTTCCCATGTAGCAGCTTCATAAATGCAAAAAGAGTGTGTTTACAATGTCGTTGCAAATGCCATAATTCTTACCTCCATTAGAGCATCAGCCACTTTTAAAAAGTCATTAGTTTTAGCTGGGGAGGAGTACATTTTAAAACATGTCCATTTGAAAGAAAAATCAATTCCATTCTAATAGTAATTATCTTTCTGGACAGTGCGCCTACTTTGTCTCATGAACAAATGTCTAGTGGAGAGCACAGTGAATCATTAAACAGACCATGCATGGCTTACAATTCACTGCAACCAATGAGAAATGCAAATTAAGGACCATGTACATCCTGCTGTCCTCAAGAATCTTAACAAATACTCCATTCTAAACACTGCTCTCTGCCAGCAGAACTAAAAGCTCATAAACTACTATAGTAAAAATGTCCACATTAGGCAAGCATGCTGTATTTCCTTCATGAAGGATAAATTGATTGCTGGAAAGCAAAGATAGACTTGTGTTCATACAGGGGCTTTCACAACCTCAGGACACCCCAAAGCAGATTGCAGCCAATGAAGGTACTTTTGAAGTTTTGGGCACACTTGTTAGGTAGGAAACAAGGCAGTCAGTAAGTGCACAGCAAGCTCCCACAAAGAGCAATATGAAAACAATCAAATGATCTGTTTTAGTGGTCTTGATTGAAGGGTAAAAGTTGGCAGCAGTACTGAAGAGAGCTCCCCTCTGCCCTTCTCTGAATAGCCTGACCAGAAAGCTAGACCAGACAATATAGGGCAGGGTACTTCTTGGATGGTGTGTGATTACTCTCCCATCTCTTGGCCCCTCTTCGCAATGCATAAGGCTCAGATCAGTAGTGTAAAGGAATACTCACCTGCACGGGTCAGGGAAAAAAAAGCATGAAGCTTGACATCATTCTGAAAAAAGCAGTACGCTTGATTTGCACCCCAGGATTCGCTATCCAACCCTTCTACCATCATTGCACTATGACCTCTATCTACAGCATGCATGGTAGCAACTCATTAACCTTACGTTGCCAGTGACTCCCAGTCCCATGACCTTTACCACTGAGAGGGACAGCATCATCACATCCAAGTTCTCCTCCAAGTCACACGTTATCCTGACTTAGACATTTCTGGTCATTCAGGGTGAAACGAGAAGCCCATTGCGGGAACACCATCCGCACACGGAGAAGGCCCATCATCACCTTCTCAAGGGATGGCTAAATTATCTTAAATTAAAAAAAAATACCTCAGGCTGACTCAGATTCAGGGCATAATTTTGGAAACACTTGAAAGGGTCGGAAGCAACTGTAGAACAAACAGAGGAGTTAATAATTCAGATGGATAAATTTTTGTTAGTGAAGGGTTTCGAGGGATGTGGATCAAAAACAGGTCAAAGGATTTGAGGCACAGGCTCAAGGGGTTGATCGGTCTGCTCCTGTTTTTATATTCCTAACTGTTCTTTCTACAGATATTGGCTGACCAGCTGAGTGTTTTCTGGCATATTTTGCTTTTTAGTGAAGATTATCAGTATCTTGCTTTCTGTGTACATTGACAAATAGGTTTCCTCGAGTGACTGCAGTAGCAAGGGATCTTGCATTAAAAAGCCGTGTCTTCCACTGAGACTTTGACATAGACACAGCTTTCCATTTAATTACCTCCTTATGCCACGAGGTAGCAGTTCAGAGTGGCTGACACTCAACTGAAAATCTTACACTTCAGATCAGTCGACTGTTAACTGGTTGAGCCACCTGAACATTTTCCCTCCCTACCTATGATGACATAATAACCATCTGCTTTAAGCATTCAAAGCAAAAGATCACCCGTTGAGAAAATTGCTACAGGCATAAGCAATTCCTGTGAGGTAAATCATATCCCATGGCAATCTGATTCCACAAAATATCCCATATAAATAGTTGTTGATACAGATCACAAAGGGTCTTGCTGAGTTAGTTGATCATCGCTGAGGTCGCCGTAGTTACATTACATCGGCCTTAGTATATATGAATGTCAGTTGAGGCTCAGTGGTATCACCCCTGCCTTTATTTGGAAGGTTATGGGCTCAGTTCTTGCTGTGCGTGATTTGAGCACAACACTTGCCACTTCAGTGCAGTGCTGAGACAGTATAATGAGGACATTTGGTTGGAAAGTTAATCTGAGGCCACATCTTCCCTCTCAGACAGACGTAAAATAAATCCCACAACATATACTTATGAAGAGCAGGGGAGTTCTCCCTTGTGTCCTGGCTAAAGTCACGGAAAAAGAGATTACCTGGCAGTGTGTGGGACCTTGCTGTGTTCGAATTGACAGCTGTTTCCCACATCACAACAGTCATAACACTTTATTGCCTGTAGTGTTTTGGGGACATTCTGAAGTTGTGAAAGGTGCTATATAAATGCAAATCTTTCTTTACCATCTCTGTTCAGAAATCCCTGTTGGTGGTGCACAAATTAGAATGTCAGCAGAGGTCAGGATTGAACTCATCTGTGACATTGATGAGGACAGCAGTCCTGCAAAACTTCCCTTTTCAAGGAACATTTAACAAAACCTGATGCTGTACGTCATTACGGAGGGTAAATTAAGCTAACTCAGACACCTGGGAATTACAAAATTTAGAGTCAGGCTGCCAAGTATACCAAACCTACCACTTTCAGCAATAACCAGGTCATTCTGGTGCCCTTTCTTTTAATTCATATGATTCACACTCTTAACAACTTTCCCATTTCTGGTTAGCTGCTGATTTGTTTTCAAGAAACTTGCCTTGGCAATTATGAGTGGAATTTTCCTCTTTAATCTGAACATCATTGTTCCACTGCCAGGAGTGAGACTTGTTCTTGCACTTGTTCCTTGCAGCTCTCTAGCCCTGGCTCAAACCAGTCTGTAGAATTTGGTGTGATGTGAAGTACACTTATTTCTTCAAGAGTACCACTGCCAAAATTTAATTTAAGTTTTTTTTTCTTTTGAGCTGTTTTGGAATGAGGACATTCTGGACACTGTTCAAAGTATGCAGCAGTTTGCAATACCAATTTCGAACTTGAGCACCGAGAACCCAGTTGAAAGTTCCCAATGGTGGCTGCTGCATCTCTGGTCCTATGTAACCCTGTGCACTTTAATGGCCAATGTTACCTGTTAATGTTATTCTCCACTGGCTTACCAAATCGTGAAAACAGTTTCTCAAATGTACCAATGACCCATCCTCACAGCAACATTCTTATCACAATTAGTCACAATTGTCACGAGGAGTGGAGCGACACAGGCTGGAGGTTGGTGGCGGGGGGATGGGCGGTGAGGTTGCACCGCACACTTTTGCACCAGAAGAGCAGTTAGACACTGCGTGGTTTCCCCCATCACTTGTGTCCTGTGTTACCCGTCTTGTGCGTCTCCCCCTCTTCCCCTCCACCGCGCCCTCCGCTGTTGCTTGTGTATTGACCCTTGAGGGGGACCGGATGCAGTGAGCAAATCAGAAGTGTGTGACGTGATCAGGATTCAGTTCGGTGCTGTAATGAAGGTGGTTAGGCAGCTTCTGAGCCCCACTCACGGACCTGCCGAAAAACACACATTACACGCGTCACTCGGTGAATTTGGATGTTGTGCAACCATAATTGTTTGTTCTTCTCATTTCAGTTGCACATTCAGTTTCCTGATGCAGCTTCAGGGCAGAGTTATAAAAACAAACATTCTCAATGTTCCCAAGTACGTGTTGCTGCACGCATCCACCCCTAAAGGTCTCTAGTGGGAGCTTGTGGCATGAACATGATGGTTCCAAACCACATTACAGCCAATGAAGTACATTTTTCAAGAGTAGTCACTGTTGTAATATAGGAAATACAGAAGCCATTTTGCACACAGCTAACTCCCATAAATAGCAATAAAGGAAGATGACTGTGGTGAGTGGAGGCAAATCATTTAAGCCCAGGACACTGCTGCAGGGGTTCCTCAGGATCGAGTCCTGGGCCCAACCATCTTCAACTGTTCATCAATGACCTCCATCCATTTTAGGATCAGAAATAGGGATGTTCGTTGATGATTGCAGAGTGTTCAGTACAATTTGCAATTCATCAGATACTGAAGCAGTCTATGCCCAAACGCAGCAAGACCTGAACAACATTCAGGCTTGGGCTAATAAGTGACAAGTAACATTTGCAACACCCAAGTGCCAGGCAATAACCATTCCAACAAGAGAGAATCTAACCATCTCCCCTCGACATTCAACAGCATTACCATCACTGAATTCCCGACCATCAATATTCCAGGGTGGGAATAGCCACCATTGACCAGAAGCTTATTTCACCAGTCATATAAACACTATGCCTACAAAAGCAGATCAAAGACTTGGTAATCTCCAGGCAGTAACCCAGCTCCTGAATCCCACAAGTCAGGAGCATGATGAAATATCATCCACTTGCCTGGAAGAGTGCAGCTCCAACAACACTCAAGAAGCTTGACACCACCCGGTACAAAGCACACCATCTTTAAACGTTCACTCCATTCCGACTGGTGCACAGTGGCAATAGTGTGTACCATCTACAAGATGCACCACAGCAACTCATCAAGGCTTCTTCAACACCAAATTCCAAACATACGACCTATACCATTTAGAAGGACAAGGACAGCAGATAGATGGGAACACCACCAACTAGAAGTTCCCTTCCAAGCCATTCACCATCCTGACTTGGAAATATATCACCATTCCTTCACTGTTGCTGGGTCAAAATCCTGGAACTCCCTCCCTAACAGCACCATGGGTGTACCTACAACATTGAGCAGCAGTGGTGCAAGAAGGCAGCTCACCACTACTCTCTCAAGGTCAACTGTGGATGATTAAAAATGCTGGCCTTATGCATGGCCTAATCCCATGAATTAATTTTAAAAAGTGATAAATCACCAGGTGAATCTGTTTTGGGATGTTGGTTGAGGGATAGCTGATGGCCAGGCCACTTTGGAGAAATCTGTTGTCCTTTGATGTGGCACCAGGGTATCTTTTATATCTCCCTGAGAGGGCAAAAGAGGCCTCCGTTTAGCATTTCAGCTGAAAGTCAACACCTCTGGCAGTGCAGCACTCCCTCAGCATTGCAGTGGAGTGTCATCCTAGCTTATGGGCTCAAGTCTTTGGAGTGGGGTTTGAAATTATGATCTTTTGACTTTGAAATAATAGTGCTACCAACTGAGCCATAGCTGACACTTCTGTGCCTATGTTGATGAGAAGATCACAAACTAGGTTCCAGTTAAGAAGCCATCATTCTGTCCACTTGATCCTTATCTTTCCAAAATACCAACTGTCTTTTCATTACTCGATGGAGCTGTTTCTAAAATAAGCAGCTCTCTGCCGTTCCTCCTGAGAACCTGTGGCAACTATTGGCTACAACCAAAGCATACTTTGGAAATTTGCCCTTTACAGCCCTCAATTAAACTTGTTGGCCTGGGATATCTTCAAACACTTGGTGGTAACTTTAACGTTGCATGATATCAGATCAGCCACCAATCGTACACCCTTCTGTATTTTGTTTCCGCTGGTGGTTGACCTGATACTGCATGATTGCTCAAAGTCATAATTACTGTCACCATTTTGGGTCTAAATTCTTTAATCTGTTAAAATAAAAGAGAAAGACTTGAGTCCTTCATGATCCCAGAACGCCCTGAAGTATTTTACAAGCAGTTAAGTAATACTGAAGTGCCATCACTGTTGTCGCGTAGGAATAATTTAATAAGGATATATATCTCAATAGGATCCCCTTGAAAACATTTCAAGGCTAAGGATCTATCTATCTGCTGCATCTTCTCTAGGTCCCTGATGTCCCTTTTATGTCCCAATAAACTTAAATATGGCGCAGTGATTTCGTTTATATTGTAATCATATCATTGTGTCACTTACTTATGACATGCGATTCTTCTAAGTGGCTTTCACTTCTGAGGAATGGTTTTATAACCAAAATATTAACCAGTCTTTTCTCGTTACAGATGCCGACTGTTGTATTTCTGGCATTTTCGTTTGTTCTTAAATAAATGGCCTGATTTGTTAATTGTTAAAAATCGGAAACATTAGGTGGATAGAAAAGGAACAGAGGCTTATGGAAAGATTTGAAAAACTAGAGGTGAAACAAATTGTGAAGAAACATAACTAGAAATGAATGACTGGAAAGAAAACCTACACATTTCCTAACGTTTTAACCAGATGCAGATTTTTGGAAGCAATTTGTTTCTTTTCATATTGCTTTTAGAATCATGCTGAGAATGAGTTCCACTCCCACTGATACAGTGATAAATCTTCCAGCCTGAATGTTCAGAGGCAGCCTGAAGGCAAAGTGAGGGGCTAACTGTAAGAAACTAGGGACGAGAATTAAAATTGTATGGGAGAAACGCAAACAAAAAGAAATGCACAAAGGTTCATGCAGAATGAAAAGCATTAATGGGAACACAGGAGAGAAAGAGTTCAGAACCACCAGAGTAGCAACAAAAAACATTTTCCCCCTAAGCTGGAAGGATACGATAATATTAGAATATTGTTGGGGAAAGAACAACAATAACAACTAACTCCATTAACTAAAAGAAAGATATAGCATCTTAGGTCATCCCAAAGTGCTTCACAGCCAACAAAATACCTTTGACATGTAGTGACTGTTGTAATGCAGCAAATGAAGCAGTCAGTTTGTGCACAGCAAGTCCCACAAAGAGCAATGTAATAAAGATGAGATAATCTGCTTCAGTGACGGTTGAGGAATAAAAATTGCCTAAGATACCCGGAAGAAATCCGCTTCAGAATAGTGTCAAGGGATTTTTCACGTCCATCTGAGAGGTTAGGCAGGGTCTTGGTTGGACTTCTCATTTGAGAGGCAGCATCTCCAACAGGGCAGCACCAGGGTGCCAGCCTACCTTACATGCTTAGGTTTCTATAATCGGACTTGAATCCACGATCACTCTGACTCAAAGTTGAAAGTCACTGCTAATGTCTTTACTGGAATGAAACCTCACGAGAAGCTTCAGGGCTGTGGGTCAGAACTGAGCTGGACTAGGAAGGATGTTAGCAGGTGCGAAAGGAAATCTGTCATTAATGGCAGAGGGAGGCAGGGAGGGAGAAAGGGAGGGGTAGTGGATAGTAGACCAGAATTTGAGTGGTGTTGATATGTGAAAGGGCACAGAAAAGCTAAGGAGGGTTAATATACCATGGTGACAGTCACATAGGAGACAGAGGCTAGAGATGGGCAGTAGGCTGACAGTATGGAACAGACAACTGTAGGCTTTCAAAAGTGGAGCAACTACATCCATTTTGGAATATGTGTCTGAAGAGAAGTCTATCTGACATGGTTCATATACACAAACCTGAGGTTAAGGGTATTCAGGAAGGGAACAGGGAGTAGAGATATGCCTGAGATCAGCACCAGTGTTTAAAAGGAGGAGTTTTCCTTTTAAAGTGTTTTTTTTCGATGTCTTGTTGACTAAGATCTAAGCAGGAGGAACTGGAATCGGAGCAGGAGAAGTCTAAAGCAGGAAGTGAAAGTGATGTGGGAGGATCCAGCGGCGGCAGTCAGTTATAACATCCATGGTTCCATTCCCGTGTAGGAAAAAAAATGAATAAGTTCACAAAAGCAGCCAAGGTATCTATTTCCAATAATCCCTTCTTAACCTCAATTTGAACGTGTGTCAGACATTCTATTTAAATGTTTGTCAGCCCCTTGGCAGTGATCCTCAACCTGATGCAAAAATAAAGAGGAACCTTTCTTGCCGTGCCAGGTGCAATTATGCCCCCACCCCCAAATATTACTATGCAAGCTATTCAGGCCATGTCAGCCCTGTCAGAAGTTGATGGACAGAGCTGTCAGAACAAGGAATGCTGCCCTACTGTTTCTGTGCAACCAATGTCCTCTTCACCTCTCTACCACATAGAAATGACACCTATAGCAGCACAGAATTCCAGGCTAGAAACATTCTCTGATTCTATGATCCAATATAAGCAGTTCTCCCCCTCTCTATGTGTTTGCAGGTGCGCGTGCACATGTGTGTGTGTGTGTGTGTGTGTGTGTGTGTGTATGACTATGCAAAACCTTAATTATATTTCATGAGGCCAGATTTTCAAAGTGGGTTCGGGAAACCAACACCCGGATGAGTTCTGGGTCCTGGCTCTGCATCTTTAATGCATCACTAATGCAATGTTATTTTTGGATGCAAATGCCCCGGTTGGATGGGAGGTGAGCTCAGCACCCAATTAGGAGGTGACGAGCAGCCCCAGGATGTGGGAGCTGTCTGTCTGACACCAGAGACAAAGGCTGGTGGCAGCCATGTTGGGGGCAGCTGCTGCCTTGGTGTGGAGAGCAGGCAACTCCTCAGAGGGTCGGCAGGGTGAATACTCAGGAATGAGGATGACCGAGCCAAACTAAAATCACGTGCACCTTCCAGCTCAGGTTACCGAGTGCTCCATAAGCTTCACCGCCAAATGGAAATCCTTTTTTCTGTCACTGCACTGAACCTGACTGCTATGTATTTATGTGCACCGGACTGTTCCTGTTCGACCATATCAGATTTAAAAGTTGTGTTCCAAACCACCCCGGCCCCTTAACATGCACCCAAAAGAGCTTAATGGGCCGTTAATTGGTGGCAAGCAGGTTCCCCATCCCCTACCCTCCACCAAAACCTTGGAAAATTTCAGACTATCCCAGAGGTATCGGGAATCGGGGTACTGAGACGCCCACCTGGATGCCGATTTTCAAACTGCACCCGCAATGTGTTGCGACCCCTTTGGCATTTGAAAATCCGAATGAAGATCTTGGCAGATGACACCAGGTTGCTCTCTCAGGCTAATAAACACCGTACAATTGTTGAATAGCATCGTACAATTGTTTTGACTACCAGAATAATATTTCAAAGTTAAAATAAGCCAACAAACAACTTGCTAAAGTACAGTGAAAGCTTTCTACTGCATTCCTTGATATTAGTCATCATGGAGTCATTCCAGGCTTGCTGGTAAGGGTACCGATTGTTAGCTTCATCTGCATTACTAACACATGGATATGTTTGATTTATAGGTCAACTTAAACTGGCAGTCACAGAAGTAGAAAGAGCTGGTCAGCCATAATCCTATTCCACGCAGTTGACCCAAAATGGACAATGCACTTTACATTGTTTAGGCTTAGAAGTACACCTTGGTAAACCCTTGATCTAATTATTTGTCAAAAAAGTCAGTGGGGAACTCACCATCCTGCCCCGGACAGCTGTCCCACGACCATTTCGAGTTCTGAAGAGCATTAATTGAAGGAAGTTGTCCTTATGCCACCCACCCTGATCTGAGGAAGAAGTCACGCCTTCGAGAGCTACCAGTCATCTGATTGGCTGGCAGCTCTCTGGTCCCAGCAGTGCCCACCAGAAGCGGTGGCCATTGCTGGAACCGCATCTAGTCCCAGAAAAGAAAGAACCGGGAGCTGGATGAAAGGAAAGTTAGGGAGTTTTTGGCAGAGCCAGGACAGGTGGTCTGGGTTGGTGGAAGGCTGGGTGAGGAGGGGAGAATGGGATGTGTTATGATCAGGCAAGGATGGGTCAAATGGCTCACTTCTTTTGAATATAACAGCGTTTTTTTCTGAAAAGGATGTACTTGCCAATTCAGTGAGTGTTTCATTGTTCATGCAAAAACAGTGAGTCGGACAGGATTTATTGAGTTTAATGAAAGGAAACATTAGCTTTGTAGTACTTAACCTAGTCTAAGTAAAAATAATAAAATACTCTCCAAGTTTCACGCGCACACACACACACACACACACACTTGAAGTTCGCACGCACACGCATACACACACACACACACACACATGCACACGCAAACACAGCCTTGGTCAAAACATGGACAAAAGAGCTGAACTCCAGAGGTGAGGTGAGAGTGACTCTCCTTGACATCAACTCCTCATTTGACCAAGTGTGGCATCAAGGAGCCCTAGCAAAGCTGGAGTCAATGGGAACCAGGGGGGAAACTCTCCACTGGTTGGAGTCATACCTAGTACAATGGTTGTGGTTGTTGGAGGTCAGTCATCTCAGCTACAGCACATCACTGAAGGAGTTCCTCAGGGTAGTGACCTCGACCCAACGATCTTCAGCTGCTTCATCAATGACCCTTGTTTCATCATAAGGTCAGAAATGGGGATGTTCACTGACGATTGCACAATGTTCAGCATCATTTGCGACTCCTCAGGTACTGAAGCAGTCCATGTCCAAATGCAGCAAGGCCTGGACAATATCCAGACTTGGGCTGACAACTGGCAAGTAACATTTGCGCCACACAAATGCCAGGCAATGACCATCTGCAACAAGAGAGAATCTAACCATCACCCCTTAACATTCAATGGCATTACCATCGCTAGATCCCCCACTATCAACATCCGTGGGGTTACCATTAAGCAGAAACTGAACTGGACTAGCCATATAAATACTGTGGCTACAAGAGCAGGTCAGAGGCCAGGAATCTTGCGACGAGTAACTCACCTCCCAACTCCACAAAGCCTGTCCACTATCTAGAAGGCACAAGTCAGGAGTGTGATGCAATACTCTCCACTTGCCTGGATGAGTGCAGCTCCAACAAAACTCAAGAAGCTTGACACCGCCCAGGAGAAAGCAGCCCGTTTCATTGGCACCCCATCCACAAACATACACTCCCACCACTATCGATGCACAGTGGCAGCAGTGTGCCACAAGATGTGCCGCAGGAACTCACCAAGCTTCCTTAGACAGCATCTTCCAAACCCATGACCACCGCCATCTAGAAGGACAAAGGCAGCAGATAGATGGGAGCAACATCACCTGGAAGTTCCCCTCCAAACCACTCACCATCCTGACTTGGAAATATATCGCCGTTCCTTCACTGTCGCTGGGTCAAAATCCTGGAACTCCCTCCCTAACAGCACTGTGGGTGTACTTACATCATATGGACTGCGGCGGTTCAAGAAGGCAGCTCACCACCACCTTCTCAAGGACAATTAGGGACGGACAATAAATGCCGGCCTAGTCAGCGAAGCCTAGATCTCTTGAATGAATTAAAAATACACACACACCATAAAAAGGCAGTGAGGTCAGGGGTGGTATTTTTTCTATTTGTTCATGAGATGTGGGCATCACTGGCTAGGCCAGCATTTACTGCCCATTCCTAATTGCTTTTGTTCAGAGGGAATTTAAGAGTCCACCACATTGCTGAGGGTCTGGAGTCACATGTAGGCCTTCAGATTTCCTTCCCTAATGGGTATTAGTGAACCAGGTGAGATTTTGCAACAATCAGCAATGGTTTTGTGGTCATCATCAGACTTTTAATTCTCAATTTTTATGGAATTCAAATTTTGCCATCTCCCGTGGTGGGTCCCCAGCGCGTTACCCTGGGTCTCTGAATTACTAGTCCACTGGTAATGCCACTATGCCACCACTTCCAAGCGTAAAGTCACCGGCATAATTTTAAAGGTTGTCCCCTCCGCCCGCCCCCACCCCACCCACCCCACCCCGACCCGGACTGTAAACCCACCTGCGGGGGACAGGAAAATTCTGCCCAAGGAGATATTTGACCAAAACTTGACAAAGGAGTACTTTAAAGGAGGAAAGTGAGGTAGGTAGGTGGATACAGAGAGGGATTTCCAGAACTTAGGGCCTAGGCAGCTGAAGGCATGACTATCAGGGGGACCAACAGTTAAACAAGTGTAGCCAGTGGGGAAGAACTTCAGCTTGTACCCAAAAGAAGCAGCGAGTCAGCGGGCACCAGTCTGTACCACCCCGGAGGCTTGAGCCAAAGTTGGCATTGGGCCTCCTTTGGTCCAATGCAGCCAGCTGCATTTGAGAATCCTGATATAATTCGACAGTTGGGGCCTGATGATTATAGGTCAACTTCAACAGCAAACTGGTAGGTCTTGGAAAGGTGAACCAACTTAACACTGCTTCAAACCAATGAGCTGCTTGCCCAATGCAGCATCAGGCGAGATTGAGCCCCCTCCCTTGTGTTCATCTCATGCACACCCGTTTTTCAGGCATGAAACAGGCAGCCGGGAGCTGAATTCCTCCTCAAGTCAGTTAGTCATAATCCTGCACTAAATGGTTTGTCAAATGTTCCTTAGGATCACTTAGACAGCACCTACAAAACCCACGACCACCACCATCTAGAAGGACAAGGGCAGCAGATAGGTGGGAACACCACCACCTGGAAGTTCCTCTCCAAGTCATTCACCATCCTGACTTGGAAATATATCGCCGTTCCTTCACTGTCGCTGGGTCAAAATCCTGGAGCTCCTTTCCTAACGGCACTGTGGGTGTACCTACACCACATGGACAGCAGCGGCTCACCACCACCTTCTCAAGGGCAATTAAGGATGGGCAATAAATACTGGCCCAGCCAGCGAAGCCCACATCCCATGAATGAATAAAAAAAAAACAACTTTGAATACGGTAACCTCTCGCACTGTTACCTTTAATAACAGTGGTAAAACTCCAACTGGCACCAATTGCCATAAGCAGTATTAAAGGAGAAGGAAAAAACAGGTAAGACACTGTTTGATGAAGCACTTGTCAAAACTGTAACTGTTTTTTCCAGATGCCCGCATCAATATTTCTCCTGTGATTTCAGCTTTCTGCTGTTCCTGTGTGGAAATTCTTACCACGCCCTTGACCAGCATTTGCTACATGGTGCAGTCTCTTCTCAGGACTTCCAGGCACCCGAACCACTTCCCTCAAATTCCACCCAGCTAATATGATGGTGAATTGCATAACATCACAGAAATTATTAAGATGCCTTTTGCACATAGTTCCCATGGATAACACTAATTTTAAACCATTTATTTTTTCCCCCTGAGTGATATAGGGCACACAATGGGAAACTGTGCCTCATCCTGTTTAATAATAAGGACGTTGATTTTGAGACCCATTGACCTCGTGGGCCAAAGGTCACCCTAATTGTTTTCTTTACTGTACCATTGTTTTGGTGTTTTAACTTTGCAAATACCTTATTCCTCTTTGTTTGCTTTTTGATTAAGAGTAGTTTCAATTGTTTGCAAAGATTATGTCATATTTGTATGTGTAATTATTGCAAGCTTCCGAGGGTCACACCACATTAAGTCCAAATCAAACCCTTGATTGACAAAGAGAGGCGACTGAACATTTAGCTGTTAATCACAATTCACTGTGAATTGACTCACATCCTTCAAAGAAAATTTTCTTCCAAGACAGTTTCATGTCTTTGCAGTCACTGCTATTCTGCATGGTTTCACTTGAAACCAGCTGCAATGGGCGCGATGTCATTCATATGTCTGACACCAGATTCCCGAAGCAAATTCTGTACTTGGAACTCAGTCGCGCCAGGAGACCCCCGGGAGGGCAGTGGAAGTGCTTCACAGGTGTCCTCAAAGCACCCCTGAAGAGATCAAACATCCCCACCGGGTCATGGGAGCACCTCGCTTGTGACCAACCAAATGGAGCAGGTTCATTCGGGAAGGCACCCGACGGATCGAGAGATTTCGCCGGGAGAGCGCAGAGGTGAAGTCGAGGCACAGACCTTCAAACAACCCATCTACCTTAAAGCGCCACCTGCCCCACATGTGTCTGCAGATTGTGCATTGGACTTATCAGCCATCTCGGAACTCATCAAACCAGAGTGGAAGCAAGTCTTCCTCTATCCCGAGGGACTGCCTAAGTAGGAAAATACTGCATGTCATTAAGGTGTTACAAATCGGATATGAAAGATCATTAATAAACTCAGTCTGTTGGGCTCACCCACTTATTGAATAGTTTGCTTCCTTGGTTCAGGCAGGATCCTCTTGCTAACATTTTGTTTTAAAACCAATCCCCAAAAGCTTCAATCACAAACTAAAGCAAATGAGAGGGAAGGGAATGGAGGGTTATCCTGCTAGAGTTACTTTAGGAAGGATGAGAGGAGGCTCAGGTGGAGCATGAATGCCAACATGACCTGGTTGGGCCTAATGGCCTGTTTCCATGTTGTATGTTCTATGCCATTCTGTATAATACCTACCCAGTTATGTTTGTTTACAACAAAAACAGAAAATACTGGAAACACTCAACAGATCAGGCAGCATCTGTGGAGAAAGAAACAGGGTTAAAAGTTTCAGGTCGACGATCTTTCATCAGAAAGTTCCACTGAAAGGTCATCAACCTGAAACATTGGACTGAATTTTTCTCGTCCTGAGGAGACAGATTTTGAGGTGGGACTGGGAACAGAGCTACTGATTCCCATGTTGGGGTGGCTTCACAACACAACGCCATCTCCACGTGATCTTGCTGGAGGTCAGTCCTGACCGGCATTGGCTATCCAACTGACAGTGGCAGGCAGCCAGTTTTGCTCATCTGAGTCTCCGTTTGGGGGGTAAAATGGTGATGCCACTGAGATCTTCTCAATGGTGGATGGGCTCCGCACTGAGGCCATTGCCTGTAGGCAGCCTCCCGATGGCAAGCTGAGGAGCCATCAATGTCTCCTTTAAACCTCCACCACCCAGAGCCGCAGGTGCCAGAGGGCTATGTCTGTGGCCACATGCCATTCTCTGAAGGTGCCCCCCCTAACAATGGTGGCCTGACAGCTGTGGTCACACTTATATTTTTACAATTTCATAGTTCTTCCGAGAGCGGTTCCACCTTGAGGCACCCTCTCGATCCCCTGCTTGCCTTAGCAGTGCCCACCTCTCCCAGTGGGGCTGCTGGCTGGCATGGCTGTGAGCCCTCTTAATGGGCCTGCTGGTTCCATGGTCCACTCACTGGCCTTAACTGACTGTGTCCAATATCCCACCGCGGCTATTTCCAGACTCCCAGTCCAGAATAGAGGATGATGTCAGGATTGCGACCCAACCGAGAAATCGAGCCATTAACTCTGTTTCTCTCTCCGTAAATGCTTCCAGGCCTGCTGAGTATTTCCAGCATTATCTGTTTTTATTACAAATTTCTAGCATCTGCAGTATTTTGGTTGTTTGGAGGTAGTTAACTGACAGAGGCATTAACACAGCGTGTGAGCCACAGATCCCCTACTGCAGTGGGAGAAGAATCTCAATCTTAATCTTGACCTACACCAATCAATGTAATGGAATTTAAACTGAAGGGTAATATATAGCTTCTTTAAAAAGTTAAGACCCACACTCCACTGATAAGAAACACCTCTCTTCAAAATACCATATTTGTTCATGATGTCTGCTTAAAAAAACTTTTCTGATCTAACAGACTAGCAATGTGACATTCTCCTCTTTCCTCATGGCAATTTATGGTTATAGTATTTAATAATGATAAATCCAGCTTACTTTTTCCTGTATGATCTTAATTGCCTCCCTTGCACTTCACCCCTTATTACACATTAGTCAGGTGATGATGTATTTTAAGCAGTTCCCTTATGTGCTGGGTTTTTTAAGGCACCATGGAGATTGCTGAATTCATAGTTGACCGAGGAAAAGGATTAAAAATTTATTTTTGCTCTGAGCAGTTATCTCATGAACGTTGTTGTAACTTTTCAACAGCAACATCAGAAAAGGATCTGCACTATATATATTTATATCTGCTGGTAAAACAGTACCATTGGGTCACCTGGAATTCATTATATGAGCTGCCAAAGATTAACATGAGCTACTGCTCCCTAGCAATGCTGGCCACAGACCCCTGGAGGAAAGCAATCACTTTGGCTGGGTTATGTGACTATGAAAGGAAACCACCACTGTGACCACAGACCTGAAACAGAGCTGCCTGGATCCCGTGAGAGCTCTAAAAGGAGCTTAGCCTTGCAATAGAGGGCGTGGAGCAAGAGTGTCTGTGAAGCTGGGGAGATTTGAGGAAGAGGGAAGGCTCATGTTGCAACAGAGGTTAGGAGTAGATTTTCAGAGTTGCCACCCAGACGCTAAGCCTAGGATAGACATTCTTCTGGGAATGAGAGGAACGTATCTCCCTCCTGTCTGCAATTCTTTACATTAGTTTCAATGAAAGAAGGAAATCACAGCTGATGCTCTGTAAGGGGTGTGCTAGCCTTCTGCCTGTGAAATTTTCCATTCTATCCTCCCTCCAGCAGACTCTAGACTTCACAATGAAGGTTAAAGACAAAACTCTACCCCAGTAAGTACAGGTGCTGATTATATCCACAAAGGAAAGGTTCACACTTATTTAAAAGACTTTTTTTTTTCATTCTTGAGCTTTGACCCTCTGCAGCTCAGTCTTATTAAACCTCCTGATGTTCCCAGCATCTCAGTGGCCCCAGGGCTGGTTCAGTCCAGGCAGGGCTGTCTTTACGTCAGGAGATATTAGTTCAAACCTCATTCTAGAAGTCTGGTCCTAATAGAAGCCAACACTTCAGTGCACTAGTCAGAAGATGCTACAACAGAAGAACCTCAGAAGCTGAAATAGACCATTCAGCCCCTCTGGCCTACTCTGCCATCCAATAAGATCAAGGCTGATTTTTCTCCCTCAGCTACACCTTCCTTTCAACAGCTTTAAATTGGTGACAGTTTCCTGGAACAATATGTTTTAGATCCAACTAGGGATAAAACTCTTTTAGATCTTGTATAGTGTAATGAACCAGGGCTAATTAGTAATCTCAGAGCAATAAACTAAAAAATATGGTGGTAAGTAAAAATTGAGAAACATTTAAAGAAGTGATTCAAAATTTTCAATCAAAATGTGTTCCATTCAAAAAGAAAAACTTAGTAAGAAGGATCCATTTGCCCTTTATAAGGGAAGTTAATGATAGTATTAGATTAAAAAGAAGTTTATAATGCTGCAAAGAATGGCAGTAAGCCTGGAGATTAGGAGTATTTTACAAACAAGCAAAAGGTGACAAAAATGTTGATAAAAACAGACAAAATAGAATTAGAGTAAACTAGCCAGGAAGAAAAAAACTAAAAAAAGCCTCTAGGAGCTTTTACACGTATATAAAAAGGAGGAGAGTAGCTAAAGTAAATGTTGGTCCTTTTAAGGCAGAGACGGGATAAATGATCAAAGGGATTGAGGGAATGGCAGAAACATTGGACAAATACTTTATCCCTGTCTTCACAGTAGAGGATACAAATTACATATTGGAAATAGAGGGCAACCAACGGACAAATGAGAGTGAGGAACTTACTTTAATAGCTGGAGACAGTGGCACAGCGGTAATGTCACTGGACCAGTAAGGCCAGGTTAATGGGTATAGGTTCAAATCTCAACACAGCAGCTGGTAGAATTTAAATTCAATCAATAAATCTGGAATTGAAAGCTAGTCTCAGTAATGGCAACCATGAAGATATCATTGATTTTTGTTAAAAACATCTGGTTCACTAATGTCCTTTAGGGAAGTAAATGTGCCATCCTTACCTGGTCTGGCCTGCATGTGGCTCTAGACCCAGAGCAACGTGGTTGACTCTTAACTTCCCTCTGAAATGCCTTAGAAGGCCACTCAGTTCAAGGGTAATTAGGGATGGGCAACAAATGCAGTGATGCCCACATTCCATGAAAGGATAAAGGAAAAAAAAAACAGCAGACAAAAAGTATTAAGAGAAACTTATGCGACTAAAAGCTTACAAATCTCTATGACCTGATGGTCTACATCCAATGGTTCTAAAGGAGGTAGCAGCAGAGGTAACGGATGCAATGGTTATGATTTTCCAAAATTCCTTAGATTCTGAAGGTTGGAAGTTAGCAAATGTAACTGTTACTATTCAAGAAAAGTGGGAGGGAGAAAAGAGGCAACTACTGGCTAGTTAGACTGACATCAGTCATTGGGAAAATGTTGCAATCTATTACTAAGGAAATCTTAGCAATATCTTTGAAAATCATAGTGTGACCAGACAGAGTCAGTAAGGGAAATCGTTTTTGACAAATGTACTGGAGATTTTTTAGAGTGCAACTAATGGGCCAGGCTTTTATAGTTGGCATGCAGGGGTGGGCCCAACATGCTGACATGTAAAATGACATGCGCTTTCTTCGGGCGCGTATCTCAACGTCATCGGGCTGTCTCGCGATGTTTCATTCGGCGGGCGCACACCGGAGTCGGCTGCACGCCCACCGATAACTAAAAGGCCTATTAAGGCCATTAAGGAACTAATTAATTTCAAATTTACGCTGCCCGTCCAACCTAACGGTTGGCGGGCAGGCGAAAAGGCCAAGCGGCCTTTACATTTTTTAGGAAACCTCATCCCACGAGCAGGATGAGGTTTCCTAAAGCTTTCACAAATTGAATAAAAACTTTTTATGGGAAATAAAAACATGTCCCATCTCATGTGACAGAGGGGACACGTTTCATTAAATTTTTATTGCATGTATTTATTTTTTTCAAAAGCACTTCAATCTCCCTGAGTCAGCTCCATGCCTTAATTATCCTGCCCATTTAAAATGGCGGTATGGAGCTGATCGCGAGCGGCGGTCCCCCAGCTGCTGCCACCCAGCTCGCCCGAGACGGGAAAAATTCAGGCCATGGTGTAGATAAAGGGGAATTAATAGATGTAGTGTACTTGGATTTCCAAATGGCATTCAATAAGGTGCCACACTAAAGGTTCAAATGGAAGGTAAGGCTCATGGAGTTGGGGTAACATATTAGCACGGGTGGAAGATTGGTTAATAGATAGGAAGCAGAAAGTAGGGATAAACACGGCATTTTGAAGTTTACAATTTTGGGCAATCAGTGAAGCAATGCAGGAAATAATTGAGGCTGCAAAGGTGTGGTTTTTGAGGCAAATAAGGAAGATATCTTGGACAAGTGACACTACCAATAAAGAGGTGGCAGTAAAACCTGGAATCAAAGAACTCGACTGACCAAGATCAGGAAGAGACAGTTGGAATTTCTTGCGCACGTAAAATCATGACTTAGAAAGTCTGATGCTGATGGGAAAGATCGATGGTAAAAGAGATCGAGGTAGACAAAGAACAATCTTCTGAAAGCGCCTCACAAACTGGATGAATGCACCACCAATGAAGATGATCCACGCCTCAAGAGTAAAGTTAACATGGAGGTCCATGGTCACCAACGTCCTCTTAGGGCATAGTACCTGAAAAGAGAGAGATTACCGTCTCAAAGAGACCGAGTGTAATGCATCCAAGTTTGCTGATGATACAAAGCTAGGTAGGAATGCAAAGCTGTGAGGAGGACAGAAAGAGATGCAAAGAGATAGGCAGGCTAAATGAATGGGCAACAAGCTGGCAGATGGAGTGTAGGGAATAGTGAGTTAAGCACTTTGGTAGTAAAAATGGAAAAACAGAATATTTTTTAAAGGCATGAAAATGTCTAAATGTTCAGAGGGACCTGGGTGTTCTCCTACAATGAAAACAGTAAGTTAGCATGTAGGTACAGAAAGCAATTAGGAAGGCAATTGGCATGTTGGCTTTTATTGCATAGGGATTAGAGTACAAGAATAAAAAAAGGCTTGCTAAATTGTAGACAGTGTGAGATCACACCTGAAGTACTGGGCACAGTTTTGGCCTCCATATCTAAGCAAGTGTAAGGAAAGGGTTAGTGGATTGGCTACGATTTCAGAGCAGTGTTCGTTATGTGGAAACCGGATAAGTGCAAAACTTGCTAATTATGTCAATATTTGTTCAATGGAGTGAGACTGCTGAATTGAATAGAACAATTGAATAAAACTGTTAATCAGAGCAAACTGGTTTGAATCAGTGGAAGCTGAGTAAAATGAAACATGTAGTCATACTCGGACAGACCATAAGACCATAAGACATAGGAGCAGAAATTAGGCCATTCAGCCCATCGAGTCTGCTCCGCCATTCAATCATGGCTGATAAGTTTCTCAACCACATTCTCCCGCCTTCTCCCCGTAACCTTTGATCCCCTTACCAATCAAAAACCTATCTATCTCCATCTTAAATACACTCATTGACCTGGCCTCCACAGCATTCTGTGGCAACGAATTCCATAGATTCACCACTCTCTGGCTAAAGAAGTTTCTCCTCATCTCTGTTCTAAAAGGTCTTCCCTTTACTCTGAGGCTATGCACTCGGGTCCTAGTCTCTCCTACTAATGGAAACATCTTCCCCACGTCCACTCTATCCAGGCCTTTCAGTATTCTGTAAATTTCAATCAGATCCCCCCTCATCCTTCTAAACTCCATCGAGTATAGACCCAGAGTCCTCAAACGTCCCTCATATGTTAAGCCTTTCATTCCTGGGATCATTCTCGTGAACCTCCTCTGGACCCTCTCCAGGGCCAGAACATCCTTCCTAAGATACGGGGCCCAAAATTGCTCATAATATTCTAAATGTGGTCTGACCAGAGCCTTGTAAAGCCTCAGCAGCACATCCCTGCTTTTATATTCTAGTCCTCTCTAAATAAATGCCAACATTGCATTTGCCTTCCTAACTACCGACTCAACCTGCAAGTTAACCTTAAGAGAATCCTGGACTAGGACTCCCAAGTCCCTTTGCACTTCAGATTTCTGAATTCTCTCCCCATTTAGAAAATAGTCTATGCCTCTATTCTTCCTACCACAGTGCATGACCTCACACTTGCCCACGTTGTATTCCATCTGCCACTTCTTTGCCCATTCTCCTAACCTGTCCAAATCCTTCTGCAGCCTACCCGCCTCCTCAATACTACCTGTCCCTCCACCTATCTTTGTATCATCTGCAAATTTAGCCAGGATGCCCTCAGTTCCTTCATCTAGATCATTAATGTATAAAGTGAAAAGTTGTGGTCCCAACACTGACCTCTGCGGAACTCCACTAGTCACCCGCCGCCATCCTGAGAAGGACCCGCTTACCCCCACTCTCTGCCTCCTGCCAGACAGCCAATCTTCTATCCATGCTAGTACCTTGCCTCTAACACCACGGGCTCTTATCTTACTGAGCAGTCTCCTGTACGGCACCTTGTCAAAGGCCTTCTGGAAGTCCAAGTAGATAACATCCATTGGCTCTCCTTTGTCTAACCTACTCATTACCTCCTCAAAGAATTCTAACAGATTTCTCAGGCATGACCTCCCCTTGATGAAACCATGCTGACTTTGTCCTATTTTACAATGCACTTCCAAGTTCTTTGAAATCTTATTCTTAATAATGGACTCTAAAATCTTACCAACGACTGAGGTCAGGCTAATTGGCCTGTAATTTCCCATCTTTTTCCACACTCCTTTCTTAAACAGGGGTGTTACATTAGTGATTTTCCAGTACTCTGGGACCCTCCCTGACTTGATTGATTCCTGAAAGATCACCACTAACGCCTCCACTATCTCTTCAGCTATCTGCTTCAGAACTCTGGGGTGTAATCTATCTGGTCCAGGTGATTTATCCACCTTTAGACCTTTCAGTTTTCCTAGCACCTTCTCCTTGGTAATGGCCACCATACTCACCTCTGCCCCCCGACTCTCTTGAACTTTGGGGATGTTATTCATGTCTTCCACCGTGAAGACTGACGCAAAGTATCTATTCAGTTCCTCCGCCATTTCTTTGTTCCCCACTACTACTTCTCCAGTATCATTTTCCAGTGGCCCAATGTCTACTTTTGCCTCTCTCTTACCTTTTATATATCTAAAAAAACTCTTGCAATCTTCTTTTATATTACTGGCTAGTTTACCCTCATATTTAATCTTTTCCCTCATTTCTTTTTTAGTTGTCCTCTGTTGGTCTTTGTAGGCTTCCCAATCCCCTGGTTTCCTACTGCTCTTTGCCGCATTATATACTTTCTCTTTAGCTTTTATGCTGTCCCTGACTTCCCTTGTCAGCCATGGTTGCCTCGTCCTCCCTTTAGTATGCTTCTTCTTCCTAGGGATGAATTTTTGCTGTGTCTCCCAAGTTACTCCCAGAAACTCCTGCCATTGCTGTTCCACTGTCTTTCCTGCTAGGTTCATCTCCCAGTCAATTCTGGCCAGCTCCTTCCTCATGCCTCTGTAGTTGCCTTTATTCAACTATAATACTGTTACATCTGATTCCAGCTTTTTCCTTTCAAATTGCAGGGTAAATTCTATCATATTATGGTCACTTCCTCCTAAGGGTTCCTTCACCTTAAGCTCCCTTATCAAATCTGCCTCATTACACATCACTAAATTTAGAATTGCCTGTTCCCTAGTGGGCTCCACCACAAGCTGCTCCAAAAAGCCATCTCGTAGACATTCCACAAATTCCTTTTCTTGGGATCCACTACCAACCTGATTTTCCCAGTCTAGCTGCATATTGAAATCCCCCATGATCACTGTAACCTTGCCTTTCTTACATGCCTTTTCTATCTCCTGGTGTACCTTGTGCCCCACATCCTGACCACTGTTCAGAGGCCTGTATATAACTCCCATTATGGTTTTTTTACCTTTGCGGCTCCTCAACTCTACCCACACAGATTCTACATCATCTGACCCTACGTCATTTCTTGCTATCGATTTAATTTCATTTCTTACTAACAAAGCAACCCCACCCCCTCTGCCAACCTGCCTATCTTTTCGATAGGATGTATATCCTTGGATATTTAGCTCCCAGTCCTGATCCCCTTGCAGCCATGTCTCTGTGATGCCCACCACATCATACCTGCCAATTTCAATCTGCGCCACAAGCTCATTTACCTTATTTCGTATACGACGTGCATTCAGATACAACACCTTCAGTCCTGTATTTCCCGTCCCCTTTCTCATTGTCGTCCCTTTATCTGATGTGCTTGAAGTTAGATTCCTAGCCCTTTCCAAACTCTCTGTCCTATTTTGTGTTCTGGAGACTTTAATAGCCTCTCCTGGGCTCTCCTTTCTTTTCAGTTTTTTCATCATTTTCCATGAAGTTGAATCCACCCCCCCTACACGCTAACCTGCTGCTTTGTTTCCCATTAGTCATACTTCTTGGAGTTTTACCCTTCCCTCCACCCCCCCCACTTTCTAGTTTAAAGTCCTGTTGACCACCCTATTTACCCTTTTCGCTAGAACATTGGTCCCAGATCGGTTCAGGTGGAGACCGTCCCAACGGTACAGATCCCTCCTGTTCCAATACTGATGCCAGTACCCCACAAAATGGAACCCCTCTTTCCCGCACCACTCCTTTAGCCACATGTTTACTTCCCTTATTCTCGAGTCCCTATGCCAATTTGCACATGGCTCGGGTAATAATCCGGAGATTATAACCCTTGAGGACCTGTTCTTTAATTTAGTTCCTAGTTCCTGATAATCCCCAAACAAGTCCTCTTTCCTAGTCTTACCTATGTTATTTGTCCCGACGTGGACCACAACAACTGGATCCTCCCCCTCCCTCTCCAATATCCTTTCAAGCCGGTCAGAGATGTCCCTCACCCTGGCACCGGGCAGGCAACATACCATGCGGGACTCTTGATCCTGCTTACAAAGGATGCTATCAATTCCCCTAATTATAGAATCCCCTACAACTACCACTTGTCTTTTTGCTCCCCCCTCTTGAATGGCCTCCTGTGCCACGGTGCCATGGTCAGCTGGCTCATCCTCCCTACAGCCCTGTTCCTCATCCACACAGGGAGCAAGTACCTCATACCTGTTGGACAATGTCAAGAGCTGAGGCTCCTCTGTTCCTGAACACAGGATCCCTCTACCTGCCTCACTTGCAGTCACACCCTGCTGACCCTGACCCTTGACCGAACTTGAGGTACTTAATCTACCGGGTGTGACCGCCTCCTGAAACAAAGCGTTCAGGTAACTCTCTCCCTCCCGGATGTGCCGCAGCGTCTGGAGCTCGGACTCCAGCTCATCAATTCTGAGCCGGAGTTCCTCCAGCAACCAACACTTGGTGCAGATGTGGTCACTGCGGCTCGCAATGGGATCTGCCAGCTCCCACATCATACAGCTACAGCACATCACCTGCCCAGCCATCTTGACTTAGATAATTAATTTATTAATTAGCTTTGCAGTTTTTTTTTCAAATTTGGTGCAGATTTCCTACCAACCAATCAGGTCACAGCTTTCCTGTGATGTCACTTTTTTCAGTTTTGGCTTCAGTTACTCTGTGCCCCGAGGTCACCACTCTGGTGAAAAAGTCCTTACATGGTTAGGTCAACAGAAGACAGCTTGGGAATATGCTAACCAGCCAACAGCCGATAAGCACCCAACCAACCAATCCGCATCGATAAGAGGGTTGTGCATGAGCTCTTTCAAAATCTAAGTTCTTTATATGAATCCTGAAAAGAGACCCACACAGGAGCGCTCAAGGAGAAAGACAAAAGATACTTATCAGTGGGGAAGTGCTCAAAGAAAGAAGGAAGAAAAAATGTGTCAATGGGAACAGCCGCAGTGAACCAAGCAGGAAGATCTCATCAAAGTTCACTCCTAAGCAACCTACAGTCATCTCAGATTGACCAGCTGAGGGATAACTGTATGATTTAATTGAAAATGTTTTGTTTAACATTCTCAATAAAGGCATTGGATTTAGTGCGAGATTGTGTCAATTGTAATTCTTGGTCTTCGAATTTAAGGAAGGGGTAAAATCACCCCTGAAGAATATATTTGCCATTGGAAGTGGTTCACTACATTGGTTCATTGGAGGGGAGGGTTGCCCTTTGATGAGAGACTGAGTGAACTGAGCACTCTTTGGAGTTTGGAAGAATAAGTGATGATCTCACTGAAACATTTAAGATTCTGAAGGGGCTTGAGAAGTAGACACTGAGAAGTTGTTGCCCTTTGCTGGGGAATCTAGAACATGGGGGCACAGCCTCAGGATAAGGGATCAATCGTTTAGCACTGAGAAGGGGAGACATTTCTTCACAGAGGGTTGTGAATCTTTGCAATCGTCTATCCCATAGGATTGTGGATGCTCTATCATTGAGTATATTGAATGCTGCTATAGAACGATGTTTGATCTCAGGGAATCAAGAGATATGGGAGGCAGACGGGCAAGTGAAATTGAGGCAGAAGATCAGCCATGATCATATTGAATGGCTGGCAGGCTCGAGAAGCTGTATAGTTTACTCTCTTGTTCCTATTTCTTATGTTCTTAGGTTCCCTTGATTCCTTGATATCCCAAAAGAAAACTGTCTATCTCTGTCTCAAATATACTCAATGACAGAGTATCAACAGCTCTCTTTGGGTAGAGAATTCCAAAGGTTCACAATGGTTTGAGTGATGAAGCTTCTCCTCGTTACTCCTAACTAGCTGATCCTTTATTCTGAGACCATGATCCCCCACTCTAGATTCTTCAGTCAGTGGCAACATCCTCCATCCCACCAGTTACCCTGTCAAGCCCCTTAAGAATTTATATGTCTCAATGTTTCTGAACTGTAAGCAACGTAGGCCTAGTCTACTCAATAGAGTAATTCCCAGTCTGCTGAACCATTCCTTTGGTAAGGGGGACCAAAGTGTTCACAGTACTTCACAATCATTCATGTGATGTGGGCATCACTGGCTAGGCCAGCATTTATTGCCCTTGTTCAGAGGGCAGTTAAGGGTCAACCACATCGCTGTGAGTCACATGTAGGCCAGCAGATTTCCTTCTCTGAAGGGCATTAGTGAACCAGATGGGTTTTTACAACAATTGACAGTGTTTTCATGATCATCAGCAGACTTTAATTCCAGAATTTTACTGAATTCAAATTTCACCATCTGCTGTGGTGGGATTTGAGCCCAGGCCCCAGCGCATTACCCTGAATTGTTGGACTACCAGTCCAGTGACAAAACCTCCACCACCTCCTCACTGAGCTCACTAAGGCTCTCTACAATTGCAGTAAGACTTCCCAAGGTCCTTGTTGACTCTTCCTGTGGCTTAGTTGGATGTTAAAGTCTCTGCGGTGCTATTCAAAGTAGAGCAGCAATCAACAGTTCCCTAGGCATAAAGAAAAGCAGATTAACTACTCATTGATATCTGATTGCACTTTGTGCAATATTGCTGTGTGTGAAATGCCTACCACACTTGCCTTGAACATCAACCTTTGAAAGTAACTCATTGCCTGTTTAAGTGAAAATCTTTCTATCTCTCTATTTGGCCTTCGTGGGGAACACAGAATTTGTTCCCATTTTTGTTTACTATTTCATCAGACTCAGAATTTGAGGTTAGTACGATGCTCAAATCTATATCCACAAGATTGTAACTCTCTCAGTTCAGGCCTGAATGATTTCTCCTTCACATCATTCACATCTCTGCTGCCCTTCCCCCCTTATATGTCTCTATTTAAAATCTGTCTTTTTAACCCCAGCCTAAGTTTTACCTCTTCTCGTCCAACTACAATCACAGGCAAAACATCCATGTTCTTTTTCATACAAGGTGAGAGCAAATGCCATCCAGTGGCAGGAGGCAAGATTACACCCAAGGCAGTACAAGTGATGCCAAATAAAATTTAACATGGCCCAAACCCCAAGTCCACCGTATACCTGATTCTATTCTCAAGGGTAAGGTGCCATACAAATAGAATGGGGCTAAAAATTAACCAAAATATCTAATCAGTGAGTGAGAACTTTATTACATAAACCTTGAGCCAATGCCAACATTAGAGTGGTCGCATCGTAAATTGAAATTGTTGGAAATACTCAGCAGGTCAGGCAGCATCTGAGCGCACATACCCACAAAGTGCTTGCTTCCATCAGTACAGATATTAAAATGAGAATGGCACAGAGATTAGCATTTGCCCTGTGCATGGATGACAAATCCCCCTTGACAAATTTGTTCCATATTCCACTTCCTCATAACGTAAAGGAGAAAACACAAGGGCCTGAACTGGTGGAGTTACAATCTTGTGGATAAAAGATTTGAGCGTCGTGTTAACTGTAAATTCTGAGTCTGATCGAAAGGAAAACAATAACAGGAACAAATACTGTGTTCCCGTGAAGGCCAAATTAAGAGATAGAAAGCTTTTCACTAAAATGCACAATGAATTATTTTCAAAAGTTAAAAACAAAAAACTACTGCGGATGCTGGAAATCCAAAACAAAAACAGAATTACCTGGAAAAACTCAGCAGGTCTGGCAGCATCGGCGGAGAAGAAAAGAGTTGACGTTTCGAGTCCTCATGACCCTTCAGCTTGTTGTTCAAATGTAGGCTGCATATCATAGAGTTGCTGCAGTCAGAGACACTGGGCCTGAAAATCCATGAGACTGGCAGAGGCACTGGGCATTCCACTCGTCAGTGACCTCCAATACTGATCCTGATGGAGTATTTGGGCTAACTGGGGAGAGTCCTTATTTGCAAGGCCACAATGATGCCCGCCTGCCTGGTGCCCACCACCAGACCCTAGGCATAGACTCCAGGGCATCTCTCTTTGGGGAAAGGAACAAGATATTTTTAAAAGATGGATAATCTTACCACTATATATATGTTGTGGGTACTGGGCCTTATCATTGCCACAACTGGAGCCCACTTAGGTCATTACTTTCATTTCATTGTCGGTAACAACCTCCAGTCAAATGTATAAAATTCATGGAGGGCTTGATGGGCTAGACGCTGAGAGGCAATTTCCCCTGGCTGGAAAGTATAGAATTAGGGGTCTCAACTACTTGTGCCCTAGTGCTTGGGCGGAAGTTCCTGGCCAGCACAGACATCAGAGGATGTAGGCTGAACACTCGCTGTGCTCACTAAACACACATTATAAACGAGACAGCCACGGTCTGTATAACTACCAGGGAACAGACAAATTTCATTCTATCAGACAGAAAAATAGTTGACAACACACCTTTAAGCAATTTCCTTTTTAAGAGTCTTGCCCGCTCCCTGGTAAAGCAATCGTGAAACAAGTCCAAACATGAATAAGTTCTATACTATTTAATTCTCAGTTTTACTTTTCTTATAAATTGTGCTGTATGACAGGCAATAATATTTATAAAGCATTGTCAGGTACTGCATTACCAGTTAGTTTTCCTAAGTTTATTCTTGGGATAGGGGCAACATTGTTATGGCTGCAAGGTTTGCCCAGCTCAATCAGCCCTGAGAGACTTACATTATTGTAGCACCCATGTTCCACATAATGTTAAGCAGAGAATTACAGGACAATGATTGAACGCTGGAGTATGTTCAAGCCGGGGTGCTGTGAGACTTAACTTGCCGCTGTGTTTTCTACAATGCAATAGTGGCTACAATTCAAGAGTTCTAGCTCTTCATTGGCTGTAAAGTGCTTTAAGCTGTCCTTAAGTCATGAAAGGCACAATAAAGCTTTTCCTTTTGGAGGGGAGCCTGCTGGTGGTGGTAGTCGGTCATGTTATGACACTTTTCCCCTCATCTCTTCCATTGGCCTGGCACCTCTTGCCAGGATTGCTGCATTGCCATCTGGTGAATAATGCTCAAGTGCTGACAGTGTACAGAAATGATTCAAATTAACTCACTTATGTTATACTATAAGAACCTCTTTTGGTCTCTCAGGCTGGCCAGCACCCAATATGGGGCAGATTCACATTACCGGCCCCTGTGAGTTGCAATAATGTAACTATAGTTATATCTGACTACCAAATGTAAATCCTATTCTGACACCAGTAATGAGATCTTCTAAACACTTATAATTAAGGGATAAGGCATGAGATGTATAAAGGCAACTCGGTAAAGATTTCCTCACTATATAAACTATAGTTTTGGCCATAAATGGATTTAATTTCTTCTGTGCACCCTTTCTAGCACAAGTTAATACAACCCTGTTATGGATTTGCACCCATTGCATTAATGCAGTCCTGGATCCATTTGTTTCAATGGAATTGATTGATTTAATGTACTCAAACAGTGAGCTCCAAACTGGGGTCTGAGGGCCCCTCAAGGGGTGAAATAATCTTAAGAGTAAGATGGAAAGGAAAGGATTTTGCAAAGCAACTGGGGTGTTTCACCGAAATCACTTTATCTGCATTATCCACAGAAATGACTACAGGAAGTGGCCCAGAATAAGTGAATGAGTGGAGGCAGAGGAGGGTTGGTGCGCAATGGGATCGATGTTGGGCCACCACATGTGAAGAGGGGAGTGCACATGGTGGAGTGCTGAGAGGAGCACGAAGGCTTACAATATAAATACTATCTAGTTGTCTCTTGATTTCTGCTGACCTTGTATTGGTCACTGGAACAGATATGACTGAACGGGTTTAAAGTACCAGTGAGCACATATAGATAGGCTACTAAATTTCCCAGCTACTGCATCTATCAAATATTTTCACTGATACTATAGTATAATTTAAATGGAGTTGTCCATAATTACTAATCCATTTGAAAAGGGATGCATTAGCCAAAAAGATTGACAACAACTGAGCCAGCAATAGGATCACAAAGGATTAAGTTAAACCCACGCAAGTTCTGCTTAATATTCAATTTTTTTTTTTGTTGGCTTGGTGATATGGTCTATTTATAATTAGATGTCACACCTTCAGCTTTAGAGATCTGATGTAGGCCATGAACCATGTGACCATGAACTCCTAGCAGGTCCATCACTACAGTTATGCAGTGACGAGATGGCAGTCCAATGTGGATTTCAATTCATTTTTGCAGTTCCTAACTTTAAGTTAAGCTTTGCTTTTCATTCCTAGATCATCAAGAATAAAACATGCAACACTTTAGTCCTGGCCTGAAAGCACCATTCCAAGTCAGCAATTGAGATTTTTCATGAGGTGTTAAGTGATGATCAAAAAACTTCAACACTCAAACTTAACACCCCTTAGTCATTATTGTGTTTGCCTGGCTTTAATCTACAGACAGTAAGGAATACAGGAAGATATTTTCTCATGTAGCCTCAGTGTTAATGACATTGAAAATGAACATTTCTGGTGTTTTTCATTTCTGACATTCGAAAAGGATGCAATTATAGCTTTGCCCGAAGTAAAAGTTGGGGGAAAAAAATCATCTAGCTCCATTAATGGCACTGCAAACACATCAGAAAATCTTTCCTCTACGCTTTGTGAGATTTTAGATCAAAAATATTGGCCCTGAAAATCCACACTCCACAGTGGACCCATGACTATTCTGAGGGAAGGTTGGAGGATTTTGGAGGTAAGATGCAAATGTGCTTCTGCAATGGAAGTGGGAAACATTTAAGAGATTTCAGGTTAGGTCCAAGGCCCGAAAAGCAGAGAAGAGAAAGTCAAGATGAGATTTGATGGAGATGTTTAAAATTCTGAAGCTTTTCGATAGGGTAACTAGGGGGAAACTATTCCCAAGGGTAGAAGAATCGATAACCACGATAACCAGAAGGCACATATTTAGGGCGGTTGGCAAAAGAATCAAATGCAACATGTAGGAAAACAATTTACACAATGTGTTGTGATCTGGAATGCAATGTGTGAAAGGGTGGCTTGGACGCTGATTCAATGATAACTTTCAAACAGAATTAGATAAATACTTGTTGGGGAAAATGATTCAGACCAATGGGAGTGGGATTAGACACAATATGGCAAATAGCCTCCTTGTGCAGTGTATCGTTCAAAGGTTTTACCATTTCCAGCAGCAAAACAACAGCTACCGAAAGTCTAAACAAAGAGCTGTGTTACAAAAGTCAGTGCAAGCGATATGTAGCATCAACCACCCACATGTTTTGGCAAGGTTTCTGCAATAATTAACCAGCATTTACCAGTTGGCTGCTATCACTACGGACCGCAATTTGGACAGCACCACAAGATAGAAATGGAATCAGCATGCACGTTTGTTTCACTGAGGAGTAGTCCTCCTAAATTCTGACTTGTATTTTCTCGATCTGGTGGTTTAATCCAAATATATGACCATTTCAAAAGGAGCCACATGAAACATGTTAAATTTAACACTGGATTGACTGTCACAAGACAAGTCTGAAATTTAACCCGTATTGTTTTTTTTAAATATATAAACTAATATAAATGGAATAAATGATAACTGCTGTTAGTTTCGTAGACTGGGTGCATTCCACTCGATGACCGTCATTATACAGTTCATGAGGGTCAGTAATGTGCAGGATTTTAAGCTGATGCCACAGGTCAAGTCTATATAGGCTAATTAACCTCTATGGTCACAAGGGGTATTGTCACCATATTGAGGAGCTGTTCATCTGACTGAGTGCCCGCTCTACAAACTGCTCACGTCAACAGCTCGAGAAAAGCCTGTGCAGCACAAACTGGCTGTTGCAAAATCCAATTGCTGTGAGTTATTTGTTTTCCTTCTGAAGGTCTGGTCAAGATCTGAAGGTCTTTGTTGTCTCACACAACAAAATTCAGGACTGTGGAGGCATCCAAAATAAGGGATCATGAATATAAGATAGTCATGAATAACTCCAGTAGGGAACTGGGGAGAAACTCTTTACCAGGAGTGTGATTAGAATGTTGAACTCACTACCACAAGTAGCTGAGGTGAATAGCATCTTAGGGGATGTTAGATAAATATATGGAGGGAGAAAAAAACAGAAGGATATAATGAGATGAAAATGGGTGGGAGGACCCCCCTGTGGCACATAAGCAACAGCCAGCAGACAGCGTTTTTTTTATTATTCTTTCACAGGATGTGGGCATCGCTGACTAGGCTAGCATTTTTATTGCTCATCCCTAATTGCCCTTGAGATGGTGGTGGTGAGCTGCCTTTTTGGACTGTTGTAGTCTGTGGGTTGAATGGCCTATTTCTGTGCAGCAAATTCTATGTAATTCTACGTGGTCCTCAGGACACTTTCCCATGTACAACTCAATGAGGTAGTGAAGCAGCATTGTCCAATGCGAAGACCATTAGCCACATGTGCCAAATCGGGAATCTGGATATTGCTAATTGCATTTCCGATTAGTAAACAAAAATGAGTAATGGGCGCCATCCTGGGACATGCAATGTCAGTGCTAGTATTCGCATGACATATGCATGGTGCACTTTAATCTTTTTGTGCATTTGTAAGTAAATGAAAATATGTGAGAACACATTCTCAGCAATTCCTAATGTGCAACAGTCACTGCGCTTCATATTCTGTAAAGCACTTGAAGCCTCCTGAGGTCATGAAAGGGTCTATATAAATGCAAATCTTTCTGTCAGTCACTCTGATAAAGTCAAAGTACTGCTTGAAAGCACTGGACAGAACTTGCAAAGCAGAGTCATATTAGACTTGAAATGTTAACCCTGTTTCTCTCTCCACAAATGTTGCCAGAGGCTCTTCACTTCGATGCCTTGTGGTGCCCTGAGCTCCTGTAAAAGTTTGATTAGGAAGAACTCTTTCTTCATGCTTCCTCTCCTTTCAGTTCTTCCTATTATGCCGAAATCTTGTTCATGTTTCAATTACTGTTGACTTTTCAACTGTTAACAGACAATATTTGGCAAGCCGAAGGTCTATACTAACATAATTCAGCAGGAAGTAAAGATCATTTTTATGAACGTTATGCAAAAATCAACAGCAAAATGCTGTACAAAAACATACTGCTAAGCACAATAAATAACTAAAAGCTCTTAGCCATTTTAAGACCTTTATTGCTAATAGAGGATTCACTCTGATAATTCCTTAATGAGAGAGTAAACTCCATACCAATCTCAACCTAAGCAGGTGTAAAACGGCAGCAAACTTCATTTAAGAGTACAAGAATATTTAAATGGTTCATTATCAGTGACAGGCGGTTGAAAAGGTCTGCCAGTAAATTGTGCTTGGCATGAAAGTGTTGTAGACCTCGTTACAATGATTTTGTCCAGAATCTCCAGTGTCCCGGTGCCTGTTTCACTCCTGCACTAACAGTCTTTGCTTTGGGAGAATCCACCCTTACTCCAGCCCGGCCACTTGTACTGGACACATTGGTGTTAATGTGGGCTGTGTGAAGTGAACAATAAAACAAATCACACTTCTCCAACAGGAACCTGGCATTCAAAATGCTACCAAATCACTGAGGATCATCACTGTGCAGTCAGCACTATTCCAGCAAACTGTGGATATGATACTAATGACTGGTGATTAAGTAACAAATGTAATCATTCCTTAATAAGAACATAAGGACATATGAAATAGGAGTGAGGGTAGGCCATTTGGCCCATTGAACCTGCTCCGCAATTCATCAAGATCATGGCTGATCTGATTGTGGCCTTAATGCCGCTTTCCTGCTTTTCCCACATAGCCCTTGATTCCCTCGTAGGTCAAAAACCTTATAAGCTCAGCCTTGAATATATTTTATAACACCATCTCCACTGCGTTCTACGGAAGAGAATTCCAAAGACTAACGATCCTCGGAGAGAGGAAATTCTTTCTCCGTCTCCGTCTGAAACGGGAGACACCTTATTTTGAAACTATGCTCCCAAGTTCTGGAAACATCCTCTTACATCGACTCTCTCAAGCCCCTTCAGAATCTCATATGCTTCACTAGGAACTCCTCTCATTCTTCTAAATTCCAATGAACCTGCTCACCCTTTCCTCATAAGACAAACCTCTCATCCCCAGCGTCAAGCTAGTGAACTGAATGAGGTGAGAATTATTGATTGGACGGCTGGGTAGAAAGTTCAATACGCTATAAGCATTGTCTTTGTCTGTCGAAAAATAGTCAATGTTAATGAAACAGTCGCACTAATCACAGGCAGTATAAGTGATGCGGGCTGTATTTCATCAGACACTCTACTGTTTCCAAATTTTGCCAAGGTTCAAAGGTTGGCTTCTGTCTGGCACCTAAAATAGTTGCATGAGTACCAGGATTTTGAAGAACAGGGCATTGCTATCCCAATATCCAGAAAGTGAGTGAGACATTAAGCAGGAGTTCTGTGCTAGCTATCCTGATATCTGTTGCGAGGAAATTGCTTCAGACGGTTTTATCTTGTGTTATCAAAGTTCACCTAGAGGCCCTTAGCTGTAGCCAGTTTGGAGTTAGCAATATGTCATGTCCCACAAATCCCACAGAAATTCTTTCAGAGGAAACTGAATCTGTGTGTGTGTGAACTACCCAGTTAGATGTGAATTAGTTGGATTTTCAGAAGACATTTGATAATGCTTTGGAAGCGAGCCCTTCGAAGGAAGTTAAGGATCACGGAATTGACAGCAAATCAGCAGGCTGAACTGAATTAAGTTAAAAAGTATTGCGTGTTTATAAAGCATCTTATTACATCTGAGAAGCAGCTCAAAACACTTTGTGCAGAAGGAGTGTTCCACAAGCATCATAGTTTTAAATCAATTGGCATTGTTGGTATAGTTAGTTGAGGGAGAGTTGAATCAGTTAATCTGTTTGGTGGTTGGGGGAAAGCTGTTTTTCAGCACACCTGGCAAACACCTTGCTCTTTTAGGTCCCAAGTCCTCTTGTGGAGTTTGAACCCACAACTCAGCTTAGCAATAACAACATCTTGCATTTATATAATATAATGAAATGTCCCAAGGAGCTGTATCAAACACAATTTGACACCAGATATATTAGATTATGCCTGGGTCACTCGGCTCCTGACCTCATTACAACCTTGATCCAAACTTGGACAAAAGAATTGAGCTCGCGAGGTGGGGTGAGAATGACTGCCCCTGACATCAATGTACCATCTGACCGAGTGTGGCATCAAGGAGCCCTAGCAAAATTGAAGTCAATGGGAGTCAAGAAGAAAGCTCTTCACTAGTTGGAATCATACCTAGCACAAAGGAGGGTGGCTATGGTTGTTGGAGACCAATCATCCAGGATATCGCTGCAGGAGTTCCTCAAGGTAGTGTCCTCAGCCCAATCATCTTCAGCTGCTTCATCAATGGCCTTCCTTCCATCATAAGGTCAGAAGTGGGGATGTTCATTGATGATTGCACAATGCTCAGCACCATTCGCAACTCCTCAGACACTGAAGCAGCCCATGTCTAAATGCAGCAAGACCTGGACAATATCCAGGCTTGGGCTGACAAGTGGCAAGTTTGTGCCATGCAAGTGCCAGGCAATGACCATCTCCTTCAAGACAGAATCTAACCATCTTCTCTTGTCATTCAATGGCATTACCATCACTGAATCCCACACTATCAACATCCTGGGTGTTACCATTGACCAGTAACTGAACTGGACTAGCCATATAAATACTATGGCCACAACAGAAGGTCAGAGGCTGAGAATTCTGTGACAAGCAACTCACCTTCTGACTCCCCAAAGCCTGTCCGCCATCTATAAGGCACAAGCCAGGAGTGTGATGGAATACTCTCCACTTGCCTGGATGAGTGCAGCTTCCACAATGCTCGAGAAGCTGGACACAATTCAGGACAAAGCAGCCCGCTTGATCAGCGGCCAATCCACTACCTTAAACGTTCACCCCCTCCACCATCGACACACAGTCATAGCAATGTGTACCATCTACAAGATGCTCTGCAGCAATTTGCCAAGGCTCCTTCAACAGCACCTTGCAAACCTGCTACCTCGGCCACCTAGAAGGATAAGGGCAGCAGATGCATGGGAGCACTATCAACTGCAAGTTCCCCTCCAAGTCACTCAGCATCCTGACTTGAAACTATATTGCTGTTCCTTCACTGTCGCTGGGTCAAAATTCTGGAACTCCCTTCCTAACAGCACTGTGGGTGCTCCTACACCACATGGACTGCAGCGGTTCAAGAAGGCAGCTCACCACCACCTTCTCCAGGACAAGTAGGGATGGGTAACGTATGCTGGTGCTGACAGCAATGCCCATATCCCGTAAAAGAATAAAATAAAAGGACAGGTGACGAAAAGTTTTGCTGAAAGAGGTAAATTTCAAAGTGCATCTCATAGAGAGAAAGGTAGAGAGTTAGAAAGGTTTAAGGAGAGAATTCAAGAGCTTAGAGCCTAGGCAGCTGAAAGCACGGTGGCAATGGCGAAGCGAAGAAAATCAGGATGCACAAGAGACCATGATTGGAGGAATGCAGAGGTCTCAGAGGGTTATAGGGCTGGAGGAGGTTACAAAGAAAGGGAGGGTCAAGGCAATGAAAGGATTTGGAAACATGAATGAAGCACATTGAACTGGGAGCCAATGTAGATCAGTAAGCATAGGGTTGGTATGTGAATGGGATGGTATGAGTTAGTACAAAGGCAACAGAGTTTTTGATGAGCTCAAGATTATAGAAGGTAGGAGGTGGGAGGTCTGCCAGAAGAGTATTGGAATAGTCAAAGAACGCGTTAACAAAGGTATGGACACTTCAACAACAAATAAGCAGAGGCAGAGACGGAGACAAGCAGTGTAGCAACAAGAAATTTCTACTTCACCGTATGTAACTCCAGAGGATCTTACATTCAAAAGGAAAATGAAGCACTGGAGATAGATTAAGTAAGAATGGCAAAGACAATTCCAGGTTTCTGGGCTCTAAGCTATGAAGATCGAGATTCACTGAACACAACCCATTTTGTTTCCCTGCAAAAAATTGAGGCGAAATAAAATTCAAGTGCATTGTTTTGTGAGCACAGAATTAAAGGGCATGTATATAAATTGTACAAACCATAAGCAGGATCATATATATATGAAAAATAGCATATTTTCCCCATAGACTAATGCGGAATTGATCTCCAGTATTTATGTAACTTATAGTTTCAAAGGCACTGGTTTAAGATTAGATAAAATGGTTAAGTACTGAGGAATTGTTCAGTGTGTGGAAAGTAAAAGAGCAAGGCCTACTTGGATCATAAAGTAAAACTACTGAATGGTTACAGTGCAAAAGGAGGCCATTCAGCCCTTCATGCAGGCTCTCCCCAAGAGGAACTTAGCTAGTCCTACTCCCCATATTTTTTCTCTTCAGGTAATTATCCATTTCCTTTTGGAAAGCCACTATTGAATCTGCCTCCACCACACTCTCAGGCAGTGATATCCAGATCCTAAGCACTCAGCACATAAAAAATTTTTCCTCACGTCGCCTTTGGTTCATTTCCTATTCTGCTTCTTCAATCGGTGTTCTCTGATTCTCCGCCCTTCAGCCAAAAGGAACAGTTTCTCTCCAACTACTCTGTCCAGGCAACTCATGATTTTGAACACTTCTAATCAAATCTTCTCTTAACCTTCACTTCTCCAAGGAGAACAGCCCCAGCTTCTCCAGTCTATCCATGTAACTGAAGTCCCATGGTAATATTGTGTTATGAAAAGCAAGTGGTAAAGAATGAATAGCATGTAAAGGTTAGGCATCTATAAATGGGCTTATGCCTCCAATATAATTGCTGCCAGGGTAATTTTATACAAATGTGTTTAAGTAATTGCGTAGCAATACTGCAAAGGGCATTATCACCCTATTAGAATTGGGCACTGTTTAATTTTAGGCATCTGTAAGACACCCTTGACTTTGTGTGGCAGTGTAAAAGAGGGTGACCCGGAGAATCAACAACCTGTTTTACATATCACCCAATTCATTAGCAATTGTTCTACACAATCACACAACCTACCCCATCGACTCAAGATAACGAAAGGTGGACTATTTCGGAAAAGTAGCAACAGGGATTCAGGGCTAGGATGGAAAACAATACATAACTCATCAATACAGCCAGAGCTGTCTGTATCACGAGGCTTTGCAATTGCACAATTGGTAGTATTTTAAATCTGAATTTATTTCCACTAACACTATAAAATGCACTACTGCAAATTATTATTCCCTGGAGCAGTGATAGGGAAGGAAGGAAGTCTGTGTCACTAACAAAATAAAGTCACTATTCATCATGGAACATGACGGAATCCACCTGTTACCTGACAGTATTTTGGCAGTGATCAACTCAAAAATTCCACATGGTTACTTCAAAAGAGCAGTTTTAGAAAACAAGTCAACTCACAGAATCCAGGCTGTGGGCACTGATTTCCTCTAACCACGCACTCTTGGGCACATTTTTCAACAGCAGTCAACTTCTTTCTTGCGACTCCCTCCATTCCACCATGGTGTTGGCTTTAAATACCTTTCCCCAGTGCACTGAAGTTCCTTCCCCAGCACATCTGCATTATCATCTCCATCCTACTCAAAGCCCCTTCAACTCCTCTCCGCTCACCGTGTTTTCACTTCTGCCCTTCCTGTTCATTTTTTTGGTCTCGGGCCTTGGTGTCCAACCATGATCCCCTAACCTGGCCGGAGCTGTCTTATCATAGGCCGGTGTCCTAAATAGTAACACTGAACCAAGCAATGTGACCTCTGTGAATTGCTGATGTCATGTTTGGTGGTTCCTCATGAGCACCCATTGATGGTATATTCTCTGCCTTGGATATTTGCTTACCATGCGTCTATACTTTTCATCTTATTTTTCTTCAGTTCTTTGTCCAAAGTGGGGGTCCCACTCACAGATCTTCACCACGGATTGGGTAAGGAGGCAGCCGAAATGGGGATCAAATTCTGTGCTTTCGGCACCAATCTGATCCATACTTTTCTTTATTCATTCATGGGATCTGGGTTTCAATGGCTAGGCCAGCATTTGTTGCCCATCCCTAATTGCACTTCAGAAGATGGTGGTGAGCTGCCTTCTTGAACTTCAGCAGTACCTGCGGTGTGGGCACACCCACAGTACTGTTAGGAAGTGAGTTCCAGGATTTTGACTCAGTGACAGTGAAGGAACAGTGATATGTTTCCAAGTCAGGATGATGAGTGACTTGGAGGGGAATTTCCAGGTGGTGGTGTTCCCATCTATCTGCCCTTATCCTTCTGGATGGTAGTGGTCATGGGTTTGGAAGGTGCTGTTGAAGGAGCCTGCAGTGCATCTTGTAGATGGTACACACTGCTGCTACTGTGCGTCGGTGGTGGAGAGAGTGAATGTTTGTGGATGTGGTGTCAATCAAGTGGGCTGCTTTGTCCTGGATGGTGTCAAGCTTCTTGAGTGTTGTGGGAGCTGCACTCATCCAGGCAAGTGGGGAGTATTCCATCACACTCCTGACTTGTGCCTTGTAGATGGTGGACAGGCTTTGGGGAGTCAGGAGGTGAGTTACTCGCTGCAGGGTTCCTAGCCTCTGACCTGCTCTTATAGCCACAGTTTTTATATGGCTAGTCTAGTTCAGTTTCTGGTCAATGGTAACCCCCAAGATGTTGATAGTGGGGGATTCAGTGATGGTAATGCTGTTGAACGACAAGGGGTGATGGTTGGATTCTCTCTTTCTGGAGATGGTAATTACTTGGCACTTGTGTGGCACAAATGTTACTTTCCACTTGTCAGCCCAAGCCTGGATATTGTCCAGGTTTTGTTGCATTTGGACATGGACTGCTTCAGTATCTGAGGGGTAGTGAATGGAGCTAACATTGTGCAATGATCCCCACTTCTGACCTTATGGTGGAGGGAAGGTCTTTGATAAAGCAGCTAAAGATGACTGGGCCTAGGACACTACCCTGAGGAACTTCTGCAATGATATCCTGGAGCTGAGATGACTGACCTTTAACAACCATAACCATCTTCCTTTGTGCAAGGTATGACTCCAACCAGTGGAAAGTATTCCCCCTGATTCCCATTGACTTGGCACCCAGCTCCCCAAGGAATCTGAGTTCCTGAGACAAAGTGCACTTTTAACTTGCACGTTGCAGTCCAGAGCTATGAATAGTGATAGTAGAGGCTCCATTTTCTATCCATCACATGGCTGACCAGGAATCTCTCCCACTTCTACTGCCTGGCATTAGCATATGCTGGAAGGATTTTACAGACTGATACTCAACCTGCTTGGCCACATTATTAACACACTTCCCTTGGCCATCAAGTCTTGTGGTGGAACTTGAACCTGGAGCTTCTAGTTCACAGACTGCTCACTGCACCACAAGACTTCCATTCTTTTCATCATTGTGTTTAAATAATTTATGTAATCCCACAGCTGCAAACATGATAATTAGACTGTCAGTAGTGTGTCAACTTGTTACCTGTGTATGATTTATAAGATCTATGGGATAGAAAATAGTATTTTAAGACATTGTTTGTCTTAAACAGGGCCTGGAACTCTATAGGAGAGCTGCTATCTGTGCATCTGTCCTTGTACTGTGATACTAATATTCATCATGCCAAAACTGCCTTCATGTATGTATTGGATTTGTGCAATTACTTTGCCATAATGGGAGACACTTAATCTGACACTGGATTAATTGATCTTATCTTTGCTTGATATCTATGGAGCTGTCAGTTGTTGCCAATTTGGTTTCTTTATATTTAAGGATTGTCCACTTCACTCCTGCAAGATAAAAGTACCTCTCTCTATCAAAGCTGCTTGTAGTCTGTAATAAAATCAAACTTAACCAATCATGTTAACATTTTTTAAATTGCTGGCCAGGCCAGCATTTAGTGCTCATCCCTTATTGCCCTCATTCAGAGGGCATTTAAGAGTCAACCATATTGCTGTGGGTCTACAGTCACATGTAGGCCAGACCAGATAAGGAGAGTAGAGTTCCTTCCCTAAAGGACATTAGTGAAGGGATGGGTGTTTACAACAATGGTTTCATAGTCATCATCAGACTTTTAACTCCAGATTTCCCCATCTGCTATGGTGGGATTTGAACCCAGCTCCCCAGAGCATTACACTGGGTCTCTGTTATACCAGTCTAGTGACAATACCACTATGCCCCCACCTCCCCCACGTTTCTCTAAATGTCATATTACAAAGTAGTAATATTAGGAGACTTACATTTTAAAATAGTCATTTGGTAGTACAGAACTTAAATACTGCTGAAAAAAGAGACATGTCAAAGCTTCTTGTCTTGCACTTATCAGGACACTTTGCAAGAATTCCAATATAAGGCATTCATGTGATGTGTTCTGATGAGTGCAAGATGAAAAGCTTTGACATCTCTTTCTCCAGCAATACTTATATTTCCACTTAATCAAGCCAGCAGTGTATTTATTCAACAAATCTGTTATGTACTCAGAGAACTCAGCCTGGATTTGGAACTGTGCACCTTACAAGAAGTTTAAATTAGTAACACAAGTCTAATCAGCTTAGCTGCTGGCAGTTAAAAGGCTGTAGGTTCAAGTCTCACTACAGTGTAAGCTCACACAGCATTGCAGTACCGAAGGAGCACTGCTATGTTGGAGACACCACCTTTTGAAGGACACATGAGGACCCACCATCTGTTGTCAGGCCTTGTTATTCAAAGGAGAGCAGGAGAGGTGGCCTGGCCAACATTTATCCCTTGAGGAACATTGCCAAGACAGATTAACTGGTTACGGTATTTAACTTCTTGCTCATTGTAGGAACTTGCTGTATGCAAATCTTCTGTATGTAGGTCATAGCAATAATGAGTACCAGGAAAAAGCAATTAATTAGAGTGCAAGATGTAAGTTTATCCTTTCCTTCGACGTGCTGGCAAAGCCTTTAATGCAGAGGCTTTAAAATATCTTCTGTGGGTGCCAGTTCAAGACCACGAAATATCACTGTGCACGTCAGAGGTGAAACTGGGCATCCCACTTTATTGTTCATTATACAAAATGCCCAATATTCAGTTTTATTGAAGTAAATGATATTGACTATCAAATGGAGTGCATTTGATAAGGTGCTACATCAAAGATCATTACAGAAAACATAAGTGCATGTTGTAGTGAGTAACATATTAGCATGGATAGAAGATTGGCTGGTTGGCAGAAAGCAGAGAGTCTGCATAAATTGGCCTTTTTTTTTTATTGGCAGGATGGGATGAGTTGAGTCCCATAGGGGTCTGAACTGGGGCCTCAAATTTTACGATTTACATCAATGACTTAGATGAGGGGAGTAAAGACATGGTAGCTAAAATTGAAGATGACACAAAGATAGGTAGGAAAGTATGTTGTGAAGAGGACATAAGGAGGTTGCAGATGGATTTGGTAGGATGAGTGAGTGGGCAAAGATCTGGTAAATGGAGTTTGATGTGGGAAAATGTGAAGTTATTCACTTTGGCAGGAAGAACAAAAAAGCAGAGTATTACTTAAATGGAGAACGGCTGCATAATTCTGAGGTGCAGAGGGATCTAGGTGTTCTAGTACATGAGTCACAAAAAGTTAGTATGCAGGTACAGCAAGTAATTAAGAAGGCTAATAGAATGCTATCCTTTATTACGGGAGGGATTGAACATAAAAGTAAGGATGTTATGCTTCAGTTATATAGGACATTAGAGAGACCGCACCTCGAATACTGTGTGCAGTTTTGGTCTCCCTATTTAAGGAAGGATGTAAATGCACTGGAGGCGGTTCAGAGGAGGTTTACTAGATTGATACCTGAAATGAGTAGGTTGTCTTATTTGGAAAGGTTGGACAGACTGGATTTGTTTCCACTAGAGTTTAGAAGAGTGAGGGGTGATTTGATTAAGGTATACAAGGTCCTGAACGGCCTCGACAAGGTGGGCGGCGAAAGGATGTTTCCTCTTGTGGGTGAGTCCAGAACTAGGGGGCACTGTTTTTAAATTAGGGGAAGCCCTTTTAGGACAGAGATGAGAAATTTTTTCTCTCAGAGGGTTGTGTGATTTTGGAATTCTCTGCCTTAGAAGGTGTTGGAGGCGGGGTCATTGAATATTTTTAAGGCAGAGGGAGATAGATTCTTGTTAGGCAAGGGAATCAAAGGTCATCGGGGTTAGATGGGAATGTGGCAATCCCAACACAAGAAGATGATCTTACTGAATGGCGGAGCAGGCTCAAGAGGCCGAATGGTCTACTTCTGTTCCTATTTCCTATGTTCTTATGGCCGGTGACTGACATGATGTCGCTTGTTTGCATCCCTCAGCCATGTTAGGATTACAGTCAAACTACACTGAGGACATGGTATTGATATAAAGACTCTGATCTAGATCATTTTGGTACAAAAAGGAAAGTGAAGCACTTGTGGAGCACAGTTTGCCGGCAATAACAACAACAAGCTATATTTACATTGAGCCTTTAATGTAATGGAATGTCCCAAGGAACTTCCCAGGAGCATTATACAACAGAGTATGACACCGAGCCACATTTGGTTAGGTGACCAAAAGCTTGGTCAGAGGTATGTTTTAAGGAGTGTCTTAAAGGAGGAAAGTGAGGGGGAGAAGTGGAAGGTGCAGGGAAGGAATTCCAGAGCTTGGGGTCTAGGCAACTGAAGACCAATGGTGGAGAAATTATAATTGGGAATATGCAAGAGGCTAGAATTCAAGGTTTGGAATTGGAGCAGATTACAGAGATAGAGAGAGGCGAGGACACGGAGAGATTTGAAAACAAGGAGGAGAATTTTAAAATCAGGATGTTGCTTGACCGGGAACGATTGCGGTTCAGCGAGCACGGCGGGTGGTGACCGGGGAACGGAGCTTGGAGCAGGATTTTCGGGTCGTCAGGCGGGTGCGGTGGGCGGGCCCGGGATCGGTCGGGAAATGTGATTTCACGCTAGGTGGCCAACTAATGGCCAGCCAGCCTGAAACACGTGCTGAAAGGCTCAGCGCTGCTGGAGTGGGGGCAGGAGGAGGGCGAGCGTTGAAGTCTGCCTGGGTGCAGGGGAGCACACAATGAAAACTCCCTGAAGGCAGAGAGCTGCCTCAGGAGCTGAAGAATTTTGAACCCTTAAATAAAGATTTGGAAATGCTGGGAAAAAATGTCCCCGCATCAGGCTCACTTCATGAACATAATGATTATAAAAATTCTGTCAAAACAGTTTTAAAAAAATTATTATTAGAAATCTCATCCCACCCATGGGTGAGATTTCCTCAAAAATCCAAAGGCCGCCTGGCCGATTCGCCCGCCCGCCAACTGTAACATTGGACAGGCAGCGATAAATCACACTTAATTAATGCATTAATGGCCTTAATAGGACTCTTAACTGTCGGCGAACGCGCTGCCGACTCTCGCGCATGCCCACCAACAAGAATGTCGCGCGAGTGCGCAATGATGTCAGGACGCTCGCCTGACGTCATCGCACGCTATTTCTCACCCATCGGGTCAGGGACACGCCCGCCCACGGGACCTAAAATTTTGCTTTTGATGTGAGTTGATATGGCCTCAAGTTTACAGAGGGTAAAATGCCAATCTAAGGGTAACTGCTGAAATGGCTAGCATGGACTAGGACTGCTAAAAGGTCAATCAATTGTCTGGAGGTGAGGGGTAAAACCGCACTCTTCATAACGATTGAAGAACAGAAATGCTGCATTAAGTAACCGTGACTGGATCTTGAGAATAGATACTGACCAGACAAAGCCTTGAAATATAAACCTACCAGACAAGCACAACCTCCTTATCTCTCTCAGTGTACACCCACGAGAATCCAGATGTCACAACTGGGTCACATATGTTACAAGCAGAACAATAAATCCTGTAGGATTGCTTCCTGTGGCAGATAGCACAATTCAAAACAAGGCTGATCCCTCACCAGCCATCCTTCAAACACACCTTGAACTTCTACTAGCTAACACCTCCCTTGTAACCAAGCGTAGGCAGTATCTGCTAGTGAGTTCAGGCAACAGGCCAGCCCTTAAACAATTGGATCTTTATGGCCTAAATGTTAGTTTTGCTGTTTGCATTGGCTGAAAAGAGAATGCAAGTCAACATTGTAAATTGATGACAACCAAGCAATCTTTTCAAGGGTGTGACATAAAAGGACCATCAAGCACTTTTGAGTTTTATTTCAAATTTCTTTCTGCAGCTCTTTCATGTTGACATAACAATGCCACGTGATGCCAGAAAGGAAGTGCCAACACGATGATGGAATTTAACAAACCGTTCTTCCACTACCATGCTAACTATTAAGTACAGGTTTTTAAATTCATTTACGGGATGTGGGCGTCGCTGGCTAGGCCAGCGTTTATTGCTCATCCGTAATTGCCCTTGAGAAGTTGGTGGTGAGCTGCTTTCTTGAACCGCTGCAGTCCATGTGGTGTAGGTACACTCACAGTGCTGTTAGGGAGGGAGTTCCAGGATTGTGACCCAGCAACAGTGAAGGAACAGCAATATATTTGCAAGTCAGGATGGTGAGTGACTTGGATGGGAACTTCCAGGTGGTGGTGTCCCAATGTATCTGCTGCGCTGTCCTTCTCTAGATGGTAACAGTCGTGGGCTTGGAAGGTGCTGCCTAAGGGACCTTAATGAATTTCTGCGGTGCATCTTGTAGATGGTACTCACTGCTGCCACTGTTCACTGGTGGAGGGAGAGAATGTTTGTGGAAGGGGTGCCAATGAAGTCTGCTGCTTTGTCCTGGATGGTGTCAAGCTTCTTGAGTTTTTTTACTCAATGGAGTGGATGAGTGCACTCATCCAGGCAAGTGGAGAGTATTCCATCATACTCCTGTCTTGTGCCATGTGGATGGCGGAGTCAGGAGGTGAGTTACTGGCTGCAGGATTCCTAGCCTCGGACCTATTCTTGTAGCCATGGTATTTATATGACTAGTCCAGTTCAGTTTCTGGTCAATGGTAACCCCCAGGATGTTGATAGTGGAGGATTCAGCGATTCAGTGAGGAACTCCTGCAGTGATGTACTGGAATTGAGATGATTGACCTCCAATAACCACAACCATTTTCCTTTGTGCTAGATATGATTCCAACCAGTGGAGAGTTTTCTCCCTGATTCCCATTAACTCCAGTTGTGCTAGGGCTCTTTGATGGCACACTTGGTCAAATGTTGCCTTGATGTTAATGGCAGTCACTCTCACCTCACCTCAGGAGTTCAGCTCTTTTTTCCATATTTGAACCAAGGCTGTAATGAGGTCAGGAGCTGAGTGACCCTGGCGGAACCCAAACGGAGTGTCAGTGAGCGGGTTATTGCTAAGCAAGTGTCGCTTGATAGCACTGTTGCTGACCATTTCCATCACTTTACTGATGGTTGAGAGTAGAATGGTGGGAAAATAATTGGCCAGGTTGGATTTGTCCTTTATAGGACATACCTGGGCAATTTTACACATTGCCGGTTAGATATGTGGGGTCCATTAACTCAATTGTCTAAAGTGTGGTGCAGAACACTGCCAAGGGCATGGATTCAATCCCCGTACTGGTTATGGCAGGGAAGCTGCCTCCTTGCCTTGCCTCCCGCTTGATGTGGAATGGTGTCCCTCAAACTATAATCACTTCTCCCTCTCTCTGTCTAACAGAGAGAGATGCCAATGGACTATGGCTAATTACCTAAATACAGTACAATACACAGAGAAATTCTTCACCACTACCAATGGAAAAGGGTTCATAAAACATAAACTAATCGTATTTAGCACTGTAAGAACATTTGTTCGCGAGGGACTATATATTCTGTATTTTCTTGCCCAGTGACTCATCAGTCAGCCTTTGGATGAGACACGAGGGTAAGTAACTAATTTTAGTCGATCTTTGCCTGGAATCTGAAAGGTCTGCCTGTGTGTCTGAGAAGTGACCGGTTAGCATCTCAGTGAAGATATAATTTAATTGCCTGCATGTGTGGATGCTTGATTCTTAGGTTGAGATGTTTGAACTGCTGTTTGTAGCTCAGCCTGGCCCCACTACAGGTGAAATCTGATATTTGAATCTAACACAATCCACTAGATAAAAAGGATGCAAGGTTGTTCCTTCAGCCATTTCCACATTCTCTTAAACGCTATCCTAGAATTCTGGTTCATCGTTCTCACGTCTACCTTTTGGTTGTGTATTCAGCACCTGTTGCTTTGTTAAGTTGATTGTATCCATGTAGAGAACCAAGAACTTAATATTTTAAGTGCTTCTCACTTGAAACGTTAATTCCTCAGATCTCTCCACAGACGCTGGCTGCCCTGCTTTGTTCACCCTGCACTTTCTTTACAGAGAGAGTTGCGCTATTACTACTCGGTGGACAAATCTAATATTTGAGACACTAGAGTTCAATACAATTGAAACAGCTCCTTCAGTAGTTCAGTGTATAAAGCCTCTTCATGTTATATATTGCTGGGAAGACTGGCTACCAATTTTCACCCTGATTACTCCAGCCTTAATTACAGTGGAGTGGACGGTCAAAAATTATCAGCAGCCATTCCATCATTTTTCATGTCTTAGTCTAGGCACCCAAGGCCTGGGCCAGAATTTTCTGTTTGGCATACGGGGGTGGGCCCTGCATGCCGACACGTAAAATGACCCGCGGTGATGTTGGGCGTGCGTCCCGACCCGCGGTGACGTTGGGCGCGCATCATTCCTGCCTTCCATTTGGCAGGTGCACACCGTAGTCGGCTGCGCACCCACTGAACTGTCAAAGGCCTGTTAAGGCCATTAATAAACTAATTAACCTAATTGTCAGGGCTGCCTGTCCAACCTTAAGGTTGGCGGGCAGGCAAAGAGCCCAGGTGGCACTTTGCATTTTTCATGAAACCTCATCCATGGGCGGGATGAGGTTTCATGAAGGGTTTATTAAATTAATAAATATTTTTCGAACATTTGATAAACATGTCCCAGCTCATGTGACGTTGTTATATGAGGGGGCATGTGTCAATGATTTTTAACTTTTTTTTATCTTTATGTTTGAAATTGAATATAATCTCCCTGAGGCAGCTCCGTGCCTCAGGGAGATTTCTGCGCTCTTTCGTGCGCATGTGTGAAAGAGCGCAGGCGCCAACTCTCCCTCCTCCCCCCGCCCGCACAGGTAGCCCTCAGCCAACCCACATAAAATGGCGGTGTGCAGCTAATCGCGGGCTGCGATCGGCTCCACGCCCACTCCCGACTGGTCCGCCCGATGAGGAGAAAATTCTCCCCCTGATTTTAACCGGGCGAGCCAAAAAACCCCCACCCTCACCCATTCCACCCCACCCATCTCGGCAGCACGAATCCCGGACGAATCTAACACCAAGGCCTTATATGCCAGTGAGCTGCCCACCCTAAACAGCGGGCTGGAGCAGATGTCAGGTGCTGGTGGTCAAACAGTGTTGTGTTCTGGCACTGACACCCTTTGGCATATTCTTATCTATGCTGCTGGTATGCCTAAAGGTCGCCTACAGAGGATGGCTACTTACATACCAGACTAATGGAAAGGTGTTCAGCCTAGCTTGCCTGAGATCCAAGACAAAAGTGCACCAAGTCCTCATCAGAATTGCTCTATGCTGACAATTCCGCACTAACATTCCATACGGGGGAACATCTGCAGCTGCAGACGGACAGACACTCTCATGCCTGTAGAGTTTGGTTTGACCATCAGATCAGGAAGACAAATGTCATGATCCAGGATGTTGCTGCACTGAAATCTTTCAGGGTTGACAATGTGACACTGGAGGTTGTTGATAGCTTCACATATCTACGCTCCACAATCACCAGCATTCTGTCACTTGATGCTGGAATCAGCACCACATAAGCTGTAGCTGTTATGTCCAAGCTAAGTAAGAGTGTGGAACAACAGCAACCCGACTGAGAACATCAAGCTGTGTGTCTAACAACCTGCATCCTCAATACATCCCCTGCAGTGGTGAGACCTGGGCCACTATGACACAGGCAGGAGAAAGTGGTGAACAGTTTCCACCTTCACTGTCTCAGACATATCTTTAGCATCTCTTGGTAGGACAATATCACCAAGTCAGAGACCCTGGAGTGTGATAATTCCATCAGTATGCACTCATTGCTAAGCCAATGATGTCTACGCTGGCTTGGCAATGTTCATCAGATGGATGACAGTCGTGTACCCAAAGACCTTCTGTATGGCGAACTGGCCTCTGTCGCAACCTCCTGGGTGTCCATACCTCTGCTACAAGGATACTTGCAAGCGAGATATGGAGATGGTAGATAATGACATGGACTACTGAGCGACAGTCATCAGCAGCCATGACCTCTGGTGACTAACTGTTTGGAAGGGCATTGGAAGAGGGGAGCAGAATTGAAAAGCTCAGCTGGCTGAGACGAGAACCCAAAGAAAGTAGAGGCCAGCGAATTGTGCACCTTCTCAGCCCACTGTTTGCCTCTGCAACAAATGCGGCAGAGACTGCCGTGACAGAGTGGGGCTCCTGAGCCACACCAGGCGATGCTTAACACACAGCTGACCACTATGACGCAAACCATCGTCCTACAAAGTGGAAGGCTGCCACCACCATCTCCTTATGGGATATATTTTTGCTTCAAACAACTGCGGAATCAAACCTGTTGGGGGCAATTTTCCTCTATTTATTAGATGCTAAAAAGCCTCCAAGCTGCAATATCAGTTTAACCTGCTTTTTCTCACATGACGCCATATTAAGAAAGGAGTTGGCGCATGCTATGCATGGTCGCTCCGAGGATATTAAGGCCATGGTTGACAATTAGATTGCCTGCCCATGGTCATGAAAGAGCCTGCATGCCGTTTTGCTGACTGGTGCATCAATTAACGATCTATAGGAACCGGCGGAGCAGGAATAAACAAGTCATTGCTAAGCATTCCAAGCGCTACTTAAAGCCATGCTCAGCTTTCACTGTTCATTTGCTGCTGGAGATAGGCTAAGTTTGAAGAGAACTTTTGGAACACACCAAGAGGCTGGGAAACTTTGTCAAGATTTTACCAAACTTGATCAACATTTTGCCTGGAAATTAGGAACATAGGACATAGGAACAGAGCAGGAGTTGACCATTTTGCCCTTTAAGCCTGGTCTGTCATTCAAAATGACCATGGCTGATCTGATTGTGGTTTCACCTCCACTTTCCTATCTGCCCCCATAACCCTTGACTTCCTTGTCTATCAAAAATCTAGCTAAATCAGCTTTGAATAAATTCAATGACTCAGCCTCCACTGCTTTCCTGGGAAGAGAATTCCACAGACTAGTGGCCCTCAGAGAGAAAAGAATTCTTATCTCCATCTTAAAAAGGAGACCTCTTAAAAATGTAAACTGTGTCCCCAAGTTCTAGTCTCCTCCACAAGAGAAAACATCTTCCCAGTATCCAGTCCATCAAGCCCCCTCAGGATCTTCTATGTTTCAATAGGCTCACCTGTTATTCTAAACTCCAATGGTAAAGGCTCAACCTTCATCCCAGGAATGAGTCGAGTGAACCTTCTCTGAACTGCTTCTAACACAATTATATTATTTTTCAAATAAGAAGACCAAAACTGCACACAATACTCCAGATGTTTTCTCACCGAGGCCCTGCACAGCTGCAGTAAAACTTCCCTACTTTTATATTCCATTCCCCTTGCAATAAACACCAACAAACCATTTGCCTTCCTCATTGCTTGCTGTACCTGTGTTCTAACTTTTTGAGATTCAAATACCAGGACACCCAGATCCCTCTGTACCACCAAGTTTTGCGACCTTTCTCCATTTAAATGATACACTGTTTTTCTATTCTTGCTGCCAAAATGGACAAGTTCATATTTCCCCACATGGTAATTCATCTGCCAATGTTTTCCCACTCACTCAACCTGTCTATATCTCCCTGTAGACTCTTTACATCCTCTTGACAACTTACTTTCCTACCTATCTTGGCATCATCAGCAAATTAGCTACCATGCATCTGGTCCTTTCATCCAATTCATTGATATGGATTGTAAAGAGTTGAGGGCCCAGCTCTGATCCCTATGGCACTCCACTAGTTACATCTTGCCAACCCAAAAATGACCCATTCATCGCGGCTCTCTGCTTCCTTATAGCTAACCAATCCTTTATCCATGTTAATATGTTATCCCCTACACTATGGGCTCTTATTTTGTATTGTAATGTTTGATGTGGCACCTTATCAAATCCATTTGGACACCATACCTACAGGTTCCCCTTTATCCACCTTTGGATTTCATCTTGCAAAGGATCTCCCTTGGTGTGGAGGAGGAGATGAGGCCAGGTCGAACAGCACCTTCTGCATAGTTTTTCACCCTTTCATCAAAATAACCCTCTTTATCTTTATATGAAAACGCTGATGGATATCACACCTTCATCCTTTTTCTTGACATGTAATTGAGTTGACCTCCAATTCCACAACAATCTTCTACAAAAAAAACTGCGGTTTGTATTCTTTTCTTAACACAAAACAAAGGATGAGTTTGGAAAAGGCTGCTCAGCCAATCACATCCGCATCTTCCTTGTACCAACTAGCCCATCCTTTGGGAAACACTGAATAAATGTTCCCAAAATTTAACCAAAAGAAACTCTCTACATTTCATCCCTTTGGTCTTGGCCCACTGCTCTTCACAGGCAATCCCTCCCTGACCTCGCATCAATGACCTGAAACACGGGCAGAATTTTACCAATGGCGGGGTTGGAGGCGGGGGGAGGGGGGAAGCTGGTACAATGCTGAAGAGTCATGTTGGAGCAGCTGTCAAAGTAAGCCTGTCGCTGGGTAAGTTTCCCAGCGGCGGGAACAGCAGCGTCTCAGCTGCCTGTCGAACGAAGGTAAGCAGCCAAATGGAATAATTAATGGCCCAGTTCAGGGCAATTTTCCCAGGTGTACTGCTGGCCACCCCGAAACCACCTTAACGACAAGGCCTCTGTCGCCCCAGCCCAACCTTACCCATTAACTGCGTCTCTCACTCTCCACTGATGCTGCCTGATGAACTGCTGAGCATTTCCTGTGTTTTCTGTTTTCCTTTCAGGTTCCCAACATCCGCAGTATTTTGCTTCCTATACTCGACCTTGTTCATCCTGCATACATTTTTTTATACTTGTATTTTCAAAATCGGGCAGGGAGAGAGATTCCGCCCCATTATATCAAGTTTGGAATAAGGTAGAAGGCTTTGATGCTTATACCCGTTAGAACTGGGGAAGGGGGTCACTAACTGAGCTTGGTTTTCTGGTGCAGTCTCAGAAATAACACCTTTCCCCATTGCTTTACCTTTGAGAAAAGGAAGGCTGATGTAGCCGTCCTTTCAGGTAAGGATTCCAGCCAGAATTGTTAATATTTTTTGGAAGTGCTGTGGCCAGCGAAGAACCACTTATCCTTTAGTCAGCTTAGCACAGCTTCCCCATGTCAACACTTCAGTTTTGCTCATTAATGGCTCATTAGCGGCTGAATTCAGCTCTTGTTTACTCAGCCCTCATCAGCTCGCTGTAACAGGTCATTTTCCATCCTGAGTGAGTGTTTGTTTATGGGTTGAGAGTCTTGTGACCTTGTGAACATTACGTTATTATCGCATGACATTGGGTAAGAGCATTTGGCTTTTAAAGTTTATTACATATCATCTTTTTAGAGGATTTTTTTTTGTAATAATGCTGACTCCAGGGAACACAACGCTTATTATTGCAAACTTCAAGGCCCCGAGGGAAAGAAGAAGGATCTGGATTTACCTTCTCAAGCTTCCTTTTACAAAACATCGGCACTCAGCAAATGTACTTTGTAGTAATGGAGAGAACATAGCATTTAAAGCAAAAGCTAATCTTTGCAATTAAGGATAATTGTTAAAAGTTAAACAAGGCACCGCAATAACTAGTAAATATAGATTTTTATATGTATTTTGAAGGCTCAATGAGATCTTTTGAAATCAGACGAAAAATGAGCTAGATTGCATATTTTAGTACACCGGATGTCTGTGTCTACATAACAAGAATCGATTGCAATTCAGTTAACTCATTGCTGCAAAGCTCGGAACAGGGTTAGCCACTCAGCCCCTTGAGCCTAAACAAAAACAGAATTACCTGGAAAAACTCAGCAGGTCTGGCAGCATCGGCGGAGAAGAAAAGAGTTGATGTTTCGAGTCCTCAACAGCCCCTTGAGCCTGTTCTGTCATACAATTCGATTATGGCCAACCTGTAACTTAACTCCAGCTACCTGCTTTGGCTCTGTCACACTGAATGCTTTGCCCAACAAAAATCTATCAATCTCAGGTTTGCAATTTCCAGTTGATGCTGCCTCAGCCATTTGTTGGGGGAATAACATTGGGGTGCAGGGAGAGATCCAGGTTTCTGTCACACTTTGGGCAGAATTTAATGCCCACCTTCGAGGTGAGTTTGGGGGCAGGCAGCATTTTAATCAGGCTAGAGGGTATGGGGCAGGGGGTGATGATCCCACTGCCTTCCCGCCTCTGCCCTGATTAAGTCTGGGGTGAGATGGCACATGGGTGGCTTTCCTACCCTGACACCAACTGAGGCCCTTAAGTGGGCACCTAATGCTCACTAAAGGGCATCATTCCACTGCTGCTTGTATTTAACGAGCGGCGGGTGGGCAGTCACCGTGCAGGAAGCCCGAAAAGCTAAACCTTGTCAGGTATGCTTGCAGGCTCCCACGGCGAGGGTTCCCTTATTGTCAGGCACTCAATGCCTGCTCAAGGGACCCAACATTGGGAAGGAACTGAGCTGCTGAGAGCCAGGCCAACCACCCTTTTCATTGAAACCCACTCCCGCCCTGCCCAGCCAACGACCCCTGCCCTGCGACCTCCATTGCACACTGACTAAACTATGGCCTGGGTCTCTGACTGATCCTGGGTCTCCAGTTGGTGTATTGCCTGCAGCTGCCACTGATCCCTTGGCGGCGCTGCCTGCAATGGAGAGCTACCAGCCTCTGATTGGCTGGAAGCTCTTGGGGGCTGGATTTCCTGGGGGCCTTGATCCTGGGTAGGTCCACTGCTAGCCATGTAAGTGCCTGACTGGTCCTTAACATGGTGTGCCTTCCCCTAAGGAGGTGGCGCAGGGCTCTCACCCGTCACCTGGATTCTGTTACTTGCCTGAGGAAGTGCTTGTTGACATCACTCCTGAAAGGCCTAGCTCTAATTTTAAGGCAATACCCCTTTGTTCTGAACTCCTCACATCACAGAAAACAGTTTCTATCTACACACCTTATCAACTCCTTTAACCATCTAAAAAACCTTAATTGGATCACCTTCTAATCTTCCAAACTCAAGGGAATATAAACCTATTCTAAAGCTAAAGTTATAACAATGCCTAGTGTCAGCTGTGGCTCGGTTGGTAACACCCTAATGGCACTGTAGATGTACCTAAACCACAGGGACTGCAGCGGTTGGAGAAAAGGCAGCTCACCACCAACTTCTCAAGGGCAATTAGGGCCGGGCAATAAATGCTGGCCCAACCAGCGACGCCCACATCCCGTAAATGTGTTTAAAAAAACTCTTGCCTCTGCAGCTGAGATGGGAGAGTCCAGTCTTATTCCAGAGCCAAAACACAAAAATTATGGCTGACACTCCACTGCAGCACTGAGGGAGTGCTGCAGATGTCAGAGATATCATCTTTTGGATGAGAAATTAAACTAAGGGCCTATCTGCCCTCTTAGCTGGATGTAAAAGAGCCCATGGCACTACTTTCAAGAAGAGAAGGGCGTTATTCCCAATTGTCTGGTCAATATTTATCCTTCAACCAACATCACAAAGACAGATTATCTGCTCATAATCACATTGCTGTTTGGGAGTGCTTGCTGAGTTTAAATTTGGCTGCCATACTTCCTACATTACAATAGTGATTCGAGTTCAAAAGTACATCACTGGCTGTAAAACACTTTGCAATATGCTGTGGTCATGAAAGGCGTAGTATTCAGTTGTTCAATTCTTGCGTTTTATACCTCAGAGATGTGCAGAGATGAACACAAGGTTCTATGACTGAACAAGGGCTCTAACATGTCTGCTCTCTCATGCTTACAACGATCACAGTTCCAGTGCGCTGCACAAACATGGCCCTAGACAGGTTCACATTTGACATAGCCAAAGGCAGAGGCCTTATGAGGGTAAACCTTTTTCCTTAAACTTGGATTCAGACGTGAAGACCCCGCCAAATCACACATCAATGTGATCGATGACGTAGATTATACCAATGCTATCCTTCCTTATTTACCAGATTTTGGGAGATTAAGGGGAACTGTCATGCTCCTCGTCAATTCCACCAGTTTCGCAGAATTTGAGAGAGTTTGCAATCCCTGCTGAAGTATCACAGGAGCTATAAGAGACTGGAAGCAAGCAGTAACATTGACCAGAATTGACTCACCACAGTTAATGTTGAACCTAGTCATTGTGCAATGCAAAAGTGGCAAACTTAGACAATGCGTCAACCTTAAGGTGGTCGACAAAGCAATCATTCCAGACAAGAGTCCGCTTCTCACGAACAATAGCTGTCAGCATAATTTCATGACTTCAAAGTATTCACAAAGCTCAACATGCAATGAAGCTAGCTCCAGATACCACTAGTAGAGCAAAGCCAATATTTTACAGCTTTTGTTACTCATGAAGATCTGTTTCAGCACCCCAGAATGCCCTACGGACTATTCATGCATTTCCAATCCTGCCTAACGTGAAAGAATTGGCAAGAGTTCTCACAAATTCATTCCTAAGTATGCAGGGTTCACAGACACTCTTTGGAAGCTACTGTGTAAAGGTCCACAATGGGAATGGGCAATCACACAGCAAACAGTGTTTGACACATCAAAGGTGAACGTAACATCTCCAGGAGTCTGCAACCTACATGTGGAAACATAAGTAACAACAGGTGCATCAGTAAATTCAATTGGAGCTGTACTCTCACAGTACTTTAAAGGAAAGGAGCAACCAATCGCTTATGTGTCAAGCCCGTTGTTGCAAGCTGAACACAATTACTCTACTGGAGAGCAGAAGCAATAACCTGCATTTACACTTGTGAGCATTGGCACATGTTTCTCTATGCTAGAAAGTTCACTCTCCGCACCAAATACCAAGCACTAACCACACTGGTAGCCATGCCAGGATCTCTACACAGCTACAGATGGAACTGCCTCCTTAACAGCAACCTGCACCACATGGACTGCAGCGGTTCAAGAAGGCAGCTCACCACCGCATTCTCAAGGGCAATTAGAGATGGGCAATAAATGCTGGCCCAGCCAACGATGCCTGCAGCACATGAACAAACAATATAAAAACTTTGAGGTTGAGTATCTCGCAGGTTCATGCAACCAAGACTGTGCTACTATCACAGGCAGCATTAGCGACAGCAAAACAACTTATGACATTGAAGACTACATGAATGCAATGATTTTGCTCGCGATCATAAATCTTTCTACTCAAGAGGAGTTGCAGGCAGGATCGGAGACAGACAATGTGCTGCAGAAAGTAAGCCAGTGTCTATTTTCCTTATTCAGTCATGGGATCTGGCCATCGCTGCCTAGGCCAGCATCTATTGTCCATCCCTAGTTGCCCTTGAGAAGGTGGTGGTGAGCTGCCCTCTTGAACCGCTGCAGTCCATGTAAAAACCTCGTGATAAAGAGGAAGAACTGGCATGCAATAAGCTTGCACAGTCTGCTGACAACTACATCGTACGTGGAACTTCAGCAGTTATCGAAAACGCTACAACAACGTGCATTGCATTTTGCCCTTGAAGGACGTCTGACTGTTGTTAAGATGAAACAATGATCCCGTGAAGCAGTGTGGTGGCCAGCAATAGAGTGCCGCATAGAAACTGCATAGCTTATACGGTCAGTGAAAATTTGTTAAATACCCCTGCTCTTCTTGAAAAGAGTGCCATGGGCTCTTTTGCATCCGGCTAAGGGGAAGACAGGGCCTTAGTTTGGTGTCTCTTCTGTCAGAGATACCTCTGACAGCTTGCAGTGGAGCTATGGCTGTGATTTTGTACTGCACCTTCACAACTAACCCATGGCCAGCAAAACCATGGCAACAATTCCAAGTAGATATTTTTGAACAAGTGCAAGCAGCCCCTCAGAATCGATTTTTTTTTTTTTGCATGGTGTTCGTGATTAACATAGCTAATGGCCGGAAATCATTACAACAAATTTCATGACCATCAATTTGGTCATTCACATTCTAGACAATTTGTTTACAAAATGGAGTTTGCTGAAGACTATCATCACAGACAATGGACCGCAGCTTGTTTCCAGTGAGTTCACAGAGTTCCTAGTAAGCTATTGAATTCACTGCCATCTGACATCGTGCTACAATCTGCGATTGAATGGTGGTGCTGAACCATTCAACAGGATGATAAAGAACAGTCTGAGAGCTCGTACCTCAGAGGGTGGAAATGTTCAAACAGTCCATTCATATCCTACTTCACTCATATCCATTCATCCCGCACTCTCTGACCGGAAAGACAACGGCTGAACTTATGACTGGTCATAACTTTTGCATGCCACTGTCCATTCTTAAGCACAACTATCCATTGAGAATGCCAGAGTGAAAGCAGACGAAATTGCAGAGCAATAAGGTAAAGCGAAAGTGTACTTTGACAAGAAAGCAAGCGCAAGGGAACCACGATTTGAAGTTGGAGATTGGGTTCATGTCAAACGCCAAATCACAACCACAAGCTCACATCATTTCCATCAGGTCCAAAACAGAACAAGCGGTAGCTCAGTACCAATGCTTATCTGTTGGATGACAACAAAAATTGGAATGCGAGATGCTTGATTGCAAACAGGCCAAGATATTTCAAGAACAGTGATTATGAGGATACATTTCCTTTTACGATGTATGACCACTATGTTGATCATCCGTCTCATCGAGTTGATCATGCAGAGCCGCAATCTCGCATTTATAGATCTTAGCACCATCATCAGTGACCTTCACATCTCACCTTCATATTTCTGTACTTGGAGTGAACGGAGAGACTCTGGTCCCTAAAACGACTTGGGGCAGAATTTTACGCCTCGCTGGCGGGCGCGCATCCGACCCGATCGGGCGTAAAATCACGCGAGATGACGTCGGGCGAGCATCCCGACCTCATCGCGCACTCGCGTGATATTTCACTCGGCGGGCGCGCACAAAAGTCAGAAGCGCGCCTGCGGGCAATTAAGCTCATTAACGGCGCAACTGAATGCGGTTTTTCGTGGACCATCCAACCTCGCAGTTGGCGGACGGGCCAATTGGCCAGGCGGCCTTTACATTTTTGATGAAACCTCATCCAAGAGCGGGATGAAATCTCCGTTAGGAAGTAAAATAAAAAGAAATATCTGGAGACAGCATTTTTATGAGATGTGCTTTTAGGTGCTTGATTGTGCTGCGTGGACATTTATTGCAGCAATTTTGTGCTTTTTAAAAATTATTTGCAGGTCGGCCTTCAGGGAGCTCTCTCGAAATGCTGACCCGCGCTCGTGGTGACATTGTCACCCGCCCCCTTCCTGCCCCTACCCCGGCAGCACTGAGCTTTTCAGTGTGCATTACACGCAGGCTGGCCGTTAATTGGTCAGCCAGTGTGAAATTGTGGCCGGGGCCGATTGCGGTCAGGGTCCCGTTTCCTGACCGCTCCAGGACCCGTCGATCGCAACGCCCAACGAGGGAAAATTTCAGGCCTTGATGCACGTATTTTAGCTGTTCATGATGGTTCAATTTAAAAAAGGTTTACGAGGGGGAAACGCTGCAGTATTCAGTTGTTCAATTGTTCACTGTCGATTATGTGTACCTGCTGACTCTTCTCTGTTCTGTATGCCACCAGTCAAGCTTGGGTTTGGTTACAGAGAGAAAAAGAAACGAAACCGAAAGCAAGGAGCAGCAAGCTGTAAGCATGAGAGAGCAAACATTTTAAAACGTTGAATAACGTTCAGACATAGAAACTGGTGTGTCATCTCTATTTATCGCTGAGGTGTAAAATACAACATAGGGCAAAATACAAATGCAAGTCAAACTCTGTGAAGCAATCTGAACGCAGGGTGAAACAATATGGGTGGGATTTTCTGGCCCCATCTGCCGCTGGGGATCACCTAGTCCTGCCGAAATTCAATGGAATTTTGGCTGGACCGCCAAGTCTCCCGTGGAGGGTCCTGCCACAGTGGGGTCTGCAAATCCTGGCTTACATCAACACCAGAGGGTAGAATTTAGCTTAGCCCATTTTGGGCACCAAATGCCTGTAGTAAAGGATTTTTGTGCCTGAAGATCAACGCACTTTTTGGCCCTCCTCATAATTATAGCAGTCATTGTGGACATCGTCCAAGCAGCTTAGTGACCCGTGTCTCCTTTCCAGGGTTAGAGGAGCTGCAATGGGGCATGATTTGAACAGTGCGAGTCAGATGCGACCACAACATTTTTGTTGTGGAGCTAGGATTCAGCGTCTACTGGCTCCCACAACAAAACATTCTGGCCGCAGTCGGCACTCCTGCTTCTCCTGGCTCCAAGCTTAAGTTAAAACTAAAAGCCTATTTGTTTTCCCCACAGCCTCTTGCGGTCAACCGCAATAAAGGGACTGCTGGTTTGGCCGCTGTTGAACTGGGGAAACTAGTCTGAGCATGCTGGTGGATGTTCTGCCTAGTTAGTCACAAATGTTCACAATGTCACAACTGTTCTAGGAGGTCACATATGCTCCAGGTGAGCTCTGAAATAGGCTTAGGAGCCTTCACTGCAGAGTTAAATTGGGCACACACCGAGACATCTCGGGGACTGTGGACCCTATTTGGAAACCTGTGTTGCATATCTCCAATCTCCTTTGCTCCATCACTGGTGGCTGTGCCTTCAGCTGCCCAGACTCTTAGAAAAGAGGGTTAGAGAGGTTTAGAGAGGGACTTTGAGAGCTAAGATGTGCCTTAAACCCGGTCTCTTCGATTGATTTTTTTTTGGTTAGTCCCAATAAATTCTTTATGTAGCTTAGTGTCAAATTTTGTCTGACAACACTCCTGCAAAGTGCCTTGGGATATTTTACAACATTATAAATACAAGCTGTTGTTATTGTGGCAGGGATGAAAATAATTCAGTACTGCACAGAACCATGTCTGGCTTAATGCAGAATGGTAAATGCAATCACACATTATTACTGACCCTCATTGATGGTTGAGAACCTACATCCATATGGTGGATTGACAAGAAGAAAATCCCGCAGTGCGTGATCAGAACATGCTAACAACCACCAAACGGCTCAACATTGAGCATGGATTGCAGCAGATGCTTAGAGAAGAGATCGTGTTAGTGCTGAAGGGCAATTAGGGATGGGCAATAAATGCCAGCGAAGCCCACATCCCATGAATGAATTTTAAAAAATCTCCGTATTTCACATCCCAAAGAGAAACAATATCAGGACCTTGGCCCTAACATTGGCAGAATCTTCTTAACAACACTTGAGTTCAGGGAACAGATTCTAAAAGTAAAAACTCAATGAGCCCTCATTCCCGCCTGCACCTGCTTCATAAGGACACCATCTCCATGAAAGGAGCATATATAAAAAGTGTTAAACTACTGATGTGCGAGTTCATATTGTGCCTCTAAAATGACATTTATCGCCACAGAATAATGCAAATATAAATCTGTGCCATTGTCAGTGCACACTATATTGGAAATAATAAAAACGGAAAATTCTGGAAACACTCAGGAGGTGAGGCAGCAGCTGCGGAGAGCGAAACAGGGTTAACATTTTAAATCTGAGCAGTTCCAACATTTTAGGCTTTTCTCTCAGATTTCCAACACCCTCGGTGTTTCGCCTTGGTCAAAGAAGCAATAGGCTGACTGGAGTCTTTAACTGAGTGCCGTGTGAAAGAATAACATCCTAAAGTAAACTTTGAGAATATTTGTATAGTTGTCTCTGCACATTTCAATTAACCAGTGCTTGTGTTTCTAAATCAGAAAGTTGTGGATTTAAGCCTCGCTCCCAAGATTTGAGCAGGTAATTAGCGCAAGATTGAAGGAGTGCTGCTTAGTTGTAAGCGCTGCCCTTTCAATGACCCATCGGCACATTAAGATCCAAAGGGACTATGTGAAAAAAAAGGGGCAGGGTGTTCTCCTAACATCCTGTCCAGAATAACTGGTCATTACATTAATTTCCATTTGTGAGACGCAATGTACAGGATAACATAATACTTGGCTTCATAACCTTTACTGCGCTTCTAATTAATTCCCACATCACAAGAAATAATTTTTTTTCTCTCTCATTTTGACCATCAGAACACAGTAAATGAACAGAAAGCAACACCCTCAGTTTAATAAACCTACTGAAAGTGTGTCTTTCCTCAGCCCTTTTTTCCCACTTGGTTTTATTGCTTCCACATTTGGCCTCACGGTGAAGACTGCAAATTCCTGACATGTTACCCTTTTCCCCTACATTCTGCATTCCTCTCTAATAAAGAGCATTTCTATTTATTACCGCCGTTAAGCCATTAGACATGAAAAGAACGTTAGGGCACTTTAAAGTAGAGATTAGGTGAAAGAATGCCAGCGTTGTGCCTCCTTTTGTTTTAAGACCAGGCGATTTTAATTTATAAAAATAGTTGGCAATTTGTTGCCAATGTGTGTGTGGAGGAATTGTTTTATAACTGTTAGAATGCAGGCTGCATTTTACACTTTATAATGCAACTTGGGTTCTCCTCTCAACTTTGCATTTTTCCTCAGTTTCAGGAAACCTACTCATCCTTAGGTACTGTTCCACAAGCTACCACTAGCCTCCTTCAACCATAAGGGGAGGTAGGGTTATTTAGCAGTCAGTGCATTGACGTTGCAACTGGGCTGTCAGGATGGGGTTATAGCGTAAATGCAGCTCCAGTCTGGAGTCAAGGTCCAATCTGTCAGCCAAATGTAATCGGGTGAGCCTCCCTGGAAGAGGGACTTGCACTCACATCACAGAATCACACAGTGCAGAAGAGGCCCTTCGGTCCATCGAGTCTGCACCAACACGTGAGAAACACCTGACCTACCTACCTAATCCCATTTACCATCATTTGGCCCATAGCCTTGAATGTTATGACGTGTCAAGTGCTCATCCAGGTACTTTTTAAAAGATGTGAGGCAACCCGCTTCCACCACCCTCCCAGGCAGCGCATTCCAGACCCTCACTACCCTCTGGGTAAAAAAGTTTTTCCTCACATCCTCCCTAAACCTCCTGCCCCTCACCTTGAACTTATGCTCCCTTGTGACTGACCCTTCAACTAAGGGGAACAGCTGCTCCCTATCCACCCTGTCCATGCCCCTCATAATCTCATACACCTTGATCAGGTCGCCCCTCAGTCTTCTCTGCTCCAACGAAAGCAACTCAAGTCTATCCAACCTCTCTTCATAACTTAAATGTTTCATCCCAGGCAACATCCTGGTGAATCTCCTCTGCACCACCTCCAGTACAATCACATCCTTCCTACAATGTGGCGACCAGAACTGCACACAGTACTCCAGCTGTGGCCTCACCAAGGTTCTACACAACTCCAACATGACCTCCCTACTTTTGTAATCTATGCCTCGATTGATAAAGGCAAGTGTCCCATATGCCTTTTTCACCACCCCACTAACATGCCCCTCTGCCTTCAGAGATCTATGGACACACACGTCAAGGTCCCTTTGTTCCTCAGAACTTCCTAGTGCCATGCCATTTATTGAATACTTCCTTGTCAAATTACTCCTTCCAAAGTGTATCACCTCACACTTTTCTGGGTTAAATTCCATCTGCCACTTATCTGCCCATTTGACCATCCCGTCTATACCTTCCTGTAGCCCAAGGTACTCAACCTCACTGTTAACCACCCGGCCAATCTTTGTGTCATCCGCACTCCATGTTGCTTCAGTCAGCTTGGGCCTCAATACCTGATTTACACGTCCAAGTTCAGCGGTGGTGAGTTTCGGATGGGCAGTGAGCCTGTGAAGCGAGATGAATAGCAGCGGATGATGTTAGAACTTGGCTATGAGTGACGGAGAGTAGAAAGACTGACTCCTCCAAACTGCAGAATATTCTCAGCTTCATGTTCTTACAGCTTGTTTGTTACTCCATGGGGCAGAATTTTCCCGTCCCCCGTGGTTGGGGTGGGGGTGGCTATTGGGCTGTGGTGGGAGACAGAGGAGGCCTGTAAAATAGCCGGGAGCCTTATCGGGAAGGCTCCCAGTGCATTCCTGCTAGCAGAAGATGGGAACACGAATTGCATTCTGCACCACGAAGATGGGTGGTCAATTGACGTACATAAGGCCCAAATTAGGGGCAAATTAGAGGGCCCACTGGTATTGGGCCAATGGTGGAGCACCCCACTTGCCATTCGCAGAAGCCACCAGGTCACTGGAACCTGCCCCCCTACAGTAAGCCAGAGGGCCACTGGAACTAGAGGCTTCATCTGCAAAGCGGGGGCCCCAATGAGATGTCAGAGAGAGTTTCCCTTTCGATCCAAGGAGCCGACTGGCTTGTCCCTTTTGATTAATGAATTTAATTTTACCCCTCTGAGAGCGCCTCTATTCTGAGGTGTCCTCAAAATTACCACCTGCCTCAGCAGTGGGTCCGCGGAGGTTCTGGAACTGCTGGCCCTCTCATTGGGCCGGCAGCATCGAAGCCCCACCCCCTGCCACTCTTAATTGGTTGGCGAGTGGGGAGGTACCCAATTAGAAGGCTACCTCGGGGGAGGTTGCCGAGCCAGTCTTGCTGCCGGCAAGTGAGGGCTCGGGGCCCCCACTTGATCCTGTTGTCGGGGGCCCCAAGCCTCTGAAAAAATCCAGCCCAACATGTCTGAAGCCAGAATAACTGTAACAGCCTTGCACGAACCCAGCCTAAGCATTGCCTGACCTTCACTCATTTCATTTTTTAACATCAGCCACTGGACAATGGCCAGACTTGGGAACTCTGCTGATTTTTCTTCCTCCTAATCCAGAGGGGCCAAGGCAATCATTAAACCTCCCACTGCTGCCAGACCGGTGAGCCAATAATAGTGAAAAATCAGCCATTTAACCTGGAGCCTTCATTACAAGATGACAGAGTGGTTACAGCACTGACAGAGGCCATTTGGTCCATCATGTCTGCACTGGCTCTCCGAATGAGCAACTCACCTAGTGCCACTCCCCCGCCTTCTCCCTGTAACCCTCCACATTCCTTTGCAGGTGATAATCCAGCTCCCCCCTGAGTGCTTTTATTACACCACCCTCCACCACACTCTCAGACAGTACTTTCCAGATCCTAACTTCCCACTGCGTGAAAAAGTGTCTCCTCATGTCTTCATTGCTTCTCTTGCCAAACAACTTAAAGCTGTGTCCTCCGGTTCTCGACCCCTCCCCCAGTGGGAACAGTTTCCTCCCTATCTACTCTTTACAGACTCCTCATGATTTTGAATACCTCTATCAAATCTCCTCTCAACCTTCTCTTCTCTAAGGAAAACAGCTCCAGCTTCATGTTATAGAACAGCCCAATACTGCAGCATTTAAAATGTGAAGGCCACTTATCCATTAAGCTAAGAACTAGCTTATCCATTGGCTAAGAACTGGAGGGGGAAAGGAATAGAAGGTCGGGCTGATAGGATTAGATAAAATAGGATGCGAGGATGCTCATGTGGTGCATTGACATCTGTACAGGCCAGTTGGGCTGAATGGCCTGTTTCTGTGTTGTAAATTTGATATAATTCTCTTCAACCCCTTCAATCCAGGACATCCATTTTAGTGATGATGCTGTGTATGCATAACCCATGTAAATGTTGAACTGTACATAAAGTATTGTTTTCCTAGGTGCCTTTCTGAGCCTCAGTAATACCACGATGCAAACACTATGAGTTGCACATGAACATGGCGTTAGCTTTGTCACATAGGATTTTGGAAAGCCCACCCATCCTACTCCCCCCCACCCCTCCGCCCATGGTGTGGAAAACCATGGAACTAAAAATAAAGATTCTGAGAATGGCCCTGACAAACTGACAGCTGTTTCTCCTCCAAACTGTTCCACTCTAAGTAATATTTACAGAGAGAGCAAAGAAAATACCGCCAGCGCCTTTCACAACCTCAGCACGTCCCAAAGCACTCTGCAGCCAATGACATAGTTTTGAACTATAGTCATTGTTGTAATATAGAAAATGCAGCAGCTAATTTATACCCAGCAAGCTCCCAGAAACAGCAACGTGATAGTGCTCAGATAATCTATTTTGGTGAGGCAAGACACCTCTTGGGCAGGACACCAGAGATAACTCGCCTACTCTTCTTCAAGATGGTGGCAGGGGATCTTTTATGTCCACCTGAAGGAACTTATAGAGCCTAGACTTAATGTCTCATCCAAGAGACAGCATCTTTGGCAGTGCACAGATCCTCAGTTCTATACTGGGGCGCCAGCCTAGGTTATGTGCTAAAGTTTATGGATTGGAACTTTCAGCCCAGGATCATCGGAATGACATGCAAGAGTGCTGCCAACTGAGCCACAGCTGACTCTGTTGGCTGAATTTAATGGACTTTCAGAGTGGGTTAAGAGGCGGGTGTTAGCGGGCCAGAGAACCAGGACTGAAGGCGGTGCGTTTGGTGCCTTTCCAATGCCATGTAATTCTATCAACGGTGAGGAAGGTGAAGGATGGCCCACTCACCAGAGAACAATTGAGGCACTTAAGTGGCCAATTAAGGGTCTCTTTCCGCCGCCGCTGTTTGGACGGCCCTCTCCCGTGTAGGAAGGCCTCCCTATGGTCTTGGCAGGCTGGAGGCGGTGGGGGAGGAGGATGGGGTGGGGTGGGGGGGGGGGGGGGGGGGGTGGGGTTGTGTGGGGGAGTGGAGCCCTCCCGATCAAGCATACGCGGTCCATGCAAGGGTCTTCCAGTGTCAGTGGGCCTCCGCAGCAACAAGCAACCCCTCACCTCCCACCTGCCCTCACCCACCACCCTCCCTTCCTCGCTGGGGCCTCCCTCACTTGTCGTGGAGACCCTGAGCCCATTCGCCTTGGTGCCCCCCCCCATGCTGCCCAGGTACATGCAGCCTCAGCAGTGGCCACCAACCCCACACACACCCCCCACCACCCCGAATTGGCCGGCAACTCTTGGAAGTGAGGTGTCATCCCTTAAAGGGACAAGAGCCCCGATAGCAGCTCATTATCTGCCTGTTTGCCAAAGAATCCTATTGGGGCTCCCCAAATCCTATTGGGGCTGGGGTTTCTCCCCGGGTTTACAGCTTATCTTCAGGGCCATCACTGTACCAACAAAACCCAGCCCCATTTAACTTTTATGCATTTTGATTCCAGGATCTTTGTGCATGGCATGTATGCGTGCATGTGCATGTGAGTGAAGAGGGTGGATGGCGGAGAGCGAGCACAATAGATTATTGGGCCAGCTGTGC